>NC_090444.1:1031473076-1031796965 GCF_031143425.1 Pleurodeles waltl | reverse complement strand
ACAGAAGCCCTCAGCCACCCAAGTGGCATGCTTCATCATTGGACCGTGCTCCCCACTGAGGAGCTGCTGCAATGCCCAGCAGGCCCCAACTGAGGAGCTCTTTGCCAGAGATCTTATCTTTACTCTAAACTGCGTAGAGAGCAGTTGAGTAATGCCCTTCATCTTGCCTAGAAAAGGGAATGGGAAGTGGTAAACTGGGAAAGAGCAATGTTAAAATTGGCTTTGAGTAGTCATAAAGAGTTACTTTAACCCGTTCTGTGCCGGGGACGTAATGGTTACATCCGCCGGCACAGTGCTCCTGTGCCAAGGACGTAACCATTACGTCCTGGCACATGAGCTCGGAGGGAGCGCTAGTGCTCCCTCAGTGGTCTTCCCCTTCCACCCTGACCCCCCGCACCCTCCAGTGACATCTGATGACATCAGCGATCGCTCGCTGACCTCATCAGAGGCCACCTCCCATTGCGCTGGAAGCTCAGCTTCCAGCACGATCGGAGAAGAAATGCAAAGCATTCCTCTTCCAATCATGTGATGGGGGCCTGAGAGGCTTCAAAGGGAAGGAAAGGAATTTTCTTCCCTTTGAACTCTCTCAGAGCATTTCAGCAGCCAGATCGTGAAGTGCTGCTGAAATGCCTACTAGACACCAGGGATTATTTTTTTAAATGAAATTGGCATAAGGGGGGGAATTTTTTTCAAGGCCTTTTCTGCCCCCCTGGGGGCAGATCGGCCTATTGTTTTTAGGCCGATCTGCCCCCAGGGAGGGCAAAAACCTCGAGGCGCCAGGGATCCTTTTTTTCTTCTCCATTTTTTAGAGGTGGGGAGCGACCCTCTTAGGCAAGGATTGCTCCCCTAGGGGGCAAATTATATTTAGGCCATTTCTGCCCCCATGGGGGGCAGATCAGCCTATTTTTATTAGGCCAATCTGCTCCCAAGGGGGGCAGAAACCAATAGACACCAGGGTTTTTTTTTTTTAAGGCAAAGTTCACCCCTTAGGCAAGGTCGCTCCCCCAGAGGGGCAAATTTATTTTAGGCCATTCCTGTCCCCCTTGGGAGCAGATCGGCCTATTTTAATTGGGCCGATAACCATTAGGCACCAGGGATTTTTTGTTTTGTTTTACAGATGGGGAGCGACCCCTTAGGCAAGGGTCACTCTCCTGGGGGGGCAAATTGTTTTTAGGCCATTTCTGCCCCACTTGGGGGCTGCTCGGCCTACTTTTATTAGGCGAATCTGCCCCCAAGGGGGGCAAAAACCACTGGAAACCAGGGATTTACTTTTTTATACTTGCGCATAAGGGGAGCGGCCCCTTGGGCAAGGGCTGCTCCCAACGGGGGAAAATATTTTAAGGCCTTTTCTGCCCCCCCTGTGGGCAGATCGGCCTAATATAATTAGGCCTTTTCTGCCCCCAGGGAGGGCAGAAACCCCTAGACACCAGGGATATATTTTTGTTTATGTTTACTTTGGTTTAGTATATATGGGGATTGACCCCTTAGGCAAGGGTCGTTCGTCTGGGGGGCAAATTTATTTTAGGCAATTTCTTCCACCCTTGGGGGCAGATCGGCCTATTTTAATTAGGCCGATATGCCCCCAAGTGGGGCAGAAATCACTAGGCACAAGATATTTTTTTTGCACCAATTTCACGCACGGGGAACGACCCCTTAGGCAAGGGTCGCTCCCCTGGGTGGGGAAAATTTATTTGAGGTCATTTCTGCTCCCCTTGGGGGCAGATTGGCTTATTTCTATTAGGCCGATCTACCTCTGGGGGGTCAGAAACCACTTAGGCACCAGGGATTGGTGTGTGCGTATGTGTGTGTTTTGTTTGGGGGGCAGGCCCTTGGGCAAGGGTCGCTCCCTATGGGGGCACATTATTGTTGGCCATATCTGAACCCCCTTGGGGGCAGATTGGCCTATTTTTGGAAGGCCCATGGCAGAAAGCCCACCAGAGACCAGCGAAGATTTTGTTTTCAAAATAAGAGGGTGGGGGTGTGGCCATACCCCCACCCCAAATAAATGGGGCCAAAGATGTTCTGCCCAGCAGTGGGCAGATGGGGCAATTACCCCCGGTCCACACCGGGGGGGGGGAGGGGGGTCAGAAGGTCTACTGGATGCCAGGGAATTTTTAAAAAAAGAAAAAAAATAGCAGGGTGGTGGCTACCATCCTGTTTGGGCCTGGTTATGCTCCCACCCCAACCGAAGGGGGTAACAGTCTTTCAGATCTCCCACCGCACACTAAAACATCTTATCTCTCGGCAAGCAAGAGGACATTTTACTTTTCTGGGTTTTGGTTTCACATTTGGGCCATGAGAGCTTAGCTATTTCTCAAAATCGTCCCACTTAGAATGGTGAGGGCTGCACTTTATGGACTTTGGGACGCTGCCATGTAGAAAAATCCACAAGACCTAGACACATCTGAAAACTAAACATCTGTTTGATTCCACTGTGGTGTGCTTCACATGCACCCCGCAACATTTTCTTACCCACTATGCCTTGCAAACCTCCAACTTTGCAGGAAATCACACATTTTTCCCACATTTTTGTGATGGAACCTTCTGGAATCTACAGGAATCCACAAAATTCCTACCACCCAGCTTTGTCTCATCTATACCGATAAAAGTTCTGCTGCACTTGTCAGCCTAAAAATGCTTTTTTTCAAACTGCCCTTTTGGATCCTCTGTGGTTCCCCCTCAATTTCGACATGTTTTTGGCTCTTTGCTGTCACAAGCACTTTGCCCACCTACGCAAGTGTTAACTCGTCCCTTTATGACTAATTTACTCACTTTGGGACTCGTTTTAGGCCAATGAATCTTTTGACCCTGATTGAAGACATCTTAGGATGAGATAACTAATCAGCATGTCAATCAATATGTCGATAACGTCATCAAAGTTCACAGTAATACGACAATTCAAATTAGTCAAAGACATTAATAAAACTCAGAAACCACCATGACCTTGCAGTCATGAATAACCACACCAGTTCAGTACTATTATTTTAAGTTTATTCCCTATTGATTACAATTCTACTAGCAAGTTTATTAGTCTCAAAACCAAGAAACACATTAGCATAGTCACAATATGGCAACTCTGATAAGATTTCATCAAAGCAAGAATCACGAATATTAGAAAATAGCATGGCGTCAACATAGGTTATCCTTAGCAGAGTATCAACATCACGTTATTCAACAAAGCATAGATTCAGTCAATTGTCTATTTGCGTCTATTTAGTGCACCCCTCATCCAACCTCGAATTAGCATAGGCATGTTGGGCTTCATGCAAAACAATTTAGTAACTCCAATTTGAAAAACATCTAACTAGGGTCTCTGTCAAAAGAAGCAGTTGGTACCTAGAAAGGAAAAGCAAACAGACAATTACAATTTCATTGCCATATAGTTACCCTCCGTATTGGGTCATCACTCAGGTTCGGTGTGCGTCCTCAGGACATCAGTTGGTTCGCCATCAGGAATTCAGCAATCGGGAAAAAGGGGGCACTTCCCTCATAAGGAGGTAAGTGTAAAACGGGAAATTATAAGGCAAGGATGGTTTTAAGAACCAAACAGCAAAGTCTCTATGCAGAGTGACGAAGTGTCTGGGTCATAGCAAATCGCATCAGCATCTCCCTCTCATCTATCTCCTAGTCTCCTATTCTGATTCTACCTCCTTGTGTCAAGGGTTTTTATCCGTTTTCTGTTGTACAATCCCCTAAAAGTTAATTGGTTGGGGTCAGTACCCCACTATCTCCCTCCAATAGAGTTTTAATGACTTCATTAAATTTGTCACCCCATAACTGTTCTCACGTAGTTTATTGGTCCTTATGATTGACGTCTTCAGCGGGTAGAATGTCTGGTATGATTTCATACTCTCGTGGTCTTCTTTGCATCTTTAGTCAGTGGTTCCATTGTCTGTACCGGTTCAGGTGACCTTGTACCTGCAAGTAGTCTACACTGTTGCATTCACCAAGAATGTTTCACTAAGCCAGTTGAATTTCATGAGAACGGATCTACTACAGTTACATTCATCTTCTAGTTTGGAAAAACAAGAGTTCATGTCCTTCAGCAAGTCAGCACACTGCACGTTAGAAAAACGAATATGTGACAGAACAACTAGGTCCTAAACAACTATAGCCTAAACCACTACTGCTAAACAACTAAAAAGTCTCTACAACTAAGTACTGAACAACTACTGTCTGAACAACTACTGTGTATGAATAACAATTGCCTGAACAACTAATATATATATATATTCTAAACAACTAATAAACCATAAAAACCAAAAGGAAAACCTTACCTTAAAATTAGTTGTTCAGGCAATTGTTATTCAGACACAGTAGTTGTTCAGACAGTAGTTGTTCAGTACTTAGTTGTAGAGACTTTTTAGTTGTTTAGCAGTAGTGGTTCAGGCAAGTAGTGGTTTAGACCTAGTTGTTCAGGATGTTTCCCTAGAAGAACACATCTAATATGAAACCGGGCAGCTAGGCCTCGGCTCATGCTAACTAAGGCCAAATGATTAATTAGTAAAACTTTAACATATTACCCTTTAATATTAGTGCAAAATCATCTCTTAGCATAACATTTTATCATTATTAGTCAGTTTCATTAGTCCCTGTATATATTGGCTGCCACTCCCCGTGGGCACATTTCAAGCGCACGTTTTAGCAAAATACATTAATACATTTTCTATGCGGCATTATTACACGTTAGTTCATAAACATTTCATGTTAATATTGATTATATAAGCTACGCTCTCCCAGTCCTTCCTCTGATGACACTTGTCATCACACAAAACCTTTCCCTTCAGAACCTCTCATTTTCTTTAGATTGTGCATCTCAATTTCTTCCTTTCTATGGGATCTCTCCCAAATTTCTTTTAACATTTCCTCCTTTTCTTTTTCTTCTTTTCTTTTATTACGTTTTGCCAAATCTCTTTTAATTCTTTTATTAATTTTGCATGATAACCATAGTCCCAATAGACAAATTATGGCAATCAATAGACCCCCTAATATTTTTGCAAGAACCCCATTCCAAATACTACTAAACCAATTCCCTACTTTGGTAATTCCTTTCCCAACTTTTTCCCAAACTCCAGGTTCCTTCAGCTCCTTCAAATCTGCACTATTTTTTGTTAGGTTAGGAAGCATACCTCTAATCTTTCTACTGTTATCAGGAATGAATGCACAACAATGGCGCTCATTAAACATTTAACAGAATCCGCCACTCTTTGCTAAAAGAATGTCTAAAGCAAGCCAGTTTTGAAGAGTCATAGCTCTTTTCGCAGCAAGTTCAGTATCCATCAGGAGTATAGCCCCTGTGAAGTTTGTCAGCATGTTATCCACAATAGTAGACATCTTCCGAATCTTTATGGAGTTTAAGATAACCCCTACTGAAGGAATTATGGCTCCAAATATATCACCAACGACAGCAGCCGCTGTCTCTCGCTTTTGTCTAGTATGTTGTAATTCAGATATTTTAGGAATTTGCTTTAAGTCATCAATCTGGTAAATCTTTGGGAAAACTATTCCCAAATAACATGTCCCATACCATCCCTATGGAAGACGGTAATAAGCATTAAGCCCACATATATAATAGATCCCAGGGATCGCTGGATCCTGTCCATTTACTCTGAAACAAAAACACATGCCTGCACTCACTCGTTCCCACAAATAAAGTGTCATGCTCGGATTTCGGCCTACATATACAAAGCCCTCCCATATGTAATGCATCTATAGCTAATTTGCCCTGTGTCTTTATAGCAGTGTAAGCATAATCATTTGCAAGTGTGCGTTTTTCTAATCCCTTTTTTAGCCTTTCCTTTAATGCTTTCCGTCTATCATCAGTGTGGTCTAAAAAAATATTTTCGACAGGTGTTAGTAAGCAGGTTAAATTATTGCGGTGCGCATAAGCTGTCCCAGATGTCAGTGTCGGCTCAAAGAAACCCCTAACTATTTTTATGCTGTGTTCTTTAGCTAATTTATTTAGAAACTCAATCACGGACACAAAGGAAAACACTACATCTAAGTTGGAATAGAAGTATTGAACATGTTCTTGATCATAGAATCTTGTTAACAGCAAACTACAGCTTATCCCGTAGGTTAATGGCAGACTATGATAAGTAACCCCTTCTTGTACTGAAGAAGGAATCTTCGTGCATACACAGCAATTCTTTGCATCCCGCTTCTCACCATGACCAAACAAGTCCACGGCGTATCATCCTCCTGCTTTCTCACTCTCCGCATGCTCCGAAAGATCTTCCGCTGGATCCTCGCCGACATCAGAAAAACTGTGACCCACGCCCTCGTCACAAGCCGCCTGGACTGCGGAAACACCCTATACGCAGGAACCACTGCTATACTCCAGAAACGTCTGCAGCGAATACAAAAAGCCTCCGCCCGCCTCGTCCTCGACATACCCCGCAACAGCCACATCTCCGCCCACCTGAGACACCTTCACTGGCTTCCCGTCAGCAAAAGAATCACCTTCCGGCTCCTCACCCATGCACACAAAGCCCTCCACAACAAGGGACCCAAATACCTCAACCGTCGCCTCAGTATCTACACGCCCACCCGTCAACTTCGCTCCGCCAACCTCACACTCGCCGCCGTCCCTCGCATCCACCGCACCACGGCAGGTGGGAAATCCTTCTCCTACCTGGTGGCCAAGACATGGAACTCCCTCCCGCCAACCTCAGGACCACCCAGGACCACCCTGCATTCCGGAGGCAGCTCAAAACCTTGCTCTTCGAGCAGCAGTAACCCCCTTCCCCTAGCGCCTTGAAACCCTCACGGGTGAGTAGCGCGCTTTATAAATGTTTTTGATTTGATTTGATTGTGTCAACATACTCATTCAGCAAGCAATAGAAGACATTAGTAGATAGTTCCCCCTTTGGATTAGTTCCCTAATGCAAGTATTTTGCATCCTGCTCAAACTTCTCCCATGGTGTAAGTGTACCAGTCTCAGGATTTGAAGCATTGTTAGTCACTTTCTTATCCACCAATGGCATTCCCACAATCACACCTATAATTATTATTGCACACACAATACCTAGAATAGCACTCAACCAACCACACATCCTACCCTTATTACTATTATCTTTATTGTAACTCATGATCTGTAAAGAATCAGGTAGTAGAATAATACAAAGCAGACAATCAACTTGAGGACGATATAAAGCTCTTTTTTTTTTTTCCTGTGCAAAGTCTCTCTCTTTCTCTGCGAGTATTTACAGCGTTTCACTCACTCCAGGACCCCGTTGTCAAATCAGGTTAGCAGCTTGTCATAATCGTTTTTTCAGAGTCAATTCAGGTTAACAATGTCACATCTGGTAATTTATCAGTCTCTTTTCTCAGCTTTTCAGCTTTTCAATTTCGATTTCAATTTAACACAGTCTCTTTCTAAGGTTGAATTCACGTGCTGCAGTATTGACCTGGAACCTCTCGATCAAAACAGAACGTCAAGAATTCTTGTTGCCATTCAGATGATGTTGCATATGCCCATTCAGGACCTGTGTACCTTCTGTTTGCAACTCTCTTTCTTTTCAGTTTACGTTCACCCTGCAACTCTCCTTCACTGAGATCTTCTTTCCTGGTTGTGTCGACTTCTTCCTCTATTGTTTCATTAGGGATCACTTTCTCTCCTGCAGCTTGTGGCACCAGCCAATTATCTCCTTTAAGTGTTTTCTTTCTGTCTGGTCTTTCAGGACATTGAACAGCACCCTCCTCTTGTGCTATGGTGTTTTCTCTTGATGGACCTGCAAGCGGCTCAGGAGGAGTCAGAACACCTCGACTTCCTTCTGCCTCACTCCCTTCAGGGTCAGTTATGGGCTCAATTTCAAACCTGTATCCATCTGCTTCTGGGAGAACCTCTCTTTGTGTCAGTTCTCCTGATGCCCCGGCTGAGATAGGCTCACTGTCACTCCTCTGGATCTCGTTTTGAGTGACTAAGCTGTCCTCAGCGGGCCCTCATTCAGTCTCAGTTCCCCTTTGAATACTCTCCGGCCGTGAGACTTCCTTCTCTGCAGCTGTTGTTTTGGACCCTTCAAGTTCCTCATCAGTCGGACACGTCACCTTCTTTGTGTGACTGGCATGTACCCAATTCGGAAGACCTGCACATTTCACAGCGGTAGTGGTTGTCAGTATCGCCTAATATGGCCCCTTCCAACGTGGCTCCAGACACGATTTCCTCACGTGTTTCTTGACAACCACCCAGTCACCGGTTGTCAGGGTGTGACCTGGATCACTTATCGCTGGCAATGTGGTAGTCTCCACCTGGTGAGAAAAAGAGCGGACCACGTCAGCCAGACCCTTGCAGTAGTCCAACACCATATCATCCGTGATATTCACAAGAGCATTTGCAGGTACTCCGGGCAATCTCATAGCTCGGCCCATTAGAATTTCATGAGGAGACAGTCCCGTTTTCTTGTCAGGCGTGTTTCTCATTGACATCAGTACTAAGGACAATGCATCTGACCACTTCAAATTGGTAGCTGCGCACATTTTTGCCATTCTCGACTTCAAGGTACCATTCATCTGCTCCACTAATCCTGATGCTTCAGGGCGATAACTACAATGCAGCTTATGCTCAATGTTTAATGCGGCACACAACAGCTTAATCATCTCATTGTCAAAGTGTCTGCCCCTATCTAATTCTAAAGAGATCGGGAATCCGAAACGTGGTATCAACTCCCTAAGCAGCAGCTTTGCTACCGTAAGACTATCATTCCTACGTGTTGGGTAAGCTTCAATCCAGTGGCTGAAAATGCACTCAATCACCAACGCATATCTCAAGCCTCCACACACAGGCATCTCAATAAAATCCATCTGCATCCTGCTAAACGGACCTCCAGCTCTCCCAACGTGGCTCATATTCACCAAAGTCCCTTTTCATGTGTTCATCTTCTGACAGATGATGCACTTGTGACAGATAACCTCTGCAGCTTGTCTGAATTTTGGATTGAACCAATCAACTTTGAATAACCTGATCATTGCGTCTCTCCCAACATGTGCTTGACCATGGTAAAACCTCGCAAATTGTGACAAAAGACTGTTTGGCAAAACCATTTTTCCCTCCTCTGAAACCCATAAGTCATCAGATCTCTGTACACATTGCATTCTCTGCCAGGAACGGTTGTCCTCTTTGCTAGCACGTCCCTGCAGTGATTTTAGCTCATCTAATGTATCAACCACCCTTAATGCAAAGTTTAAGCATGTTTCATTTTCAATTTCAGGTAACAATTCCCACTGATCTCGGAACAATATACAGTTCAATGCACAAAACCTTGCGACTTGATCTGCATCGCTGTTTCCCATTGACACAAAGGGCCTGATTACAACTTTGGAGGACGGTGTTAAACCGTCCCAGAAGTGGCGGATATACCACCTACCGTATTACGAGTCCATTATATCCTATGGAACTCGTAATACGGTAGGTGGTATATCCGTCACTTTTGGGACGGTTTAACACCGTCCTCCAAAGTTGTAATCAGGCCCAAAGTCTTGTGACTTAACATGAGCATTGCATATCACCTCTGCAATTTCAAAAGGTAACTGAATCGCGTGCAACAAATCCTTAATCTTTTCGCCATTTTTCACGGGAGAACCAGAAGAGGTCATGAAACCCCTCTGTGACCATAACTGGCCAAAATCATGTACTATTCCGAATCCATATCTGCTGTTAGTATAGATAGTGACTTTCAGGTTTTCGGCTGCGTGGCATGCCCTAGTAAGAGCAATTAATTCAGCCACTTGAGCAGAGTACACTCTTTCGAGCCAGGAAGCTTCTAAGATACCAGTGATTGTACACACAGCATATCCAGCTCTCAGTACTCCTACTGAGTCTCTCAAACATGAACCATCAACAAAGATAATATAATCATTTTCTTCAAGTTGGGTATCTTTAATATCGGGTCTTGGTTTGGTGCACAGATCTGTTACCTCAAGACAATCATGTTCTACTTCCTCGGCATCGTCAATGTCTGCATTTCCAATGGGAAGTAAAGTTGCCGCGTTCAATACAGTACATCTTTTAAGGGAAACATTAGGTGACCCCAGTATAATTGTCTCGTATTTTGTCAACCTCGCATTTGTCATATGCTGCGTTTTGGTTTGGGTTAACATAATTTCAACTGAATGTGGGACCATTACTGTTAAAGGATGTCCCATCACCATTCCTTTACATTGGGTGAGGCTTTGACCAACTGCTGGAACTGCACGCAAACAACCCAGTAAGGCTGCTGCGACAGGGTCGAAAGTAGCTGAAAAATATGATACGGGGCGGTTTGCACCTCCATGGACCTGTGTCAGGATAGACAAAGAACAAGCATCACGTTCATGACAAAACAGTACAAAAGGCTTAGTGTAATCAGGCATACCTAAAGCTGGTGCTCTGCACATACTTTCCCTCAACTCCATGAATGCTTTCATCTCTTTCTCAGACATGGTTATAGCACCCGGGCCATCCTGAACTTCTTTGACCGTCAGTCTTATCAAGGGCTTAGAGATGATCGAGAAGTTGGGAATCCACTGACGACAGTAGCCCACCATTCCCAAAAATATCCTAACATCTCTTTTTGTTGTCGGGGGATTAATCTGCAGTATGGCTGTCACCCTTTCCTTGGATATTTTTCTTGACCCTTTCTCAATCAGGTGACCTAAGTACTTCACCTCTCTCTGACAGTATTGCAAGCTTCTTTGGAGAAACTTTATGTCCGTTCTTTCCCAAGTGGTTCAGTAAGGCAATTGTGTTGTACCTGCAGTCATCTTTTGTCCTGGACGCAATTAACAAATCACCAATGTATTGCACTAAAGTCGAACTGAAAGGTAGTTCTAATGACTCCAAATCTTTCTTCAATATCTGATTGAAGATGGAAGGCGACTCGCAAAATCCTTGAGGGATTCTACACCAACTGTACACCTTATCCAGGAATTTGAAACTGAAGAGAATTTGGCTATCCTCATGAAGAGGCACCGAAAAGAATGCTTGAGACAAGTCCACAACTGTGAACCACTCTGCATCACACGGAACCTGAAACATGATTACAGCTGGATTTGGCACTATGGGGCAACATTTTACCACAATCTTGTTTATTTTCCTCAAGTCTTGAACAATTCAAACTTTCCCACAAGGCTTTTTCAGACCCATTATTGGTGAATTACACGGGCTACTCAGCACTTCTTTCAGAACCCCTTGCTTCACAAAGTCTGCAATTATTTGCGCTACTTGGATGAGGACATCTTGTGCCATGTGGTATTGCGGTACCTGAGGAAATACTGCATTCGGCTTTACCTGTACTTTAACTGGTTCTACTCCTTTTATCAGTCCCACTTCTTTTCCTGTCAGATCCCACACCTCCTCTGTCACTGTTCCCTGCAACTCAGGTGGTAAGTCAGTTACTGTAAGCATTGGGAATAGGGTTATCAAAAGGTATTCCTCATTTGCGGTCTCCGTCTCTAACTCTGGGAACTGCCCATCGTCCCCTTCATCATCACTGTTCGTCTGCACCTCAATCCCTTCATTGGAACAGGTAATTGAACACCTCATTTTGCACAATAAGTCTCTTCCCAATAGAGATACAGGACTAGAATCACAGACTACAAATTTGTGTAATCCCTGGAAGTTGACAATCTCAACTTGGACCGGGTCTGTAATCGGATTTGTCAGGAACTGATTTGCTACTCCTACCACCCTTATGGTACGCCCCGAAAGTGGTAATTTCGGAACCTCTGCACTTCTGACTGTAGAGCGTGTAGCTCCTGTATCAACTAGGAATGAAACATTATGACCCATCACCTTCCCCTCTACATAGGGTCCCCTCTGATCTACTTCCAGGGACGCTGCAAGCCTGCACTCCTCACTGTCTGAACAATCATCCGACGATTCATCATTTATTCCGTCCTCACCACGCAATGGGAACTGCTGTGCTGTGTTATTTTGACTCATTGTTTGACCTGTGACCTGTTGAGGAAGCATCACCTGTTGCTGTCCCATTGGAGCTAATGGTATCTGCATTTGCTGTCTAGGTACCATGGAAATCTGCTGTTCTGCCTTCTGCATTTGTGCTGGTTGAACACGTGGCATTTGTATCTGCTGCATGGGCTGTAACCCCTGCATCTGAACCATGTTATTCTGGAAGTTCTGATTTTGTCCTCTCATTTTTGGACCCCTCACATTTTGAAATGTACCGACATCATTGCTTTGTTGAACAACACCATCCTGCACCACCATTGGGCATTCTCGCTTCCAGTGCCCCACGCCCCAGCACACGTGACATGGTGACATCTTTTTCATCCCCTGCACATCATTTTGAACCACAACAGTATTCAAGTCTGGACCACGGTTACAAAACCTCCTCGTCCTCGACCTCTGGGTTGTGCCTGAAACACTCCATTCCCCTGCGGTTGCTGTTGTATCACCTGCTGTATTCCATTTCCCTGCATCCCTGCTTGCGCTGCCTTAATCTGCATCACCATCACCTTCTCTTTCAACTTTCTCTGCTTCAACTCAATATCGTCACTACAGTATTTCGCATACTGCAACACCTCATCAATCGTCTTTGCTTGCCAACAGATCAAATGATTCTTAATCATCTGGCTAATCTCTGGTCTCAGCCCTTCAAAAAACCTGAACACAAGATGATTCATGTCTTTCGGCTCAATAACCTCAGTGCCACTGTAACGTTTGAATGCTTTCAACAATCTCTCATAGGAAGCATGAATCGACTCTTTGGCTTCCTGTGATGTTCGATCGATTTTCTGCCAATCAGTCACTTTCGGCGACACTTTCTGCTTCAAAAACTCAATCACTTTATGAGAATACTTCATCACTTCTTCAGATGGTGCTCCAGTAACTTTATCCCTTGCCAGCTCCTCTGTCGGCCAGTCTACACCCCTCTTGCACTCAAGCCGTAACTCAGGTGGGACTATAATCTCAAACAGGGTATTCAAGTCCTCCCAGAGACATTTTGCAAGCTTCACAAATCTGTCCGTCTGCTGATACCACTCTATCGGCTTTTCCCTCAACCTGGGATAATCATTTGTGAATGACAGGATGTCACCCCTAGACCATGGTACATGGACTAGAACCCCTCCGGCTGTCTCTCTCATTGATAACATTTTTATTCTCCCCGTGTCCGGTGCAGCTTTAGCCTGCTTTGGTTCCGAACCATCTCCTTTCTCTTTATCTCTTTTCTTTGCCCATCTGCCTTCCCACTTCTCTAAGGCTCCCCAAATTTGAGCACTCTGCAATATTTCTTTAAGGTGTGTCTTCATTCCGGTAGACCTCATGTGCTCAAAATCTTTAGGCTCAAATTCTAATCTGTAACTTCTTTTCAGATGTTTAGTACTCTCAATGTCTATGCCATATTTATCCGCCAGGTTTGCCAACCTCTGATGCACCTTGCTCACTTCTTTAGTTATTTTGGGACACAGATACCTCAATTTTGCTTCTGTGTATGACTCTAGTCTGTTCACCCCCATTGTTCCTTCCACCAGTTCCATGGCTTCTACACCCAGTCTCACAAAATTCAGGTATTCTTCCCTTTCTGACCTCTCTACAGTCACTGCAGTAGTCTGCAGAGCGTTGAGTTTGTCTAACCACTCGTTCAATTGTTGTGCTGTTAAGCCCTGCAACAAGATGTTTCCAGAATGCATCATTGGTGTCTGTGTCGTATTTGTACTCATTACCTGTGGGGTTAGCATTCCCAACCCTGCTTGCCTCATTGTCTCCAAAGGAACCCCAATCGGACTAAAGTCTAACAAAGACCTATATCCTTCTGCTGCCTGTGTCATTCCTTGGGAAGTTCCTGTGAATCCTCCTCTTATCGCCTCTTGAGTTATTACTCCCTGATCGCATACGCCAGGCTTACCTTGCGCATACAGCGGTACTGGTGGACCAACAGTAATTGGCAATGATGTAGCAGCTGGTGACTGTCCATGTCCTGAACCCTGTGGAGCATTAGCTCCCATAGCTTGATTCATCATTGGTGTTGTAGCTACTGACTGCGGTCCTGCAACTGAAGTGTAACTTGGAACCAGCTGTTGCTGCGGCTGGGGCAGCAATTGCGGAGTTGGCTCAATCTGCACTAACTTTGATTTTGTGTATACCGGATCAGGCGGCACCATCAGACTTGTAGTTGTTTCCAATACTGGAACATCAGGATAAATCCTTTGAATCTGTGGTGGCTGCAACTGTATCTGCGTGTCTGGCGCAGTGGGTACACTGACACCATTCTGTATCAAAACTGTATCACTTGTCTGCACTGTATTTGAGATTCCCTTGTTTTGTGCCGGGTCTTCAGAACTCACACTAGTGCTCTGTACGTTATCATTTATGGCATATGGTGGCGGACGATCATGTAACTACTGATTAAGAAACTCTTCATTGTCTGAATCATCTGCGTCTGCCCAAGATCTCTGAGTCTCCTTTGCCTCACTAGAGCCCTAGTCTGTCTTACAAGAAGCCTTCTTTCCCTGTGTCTCGTCTTCTTGTGTTATTGCTGGAAACATTTTAAGCCCGTCGACTACTCCCCTTCTCCACATCCTGCTCTCATTATCCCATCTAGCCTCAGCTAAAGTCTTTTCTGCTCTTTTCATTCTCCTCTCAAATTTCTGCTGTCTTTGTCATATGGCCATCAAATCCCAGATTGCTAATGCCTCATACTGAGCTGGTCTCGGAGGCGGTTTTTGCACACTTAACATAATTCTCAAGTTTTCCAAAATTCTGGTATTAAATGTTCCGTATTCCGGGAACGCTAAATATCCCTCCTTTTCTGTCAATTTGCACCACTGTTTTATCCAAAGACATGGCGCGACTCCCTTCTCTTCCATTACGATATAAGCTGGAGTACCCTCAGGCGGTGTAGGCTCTCCCACACTCGCTTTAATATATACGTCTCCCCTCAAAGCACTCTTTAGAGCCTTGAAAAACTTAACTTTTGCGTCCTTTATTTTGTTTAGAATCTAATCAGGAAGTGACTTTAATTCCCAGAACACTCTTCACCCACCTTTCTCAACCTATTGCCTCTCACGGACGGCTGCCAATCCGTGTGCAACCCCTCTCAGCAACTGACCAATCCCAGCGCGGCACCACTGACGTCACACTCACACACACTCTGTGGCTGACAAAGTCTAGCGGCTTGTCCTCCCCACACAAAACTAATGCGATATATTGCGAGCACCTTTAACAACAAAATCCCAAATTTGCCGGTTTACTACAGGAAGGGTAACACAATCGCTTCAGAACTTTACAGAGATTTCACTTGAAGCCTCGGCCGCTACTCTCTCCTTCTCAGTTCCTTCACTCGCAAGCAGAATTCGACCCGCAAATCCTACTCTCGACTTGTCAATGGTTCGTTCTAGTGCACTTTAGAACTTGCCAAATCTCCATCGAAGATTTCACTCACACAATTTGACTCAAACTCGACTTGTCAATCACGCCCGATTGACCTATTAAACCGCACAAATTACAACATAAACCCAAGTGTCTCCTACACTTGTCAATATACTCCGGAGTCTTAGACCAAGACGGGTCCGTACATTACCAACAACCACGTGGATAATTTTGAGCACAAAGCGCCACACTCACATGAAGTTCGCCGACTTCCCTACTCTCATACTGCAGAGGACACCCACTCCTACCAAAACAACATTTCCTGACCTTAATTCACACAAACTTCACAATTCACCTGCAATATGTATAAGCTGAGCAAGCGCAAATTCTACACCACACATACTAAAACGCCGAGAACATACCCAACTCACTTAGGCGAGCTCCGAGATTCCGGGAAAAGTCATGGGGAATTTAGAAACGCATCATACCTCCAATTTGCATTATCTCGAAAAACACTTTTAAACAATGGTCCTTCGTCCTAGGACCCTAAAGGGCCTAAACCGTCGCTCTTCTACCAGAACTGTTAACACGTCCCTTTATGACTAATTTACTCACTTTGGGACTTGTTTTAGGCCAATGAATCTTTTGACCCTGATTGAAGACACCTTAGGAAGAGATAACTAATCAGCATGTCAATCAATATGTCGATAACGTCATCAAAGTTCACAGTAATACGACAATTCAAATTAGTCAAAGACATTAATAAAACTCAGAAACCACCATGACCTTGCAGTCATGAATAACCACACCAGTTTAGTACTATTATTTAAAGTTTATTCCCTATTGATTACAATTCTACTAGCAAGTTAATAAGTCTCAAAACCAAGAAACACATTAGCATAGTCACAATATGGCAACTCTGATAAGATTTAATCAAAGCAAGAATCACGAATATTAGAACATAGCACGGCGTCAACATAGGTTATCCTTAGCAGAGTATCATCATCACGTTATTCAACAAAGCATAGATTCAGTCAATTGTCTATTTGCATCTATTTAGTGCACCCCTCCTCTAACCTCGAATTAGCATTGGCATGTTGGGCTTCAAGCAAAGCAATTTGGTAACTCCAATTTGTAAAACATCCAACTAGGGTCTCTGTCAAAAGAAGCAGTTGGTACCTAGAAAGGAAAAGCAAACAGACAATTACAATTTCATTGTCATATAGTTACCCTCCGTATTGGGTCAGCACTCAGGTTCGGTCTTCGTCCTCAGGACATCAGTTGGTTCGCCATCAGGAATTCAGCAATCGGGAAAAAGGGGGCACTTCCCTCATAAGGAGGTAAAGTGTAAAACGGGCAATTATAAGGCAAGGATGGTTTTAAGAACCAAACAGCAAAGTCTCTATGCGGAGTGACAAAGTGTCTGGGTCATAGCAAATCGCATCAGCATCTCCCTCTCATCTATCTCCTAGTCTCCTATTCTGATTCTACTTCCTTGTGTCAAGGGTTTTTATCCCTTTTCTGTTGTACAGTCCCCTAAAAGTTAATTGGTTGGGTTCAGTACCCCACAATCTCCCTCCAATAGAGTTTTAATTACTTCATTAAATTTGTCACCCCATAACTGTTCTCACGTAGTTTATTGGTCCTTATGATTGACGTCTTCAGCGGGTAGAATGTCTGGTATGATTTCATACTCTCGTGGTCTTCTTTGCATCTTTAGTCAGTGGTTCCATTGTCTGTACCGGTTCAGGCGACCTTGTACCTGCAAGTAGTCTACACTGTTGCATTCAGCAAGAATGTTTCACTAAGCCAGTTGAATTTCATGACAACGGATCTACTACAGTTACATTCATCTTCTAGTTTGGAAAAACAAGAGTTCATGTCCTTCAGCAAGTCAGCACACTGCACGTTAGAAAAACACATTTAATATGAAACCGGGCAGCTAGGCTTCGGCTCATGCTAACTAAGCCCTAATGATTTATTAGCAAAACTTTAACATATAACCCTTTAATATTAGTGCAAAATCATCTCTTAGCATAACATTTTATCATTATTAGTCAGTTTCATTAGTCTCCGTATATATTGGCGGCCACTCCCCGTGGTCACATTTCAAGCGCACGTTTTAGCAAAATACATTAATACATTTTCTATGCGGCATTATTACACGTTAGTTCATAAACATTTAATGTAATATTGATTATATAAGCTACGCTCTCCCACAAGTGAGGTATCATTTTTACCAGGAGACTGAGGGGAATGTTGGGTGGTAGGAAATTTGTCCCGGTGCGGTGATCCCACCCAGAAATGTGGGAAAAATATGTTTTTTTAGCTAAATTTGAGGTTTGCTGAGGATTCTGGGTAAGAAAACATTGGGGGATCCACGCAAGTCACACCTCCCTGAACTCCCTCGGGTGTCTAGTTTTCAGAAATGTCTCGGTTTGGTAGGTTTCTCTAGAGAGCTGCTGAGTCCAGGAACAAAAACGCAGGTGCCCCCGCGAAAACAGGCAGTTTTGTATTTGATAATTTTGATGTGTTCAGATAGAGTTTTGGGGCATTTCCTTTCGCTGGCAGTAGGCCTACCCACAAAAGTGAGGTACCATTTTTATCAGGAGACTTGGGGGAGCGCTTGGGGGAAGGAAATTTGTGGCTCCTCCCAGATTCCAGCACTTTCTGTCACCGAAATGTGAGGAAAAAGTGTTTTTTAAGCCAAATTGTGTGGTTTGCAAAGGATTCTGGGTAACATAACCTGGTGAGAGCCTCACAAGTCACCCCATCTTGGATTCCCCTAGGTGTCTACATTTAAAAAATGTGCAGGTTTGGTAGGTTTCCTTAGGTGCCGGCTGAGCTAGAGGACAAAATCCACAGCTAGGCACTTTGCAAAAAACAGGTCTGTTTTCTTTGGGATAATGTGATGTGTCCACATTGTGTTTTGGGGCATTTCCTTGTCGTGGGTGCTAGGCCTACCCACAAAAGTGAGGTACAATTTTTATCCGGAGACTTGGGGAAATGCTGGGTGGAAGGAAATTTGTGGCTCCTCTTAGATTCCAGAAGTACAATAAGATGTACAAATAGCCACTGCTTCTCAACACCTTATCTTGTTCCCATTTTGGAAATACAAAGGTTTTCTTGATACCTATTTCCCACTTTTTATATTTCACCAAATTAATTGCTTAATGCCCGGTATACAATGAAAACCTGTTGCAAGGTGCAACTCCTTTATTGGCTCTGGGTACCTAGAGTTATTGATGAACCTACAAGCCCTTTATATCCCCACAACCAGAAGAGTCTAGCAGACATAACTGTATATTGCTTTTGAAAATATGACATTGCAGGAAAAAGTTACAGAGTACAACGTGGAGAAAAATGGCTGCTTTTTTCACCTCAATTTCAATGTTTTTTTATTTCAGCTGTTATTTTCTGTAGGAAACCCTTGTAGGATCTCCACAAATGGAGAAGTGTGGCTCAATGGTTAGAGCGGCAGACCCGAATGCAGAAATTTGGCCCGGGACCAGGGTTCAATTCCTGCCTTGGTGGGTCTTGGGCTCAATTTCCTTGGACCTGATAATTCTCGCATCAGTGCCTAATCTAATTCATGGGTCCCACTCTATGACTCTGGGCAATAGCTTGCTTAATCTCAACAGTGCTGGGATGCCTGGCTTCACCTTGGAGGTTGCCCAGGATTGGGCACCTCACAGGGAAAAGCCAGGAGGGGTTCCACAGCGGTATGCGTACAGTGCCTTGAGACCCTAACGGGTGAGTAGTGCGCTATACAAGTACGAAGTTTAGTTTACAGTTTACCCCTTGCTGAATTCTGAATTTTGTCTACTTTTCATAAATGTTTAGTTTTCTGGGATCCAGCTTTGGTTTCACACCCATTTCTGTTACTAACTGGTAGGAGGCTCACAGCACAAAAAATAGTAAAAATGGGGTATGTCCTAATAAAATGCCATAATTGTGTTGAAAAGTGTGGTTTTCTGATTAAAGTCTGCCTGTTCCTGAAAGCTGGGAAGATGATGATTTGAGCATCACAAACCCTTTGTTGATGACCTTTTCGGGGAAAAAAACCACAAGCCTTCTTCTGCAGCCATTTTTCTCATTTTTTTTTTTTTTTAACGATTATTTTTCTGTATTTTGGGTAATTTCTTGATTTCTTTTAGGGGAAACCACAAACCCCTGATACCTCTAGAATCCCTAGAAGGTTGTAAAAAAAAGGACGCAAATTTGGTGTGGATAGCTTATGTGGATAAGGGCCTAAGAGCAAACTGCCCCAAATAGCCAAAAAAAGACTTGGCATAGGAGGGCGAAAGGCCTTGTAGCGAAGGGGTTAATTTAGCTGAGAACTCTTGCCATTAAAAACTGACTTAAAACACAAAAAGGACACCAATGAATCCCGGTTTCAAGAATAAGTCAACATGTTTCTTGATGTGGTTCGTCCATATGGAGCCAATGACAATTCATCAGGACCAGTTTTATAATGCCCTAATCTACCTAGTTGACAGTGCTGTTTATCTAGCTGTAGATGCTCAACTAACAGAGAAAACAAAGAGGTCTATTAATAAAAAGGTTTAAGACTCTCACACTTGAGATTGCCCTTCAGCTAGGTTCCCCATCATGCTTCCTGCTGAAGCCGACATGTGGCCTTGCAGGACTGCCAGATGCAAGAGGATCATCAGCATCAGGACTAGCTTTAGAGCAGTGCGACTGGTGCGACTGCACTGGGCCTTGACCTGGAGGGGGGGCACTGACCTCAAGATGAGGCTCTGGTTTCTCTAATAAGTTACGATTTAACTTACAACTTAAAAGCATCTGCTGCAGAGTTCCTTGTGCATCCAGCTTCTAAGCAGCAATAAAGATGTTAAGATAACTCTTGTGATTAATGTTCCTGCTAGAAAGAGAGAGATCAAGTTTTGTCTAGTGGTATGTTTAACTCACCATAATGTAGTGCAGAGGGCTGATATGCCTGCTGCAAAGAACAGATTTGCGTTCTATGTCTATAGCTGAGTGGATTAGTAAAGCCAGCCTTTACGATCACTTTAAAACAAATGAAATGTACGCAAGAGAGAGAAGGGTTATGACAAGATGGGGGCACTTTTGCCAGGTGGCAGTGAGGGAATCTGAGGAGGAGGTCATAGGTAGTGGTAAAAAAAGATTGTTGCACCGGTCACCTCCAGCGCTAAAGCCGGCCCTGATCAGCATTGTGGTGTACCATCATGAGGATGTCAAACCCCACCCTGCTAGTCTCCCACCACTACTGTCATCTACACCAAATAACACTGATGGCTGTAATGTTGCAGTTGGAGAGTGGTAGTGTGGATTAGGCCTGTCAAGAGGAAGCACCTCTCCTCATGTAAATCAATGCTTTAGTCATTAGACGGTTAAAAGCTCAGTCTCAATTAGATATCTCGGGAAATTCAGTGTCTGCTGCAGTGGTTTGTGTGTGTGAGAGAGAGCGAGAGATAGGTGTGTGTGCACACGTGTGTGTGTGTGCGTTTTGTATGTGGATAAGCTCGGGACTGTGTTAGATTTGAGGTTGGTATTTGAGACAGCTTGAAAGGAAGTCCAAAGAGCAGCAGCGTTACATATAAAGAATTTGGTTTTCTGTCAGTAGGAGCATCCCTCCATTAAGGTACTGTGTATTCAAAGTACTGTGTGAATGAGGCCCAGTTAAGACTAGATTAGAAAAAAACATAGGAGCATACTTAAGAGCCCCAAGCCCTATTCTAACCCCAAATTAGAGCATTGCGCTACTTTATAACCCTTTGCCCTACATTATGCCTGTGCCAGGCATTATGTATGCAAAGGGGGAATTCCTCGGTTAGTGGGGTGTGAAAGAATGATGCAAAGAAATCTAAGAGATTTTTTTGCATCATTTTTGTTGGGCACTTTTAACACCTGCTCAGAACAGACGTTAAAAAAGGAGGCTTCCATTGGTTACAAAGGGCCTCTGGGTGCTTTGCAGGATTAGCATCAAAATTGTTGACGCTAATCCTGAAAAGCGCTGGACTAGCATAAAAAATTCTGACGCTCGTCCCCAACTACTGCTGTGGGGCGCCCTATTTTAAATACAGCGCACACATGGTGACGTTAGGGGGGCACTAAGGGACGCAAGAAAAGTGGCGCTGAACACAGTGCAGCACCATTTTTCTTAAATAATGCCCCAGAACGTGGTGAAGAGGAAGTGAATAATGTGGCATTGGGACATTACCAGGCCTTAAGGACTTCCTTTATTTTTCCGTCACTCATTGTGTATACTTGAGAAGAAGGTAGGGAGAATCTAGATGAACACTTCACTTCAAAGATACAGAAGGCCATGAACAGTGCTGACGATCCCTTATGAACGTTGATACAGATACAACCAAACACAGATGTGAGTACTATCTATAGAAACTAATTATTAGGGAGTTGTAACACCCAAACAACCTCTTTGAAACCATGTCCCTTCTGCAAGGATGCAATTTCCTGAAAATGTGTTCTAAACCATTGTCAAAACCTTTTGCGTGACGAAGATGAGGGCCACGGAATATAAGGCTTTTTTTTTTTTCAAACATCTGCTTCTCGCACAACACTCCCAGTCGCTTTAAACTTTCTGAAAACGTATCTCTTTTAAGCTCTCAGCTGGTTCTCAAACGACCTGTGCCAAGAGACCTCAGCCACGAGGCAGTGTGCATGTTATCAGTGTAGTCGATTTCTACTTTATTTACAGATACCTGATCCTTTCTACCTCAGAGGTGCCCACCAGCCCCACCTACTGCAAACACCTTGACAATTCTATTGATCTCAAATGATCTTCCTAGAAGGGTATAAATGTTTCCCATAACCCACTTCCAACCCCTTCGCTGCCAGGCCTTTTCCCCCTCCTGTGCCGAGCCTTTTTTTGGCTATTTGGAGCAGTTCGCGCTTAGGCCCTCATAACTTTTTGTTCACATAAGCTACCCATGCCAAATTTGCGTCCTTTTTTTCCAACATCCTAGGGATTCTAGAGGTACCCAGACTTTGTGGGTTCCCCAGAAGGAGGCCAAGAAATTAGCCAAAAAACAGTGAAAATTTCATTTTTTTTAAAAAATTTGGAAAAATGGGCTGCAGAAGAAGGCTTGTGGTTTTTTCCCTGAAAAGGGCATCAACAAAGGGTTTGCGGTGATAAAATCACCAGCTTCCCAGCTTTCAGGAACAGGCAGACTTGAATCAGAAAACCCAATTTTTCAACCCAATTTTGGCATTTTACTGGGACATACCCCATTTTTACGATTTTTTGTGCTTTCAGCCTCCTTCCAGTCAGTGACAGAAATGGGCATGAAACCAACGCTGGATCCCATAAACCGCAACATTTCTGAAAAGTAGACAAAATTCTGAATTCAGCAAGGGGTAATTTGTGTAGATCCTACAAGGGTTTCCTACAGAAAATAGCAACTGAAAAAGAAAAATATTGAAATTGAGGTGAAAAAAACATCAATTTTTCTCTAAGTTTTACTCTGTAACTTTTTCCTGCAATGTCAGATTTTCGAAAGCAATATACCGTTACGTCTGCTGGACTCTTCTGGTTGCGGGGATATATAGGGCTTGTAGGTTCATCAAGAACTCTAGGTACCCAGAGCCAATAAATGACCTGCACCCTGCAGTGGGTTTTCATTCTATGCCGGGTATACAGCAATTCATTTGCTGAAATATAAAGAGTAAAAAATAGCTATCAAGAAAACCTTTGTATTTCCAAAATGGGCACAAGATAAGGTGTTGAGAAGCAGTGGTTATTTGCACATCTCTGAATTCCGGGCTGCCCATACTAGCATGTGAATTACCGGGCATTTCTCAAATAGACGTCTTTTTTACACACTGTCTTACATTTGGAAGGGAAAAATGTAGAGAAAGACAAGGGGCAATAACACTTGTTTTGCTATTCTATGTTCCCCCAAGTCTCCCGATAAAAATGATACCTCACTTGTGTGGGTAGGCCTAGCGCCCGCGACAGGAAACGCACCAAAGCGCAACGTGGACACATCACAGAAAACAGACCTGTTTTTAGCAAAGTGCCTACCTGTAGATTTTGGCCTCTAGCTCAGCCGCCACCTAGGGAAACCTACCAAACCTGTGCATTTCTGAAAACTAGAGACCTAGGGGAATCCAAGATGGGGTGATTTGTGTGGCTCGGACCAGGTTCTGTTACCCAGAATCCTTTGCAAAGCTCAAAAATTGGCTAAAAAAACACATGTTCCTCACATTTCTGTGGCAGAAAGTTCTGGAATCTGAGAGGAGCCACAAATTTCCTTCCACCCACCGTTCCCCCACGTCTCCCGATAAAAATGATACCTCACTTGTGTGGGTAGGCCTAGCGCCCGCGACAGGAAACACCCCAAAGCGCAATGTGGACACATCACAGAAAACAGACCTGTTTTTAGCAAAGTGCCTACCTGTAGATTTTGGCCTCTAGCTCAGCCGCCACCTAGGGAAACCTACCAAACCTGTGCATTTCTGAAAACTAGAGACCTAGGGGAATCCAAGATGGGGTGATTTGTGTGGCTCGGACCAGGTCCTGTTACCCAGAATCCTTTGCAAAGCTCAAAAATTGGCTAAAAAAACACATGTTCCTCACATTTCTGTGGCAGAAAGTGCTGGAATCTGAGAGGAGCCACAAATGTCCTTCCACCCAGCGTTCCCCCACGTCTCCCGATAAAAATGATACCTCACATGTGTGGGTAGGCCTAGCGCCCGCGACAGGAAACGCCCCAAAGCGCAACGTGGACACATCACAGAAAACAGACCTGTTTTTAGCAAAGTGCCTACCTGTAGATTTTGGCCTGTAGCTCAGCCGCCACCTAGGGAAACCTACCAAACCTGTGCATTTCTGAAAACTAGAGACCTAGGGGAATCCAAGATGGGGTGATTTGTGTGGCTCGGACCAGGTTCTGTTACCCAGAATCCTTTGCAAAGCTCAAAAATTGGCTAAAAAAACACATGTTCCTCACATTTCTGTGGCAGAAAGTTCTGGAATCTGAGAGGAGCCACAAATTTCCTTCCACCCAGCGTTCCCCCACGTCTCCCGATAAAAATGATACCTCACTTGTGTGGGTAGGCCTAGCGCCCGCGACAGGAAACGCCCCAAAGCGCAACGTGGACACATCACAGAAAACAGACCTGTTTTTAGCAAAGTGCCTACCTGTAGATTTTGGCCTCTAGCTCAGCCGCCACCTAGGGAAACCTACCAAACCTGTGCATTTCTGAAAACTAGAGACCTAGGGGAATCCAAGGAGGGGTGACTGGCGGGGCTCGGACCAGGTTCTGTTACCCAGAATCCTTTGCAAACCTCATATTTTGGCTAAAAAAACGCATTTTCCTCACATTTGAGTGACAGAAAGTTCTGGAATCTGAGAGGAGCCACAAATTTCCTTCCACCCAGCGTTCCCCCAAGTCTCCCGATAAAAATGATACCTCACTTGAGTGGGTAGGCCTAGCGCCCGCGACAGGAAACGCCCCAAAGCGCAACGTGGACACCACCAAAATTTTGGAAGAAAACAGAGGTGTTTTTTGCGAAGTGACTACCTGCAGATTTTGGCCTCTAGCTCAGCCGGCACCTAGGGAAACCTACCAAACCTGTACATTTCTGAAAACTAGAGACCTAGGGGAATCCAAGGAGGGGTGACTGGCGGGGCTCGGACCAGGTTCTGTTACCCAGAATCCTTAGCAAAGCTCAAAAATTGGCTAAAAAAACACATGTTCCTCACATTTCTGTGGCAGAAAGTTCTGGAATCTGAGAGGAGCCACAAATTTCCTTCCACCCAGCGTTCCCCCACGTCTCCCGATAAAAATGATACCTCACTTGTGTGGGTAGGCCTAGCGCCCGCGACAGGAAACGCCCCAAAGCGCAACGTGGACACATCACAGAAAACAGACCTGTTTTTAGCAAAGTGCCTACCTGTAGATTTTGGCCTCTAGCTCAGCCGCCACCTAGGGAAACCTACCAAACCTGTGCATTTCTGAAAACTAGAGACCTAGGGGAATCCAAGGAGGGGTGACTGGCGGGGCTCGGACCAGGTTCTGTTACCCAGAATCCTTTGCAAAGCTCAAAAATTGGCTAAAAAAACACATGTTCCTCACATTTCTGTGGCAGAAAGTTCTGGAATCTGAGAGGAGCCACAAATTTCCTTCCACCCAGCGTTCCCCCACGTCTCCCGATAAAAATGATACCTCACTTGTGTGGGTAGGCCTAGCGCCCGCGACAGGAAACGCCCCAAAGCGCAACGTGGACACATCACAGAAAACAGACCTGTTTTTAGCAAAGTGCCTACCTGTAGATTTTGGCCTCTAGCTCAGCCGCCACCTAGGGAAACCTACCAAACCTGTGCATTTCTGAAAACTAGAGACCTAGGGGAATCCAAGGAGGGGTGACTGGCGGGGCTCGGACCAGGTTCTGTTACCCAGAATCCTTTGCAAAGCTCAAAAATTGGCTAAAAAAACACATGTTCCTCACATTTCTGTGGCAGAAAGTTCTGGAATCTGGGAGGAGCCACAAATTTCCTTCCACCCAGCGTTCCCCCAAGTCTCCCGATAAAAATGATACCTCACTTGCGTGGGTAGGCCTAGCGCCCGCGACAGGAAACGCCCCAAAGCGCAACGTGGACACCACCAAAATTTTGGAAGAAAACAGACCTGTTTTTAGCGAAGTGCCTACCTGTAGATTTTGGCCTGTAGCTCAGCCGCCACCTAGGGAAACCTACCAAACCTGTGCATTTCTGAAAACTAGAGACCTAGGGGAATCCAAGGAGGGGTGACTGGCGGGGCTCGGACCAGGTTCTGTTACCCAGAATCCTTTGCAAAGCTCAAAAATTGGCTAAAAAAACACATGTTCCTCACATTTCTGTGGCAGAAAGTTCTGGAATCTGAGAGGAGCCACAAATTTCCTTCCACCCAGCGTTCCCCCACGTCTCCCGATAAAAATGATACCTCACTTGTGTGGGTAGGCCTAGCGCCCGCGACAGGAAACGCCCCAAAGCGCAACGTGGACACATCACAGAAAACAGACCTGTTTTTAGCAAAGTGCCTACCTGTAGATTTTGGCCTGTAGCTCAGCCGCCACCTAGGGAAACCTACCAAACCTGTGCATTTCTGAAAACTAGAGACCTAGGGGAATCCAAGGAGGGGTGACTGGCGGGGCTCGGACCAGGTTCTGTTACCCAGAATCCTTTGCAAAGCTCAAAAATTGGCTAAAAAAACACATGTTCCTCACATTTCTGTGGCAGAAAGTTCTGGAATCTGGGAGGAGCCACAAATTTCCTTCCACCCAGCGTTCCCCCAAGTCTCCCGATAAAAATGATACCTCACTTGCGTGGGTAGGCCTAGCGCCCGCGACAGGAAACGCCCCAAAGCGCAACGTGGACACCACCAAAATTTTGGAAGAAAACAGACCTGTTTTTAGCGAAGTGCCTACCTGTAGATTTTGGCCTGTAGCTCAGCCGCCACCTAGGGAAACCTACCAAACCTGTGCATTTCTGAAAACTAGAGACCTAGGGGAATCCAAGGAGGGGTGACTGGCGGGGCTCGGACCAGGTTCTGTTACCCAGAATCCTTTGCAAAGCTCAAAAATTGGCTAAAAAAACACATGTTCCTCACATTTCTGTGGCAGAAAGTTCTGGAATCTGAGAGGAGCCACAAATTTCCTTCCACCCAGCGTTCCCCCACGTCTCCCGATAAAAATGATACCTCACTTGTGTGGGTAGGCCTAGCGCCCGCGACAGGAAACGCCCCAAAGCGCAACGTGGACACATCACAGAAAACAGACCTGTTTTTAGCAAAGTGCCTACCTGTAGATTTTGGCCTGTAGCTCAGCAGCCACCTAGGGAAACCTACCAAACCTGTGCATTTCTGAAAACTAGAGACCTAGGGGAATCCAAGGAGGGGTGACTGGCGGGGCTCGGACCAGGTTCTGTTACCCAGAATCCTTTGCAAAGCTCAAAAATTGGCTAAAAAAACACATGTTCCTCACATTTCTGTGGCAGAAAGTTCTGGAATCTGGGAGGAGCCACAAATTTCCTTCCACCCAGCGTTTCCCCAAGTCTCCCGATAAAAATGATACCTCACTTGCGTGGGTAGGCCTAGCGCCCGCGACAGGAAACGCCCCAAAGCGCAACGTGGACACCACCAAAATTTTGGAAGAAAACAGACCTGTTTTTAGCGAAGTGCCTACCTGTAGATTTTGGCCTGTAGCTCAGCCGCCACCTAGGGAAACCTACCAAACCTGTGCATTTCTGAAAACTAGAGACCTAGGGGAATCCAAGGAGGGGTGACTGGCGGGGCTCGGACCAGGTTCTGTTACCCAGAATCCTTTGCAAAGCTCAAAAATTGGCTAAAAAAACACATGTTCCTCACATTTCTGTGGCAGAAAGTTCTGGAATCTGAGAGGAGCCACAAATTTCCTTCCACCCAGCGTTCCCCCACGTCTCCCGATAAAAATGATACCTCACTTGTGTGGGTAGGCCTAGCGCCCGCGACAGGAAACGCCCCAAAGCGCAACGTGGACACATCACAGAAAACAGAACTGTTTTTAGCGAAGTGCCTACCTGTAGATTTTGGCCTGTAGCTCAGCCGCCACCTAGGGAAACCTACCAAACCTGTGCATTTCTGAAAACTAGAGACCTAGGGGAATCCAAGGAGGGGTGACTGGCGGGGCTCGGACCAGGTTCTGTTACCCAGAATCCTTTGCAAAGCTCAAAAATTGGCTAAAAAAACAAATGTTCCTCACATTTCTGTGGCAGAAAGTTCTGGAATCTGGGAGGAGCCACAAATTTCCTTCCACCCAGCGTTCCCCCAAGTCTCCCGATAAAAATGATACCTCACTTGCGTGGGTAGGCCTAGCGCCCGCGACAGGAAACGCCCCAAAGCGCAACGTGGACACCACCAAAATTTTGGAAGAAAACAGACCTGTTTTTAGCGAAGTGCCTACCTGTAGATTTTGGCCTGTAGCTCAGCCGCCACCTAGGGAAACCTACCAAACCTGTGCATTTCTGAAAACTAGAGACCTAGGGGAATCCAAGGAGGGGTGACTGGCGGGGCTCGGACCAGGTTCTGTTACCCAGAATCCTTTGCAAAGCTCAAAAATTGGCTAAAAAAACACATGTTCCTCACATTTCTGTGGCAGAAAGTTCTGGAATCTGAGAGGAGCCACAAATTTCCTTCCACCCAGCGTTCCCCCACGTCTCCCGATAAAAATGATACCTCACTTGTGTGGGTAGGCCTAGCGCCCGCGACAGGAAACGCCCCAAAGCGCAACGTGGACACATCACAGAAAACAGACCTGTTTTTAGCAAAGTGCCTACCTGTAGATTTTGGCCTGTAGCTCAGCCGCCACCTAGGGAAACCTACCAAACCTGTGCATTTCTGAAAACTAGAGACCTAGGGGAATCCAAGGAGGGGTGACTGGCGGGGCTCGGACCAGGTTCTGTTACCCAGAATCCTTTGCAAAACTCAAAAATTGGCTAAAAAAACACATGTTCCTCACATTTCTGTGGCAGAAAGTTCTGGAATCTGGGAGGAGCCACAAATTTCCTTCCACCCAGCGTTCCCCCAAGTCTCCCGATAAAAATGATACCTCACTTGCGTGGGTAGGCCTAGCGCCCGCGACAGGAAACGCCCCAAAGCGCAACGTGGACACCACCAAAATTTTGGAAGAAAACAGACCTGTTTTTAGCGAAGTGCCTACCTGTAGATTTTGGCCTGTAGCTCAGCCGCCACCTAGGGAAACCTACCAAACCTGTGCATTTATGAAAACTAGAGACCTAGGGGAATCCAAGGAGGGGTGACTGGCGGGGCTCGGACCAGGTTCTGTTACCCAGAATCCTTTGCAAAGCTCAAAAATTGGCTAAAAAAACACATGTTCCTCACATTTCTGTGGCAGAAAGTTCTGGAATCTGAGAGGAGCCACAAATTTCCTTCCACCCAGCGTTCCCCCACGTCTCCCGATAAAAATGATACCTCACTTGTGTGGGTAGGCCTAGCGCCCGCGACAGGAAACGCCCCAAAGCGCAACGTGGACACATCACAGAAAACAGACCTGTTTTTAGCAAAGTGCCTACCTGTAGATTTTGGCCTGTAGCTCAGCCGCCACCTAGGGAAACCTACCAAACCTGTGCATTTCTGAAAACTAGAGACCTAGGGGAATCCAAGGAGGGGTGACTGGCGGGGCTCGGACCAGGTTCTGTTACCCAGAATCCTTTGCAAAGCTCAAAAATTGGCTAAAAAAACACATGTTCCTCACATTTCTGTGGCAGAAAGTTCTGGAATCTGGGAGGAGCCACAAATTTCCTTCCACCCAGCGTTCCCCCAAGTCTCCCGATAAAAATGATACCTCACTTGCGTGGGTAGGCCTAGCGCCCGCGACAGGAAACGCCCCAAAGCGCAACGTGGACACCACCAAAATTTTGGAAGAAAACAGACCTGTTTTTAGCGAAGTGCCTACCTGTAGATTTTGGCCTGTAGCTCAGCCGCCACCTAGGGAAACCTACCAAACCTGTGCATTTCTGAAAACTAGAGACCTAGGGGAATCCAAGGAGGGGTGACTGGCGGGGCTCGGACCAGGTTCTGTTACCCAGAATCCTTTGCAAAGCTCAAAAATTGGCTAAAAAAACACATGTTCCTCACATTTCTGTGGCAGAAAGTTCTGGAATCTGAGAGGAGCCACAAATTTGATTCCACCCAGCGTTCCCCCACGTCTCCCGATAAAAATGATACCTCACTTGTGTGGGTAGGCCTAGAGCCCGCGACAGGAAACGCCCCAAAGCGCAACGTGGACACATCACATTTTTTCATTGAAAACAGTGCCTACCTGTAGTTTTTGGCCTGTAGCTCAGCCAGCACCTAGGGAAACCTACCAAACCTGTGCATTTCTGAAAACTAGAGACCTAGGGGAATCCAAGATGGGGTGACTTGAGGGGCTCTGACCAGGTTCTGTTACCCAGAATCCTTTCCAAACCTCAAATATTGGCTAAAACAACGCATTTTTCACACATTTCGGTGACAGAAAGTTCTGGAATCTGAGTGGAGCCACAAATTTCCTTCCACCCAGCGTTCCCCCAAGTCTCCCGATAAAAATGATACCTCAGTTGTGTGGGTGGGCCAGGTGCCTCCAACAGAATAAGGCCCAAAACTTGTAGAGATACAGGGGATAGTAATGCGAGTTTATAAGGACATATTCTTTTATACATCTTTAGACTGACTCTGCTTTGGGGACCCACATACGTGAGGTGTCATTTTATTTGGGAGACTGAGGGGAACACTGGGGAGTAGGAATTTTGTGCTGGAGTGGTGATCGTACGAAGAAAAGTCAGGAAAATATGTTTTTTTTAAGCACATTTTGAGGTTTACAGAGGAGTCTGGGTAAGAAAATGTTGGGGGATCCACGCAAGCCACTCCTCCCTAGACTCCTTGGGGTGTCTAGTTTTAAAAAATGTCTGGGTTTGGTAGGTTTCCCTAGATGAAGGCCGCACACAGGACCAAAAACATAGGTGCCCTCTCCCCCCCCAAACACAGGTAGTTTTGTAATATATCGTTTTGATGTGCCCACATACGTCCGTGATGTGCCAAACACTAAAATTTTGAAAAGAAACACACTTAGGTTATGTGAAAAAGACCCCTCACCCACCAACCAAGTTGGTGGCATGCTTCATCATCGGGGTCCCACCTGAGGCACCTAGCGTGTCATAGGTGTGCTGCGACGCCTGATTACAGCGGAGCAGGTTTGGTCATTTTTACCACACATACTGGTTGGATTTGGCACGAGGGTGAGTGATGGTTCAGTGGATCAAATTTTACTAACAAGAGCTTTCACAAAAATGAAAAGCACTGTTAGTAACTGAAAGGCAAAAAACTGAACCAATGACTCACAGCTCGTGAGCTGTAAAGCCGCGACAAGGCACCAACCGCTTTACAGTCCATTCACACAACTTTCATACATGACACACACAAGGCCATTCACACCGCCAGCCACGGGCCCAGCACATTACAACACTCACATCGACAGACAGCGCCACTCAAGGGCCCATCACTTACATACGCCCACATGCCTGATACAACAATCACACCAGCTGATGGGAGTGTGTGGACTGGTGTTTGGCTTGCAGTGTGTTGCAGTAGCCAACATCAAGTCAATATGTACAGTCTCAGCCAAGCCCCACTCCACACACAATGGCATCATATTTTTTTTTTTTTTAACAGAGGAACCCCTAACTAAGTAGAAAGAATTACAAAACAACAAACACAAAAGCTCTAACTAACAACATGACAGAAATGCTAACCATGAAACTAAACACATGAAAATACAAAACAGACATGAGTTTACACTCATGGTTGTTCCCAGAAATTCTTCTGGGTGTGGTAATTCTTAAAACAAGCACCGACACACAGCCCAGGCTTTGAAGGACAATCTGGGCAGTACATTCGAGACTCCCTCCGGATACCTCTTCGAAAACACACTCTACATTTCTTAGCTGGAAAGTCTTTTTTGGGTGTGGGAGGAATGTGCTCAGCAAAGTGGCGATCTTTCAATCTAGCCACATCCTCCACCACTGCTTCTCTAGGAACTCTGGCCTGTTCCACCACAATAAGGCTCTCTATCACTGACTCCTGAAATTTCACAAATGTCATCTTTGAGTCTGGAGACCTATCCCTAAACACAATAAAAGCATTGAAGGTTGCTAAGTGGAAGAGGTGAAGTGCTAACTTCTTATACCAAACATAAGACTTACGAATAGCAGTATAAGGTTCCAACCTCTGGTCAACTCTATCTACACCTCCCATGTGCTTATTATAATCTAAAATGCACACAGGTTTGCGCACTTCAGCAACCTGGCCCCAAACAGTCACAGGGGAAGTACTCTCATCATGGATGGTACTTAGCATGTAGACATCCCTCTTGTCTGAAAATTTCAAAGCTAGCAGCTCCTCGTTCCGCAAGGCACAGCACTGTCCCCTCTCAAGTTTTTTACAGACAAGCTCCCTTGGATAGCCTTTCCGGTTAGAACGGATTGAGCCACAAGCAACTGAGTCCACTCTAAACAATTCCTTGAACAACTGCACACCAGTGTAGAAGTTATCTACATACAAATGGTGACCTTTGTTGAACAGTCGTCTACCAAGATCCCACACTATTTTCTCAGTAACTCCAAAAGTGGGAGGACAACCAGGGGGGTCAATATTGGAATCCCTACCAGTGTACACACGGAAACTATACACATATCCTGTCCTACTTTCAGACAGCATATACAATTTAATTCCATATCGTGCCCTTTTGCTAGGAATGTACTGCCTAAAAACCAAACGACCCTTGAAGAGGACCAAAGACTCGTCCACACTTATCTCTTTGCCTGGAACATAGACCTCCGAAAACCGATCTACAAAATGATCAAGGACAGGCCTAATCTTAAAAAGACGGTCAGAATCTGGGTGATCTCGTGGCAAGGCTAATGCATTGTCAACAAAATGCAGCATCCTAAGAAGAAGCAAATACCGATTACGACTCATGGTAGCTGGAAATATAGCTGTTGCCATCAAGGGACTAGTAGACCAATAAGAAGCCAGTGACGGCTTCCTTATCAACCCCATCAAAAAAGTCAAACCCAAAAACTTTTTTAGCTCCTCCAAATTTGTGGGAATCCACTGGGCAGCTCTAGAGTGTGGCCTAAGTCTAGCAGCGTTGTCCCTCAAATGCTGCTCCGCATACAAATTAGTCTGCTCAACAATCTCTTCCAAAAACACATCATCCATGAATAACTCAAAGAAATTGATAGGCATAAAGTTCTCTGTATTGGCGTTACACCCCGGGAGACCAGTAAAGGCAGGCAACTCTGGCTGCTCCATGTTTGGGGCAACCCAGACATCAGGTCTTCTAACGGGAAACCTTTCAGCCCCAGGTTGCTGCACTATTGGCACATCAATGTCCTCCTCTAAAACAGAACCTTCATCTGCACTGAGTGTGGCTTCATCATCAGAAGATTCCCCTCCAACAGAAACATCACTGCCAGAATCTCTGACTTCCTCCTCTGCCTCAGATGCAGAGTCCGTCTCATAGTCATGATCAGACTGTGACTCAAAAAGCATACCAACCACCTGCTGAGCGGTCATCCTGCGGCTAGCCATGATCTCTCCTGCTAAAATTAACTGGACAAATTCACCACCAACAACCAGCACTGTGTAAGACAAGTAACAAAGTGTAGCTTTGTTAGTAAGAGTTACAAACTCAAAAACTATACCGCTCACTTGCCTGAAAAAGCTTGATTCACCAGCAACTACACAGCAATCACCAATGATATCCCACTAAAAAGAAAGAAAGAAAGGCAAATTAGAAATAAGACACAACAAATATCATTGTGCACAAACCTAAGGACAATTTCACACACAATCCTGCATTTAGTACACCCCCTACAAACATGTCATTCATGCATGGCAACAATACTCCTTTGGAGTAAATTGTTTTTACTTACCTAAAACATGCAACTGTGCAAACTGCAGGTCAACCACCGCCAAAACCGCAAGGAGCCACAGCAAATAAAGCAAAAGCTTTGAACTAGAACAAAAAGGAGGAAAAATTCTTTTATCACAAATGCAAAGACTTCTTCAGTTGACAAACACCCCACCATCAAACATTTTAGAAATTGGTGCCTAAGTGGATTCTGTCATAGGGGCAGATGGGCCTACTAAAAAAATAGGCCTGTCTGCCCCAAGGAAGCCAGAAAATACCTTTAGTACTGTGTCCCCATGGAGAGCGACCCTTGCCAAAGGGGACAGCCCTCAAACAAAAAAAAACAAAAAAAACACACACAACACTATCCCTGGTGCCTAAGTGGCTTCTGCCCCCTTGGGGGCAGGTGGGCCTAAGAAAATAGGCCCATCTGCCCCCAGGGGGTGTAGAAATGGCCAACAGGTCAATGCCCCCCTTGGGGGGGCGCCCCGTGACCAAGGGGACGCCCCCCCACAAAAATAAACACATAAAAAAAAATCCCTGGCGTTCTAGTGGTTTCTGCCCCCCTTGGGGGCAGATCAGCCTAAAAATAATAGGCTGATCTGTCTCCAAGGGGTGCAGAAATGGCCTGGGTACATGTGCCCCCAAAGTGGGGGGCGACCCTTGCCCAAGCCCCCCCCCCATCCACTAACACACACACACACACACTATCCCTGGTGTCTACGTGGCTTCTGCCCCCCTTGGGGGCAGGTGGGTCTAGAAAAATAGGCCCATCTGCCCCCAGGGGGGGCAGAAATGGCCAACAGGTCAATGCCCCCCTTGGGGGGGCGCCCCGTGCCCGAGGGGACGCCCCCCCCACAAAAATAAACACATAAAAAAAAATCCCTGGCGTTCTAGTGGTTTCTGCCCCCCTTGGGGGCAGATCAGCCTAAAAATAATAGGCTGATCTGTCTCCAAGGGGTGCAGAAATGGCCTGGGTACATGTGCCCCCAAAGTGGGGGGCGACCCTTGCCCAAACCCCCCCCCCCATCCACTAACACACACACACACACACACTATCCCTGGTGTCTACGTGGCTTCTGCCCCCCTTGGGGGCAGGTGGGTCTAGAAAAATAGGCCCATCTGCCCCCAGGGGGGGCAGAAATGGCCAACAGGTCAATGCCCCCCTTGGGGGGGCGCCCCGTGCCCGAGGGGACGCCCCCCCACAAAAATAAACACATAAAAAAAAATCCCTGGCGTTCTAGTGGTTTCTGCCCCCCTTGGGGGCAGATCAGCCTAAAAATAATAGGCTGATCTGTCTCCAAGGGGTGCAGAAATGGCCTGGGTACATGTGCCCCCAAAGTGGGGGGCGACCCTTGCCCAAGCCCCCCCCCATCCACTAACACACACACACACACACACTATCCCTGGTGTCTACTTGGCTTCTGCCCCCCTTGGGGGCAGGTGGGTCTAGAAAAATAGGCCCATCTGCCCCCAGGGGGGGCAGAAATGGCCAACAGGTCAATGCCCCCCTTGGGGGGGCGCCCCGTGCCCGAGGGGACGCCCCCCCACAAAAATAAACACATTTAAAAAAATCCCTGGCGTTCTAGTGGTTTCTGCCCCCCTTGGGGGCAGATCAGCCTAAAAATAATAGGCTGATCTGTCTCCAAGGGGTGCAGAAATGGCCTGGGTACATGTGCCCCCAAAGTGGGGGGCGACCCTTGCCCAAGCCCCCCCCCATCCACTAACACACACACACACACTATCCCTGGTGTCTACGTGGCTTCTGCCCCCCTTGGGGGCAGGTGGGTCTAGAAAAATAGGCCCATCTGCCCCCAGGGGGGGCAGAAATGGCCAACAGGTCAATGCCCCCCTTGGGGGGGCGCCCCGTGCCCGAGCGGACGCCCCCCCACAAAAATAAACACATAAAAAAAAATCCCTGGCGTTCTAGTGGTTTCTGCCCCCCTTGGGGGCAGATCAGCCTAAAAATAATAGGCTGATCTGTCTCCAAGGGGTGCAGAAATGGCCTGGGTACATGTGCCCCCAAAGTGGGGGGCGACCCTTGCCCAAGCCCCCCCCCATCCACTAACACACACACACACACACACACACACTATCCCTGGTGTCTACGTGGCTTCTGCCCCCCTTGGGGGCAGGTGGGTCTAGAAAAATAGGCCCATCTGCCCCCAGGGGGGGCAGAAATGGCCAACAGGTCAATGCCCCCCTTGGGGGGGCGCCCCGTGCCCAAGGGGACGCCCCCCCACAAAAATAAACACATAAAAAAAAAACCCTGGCGTTCTAGTGGTTTCTGCCCCCCTTGGGGGCAGATCAGCCTAAAAATAATAGGCTGATCTGTCTCCAAGGGGTGCAGAAATGGCCTGGGTACATGTGCCCCCAAAGTGGGGGGCGACCCTTGCCCAAGCCCCCCCCCCATCCACTAACACACACACACACACACACACTATCCCTGGTGTCTACGTGGCTTCTGCCCCCCTTGGGGGCAGGTGGGTCTAGAAAAATAGGCCCATCTGCCCCCAGGGGGGGCAGAAATGGCCAACAGGTCAATGCCCCCCTTGGGGGGGCGCCCCGTGCCCAAGGGGACACCCCCCCACAAAAATAAACACATAAAAAAAAATCCCTGGCGTTCTAGTGGTTTCTGCCCCCCTTGGGGGCAGATCAGCCTAAAAATAATAGGCTGATCTGTCTCCAAGGGGTGCAGAAATGGCCTGGGTACATGTGCCCCCAAAGTGGGGGGCGACCCTTGCCCAAGCCCCCCCCCATCCACTAACACACACACACACACACACTATCCCTGGTGTCTACGTGGCTTCTGCCCCCCTTGGGGGCAGGTGGGTCTAGAAAAATAGGCCCATCTGCCCCCAGGGGGGGCAGAAATGGCCAACAGGTCAATGCCCCCCTTGGGGGGGCGCCCCGTGCCCATGGGGACGCCCCCCCACAAAAATAAACACATAAAAAAACATCCCTGGCGTTCTAGTGGTTTCTGCCCCCCTTGGGGCAGATCAACCTAAAAATAATAGGCTGATCTGCCCTCAAGGGGGGCAGAAATGGCCCTAAAAGACATGCCCCCCAAAGGGGAGCGACCCTTGCCCAAGGGGGCGCCCCCCCATCCACTACACACACAATCCCTGGTGCCTAAGTAGCTTCTGCCCCCCTTGGGGGCAGATGGACCTAAAAAAAATAGGCCGATCTGCCCCCAAGGGGGGCAGAAATGGCCAACAGTTCTCTGCCCCCTTGGGGGGGGCGCCCCTTGCCCAAGGGGGCACCCCCTCCCAACATACCTGCACAGAAAATATAATTCCCTGGTGATCCAGTGGTTTCTGCCCCCCTTGGGGGCAGATCCGCCTAAAAAGTAGGCCAATCTGCCCCCAAGGGGGGCAGAAATGGCCGTAACAAATTGCCCCCACAAGGGGAGCGACCCTTGCCCAAGGGGCCGCTCCCCGCAAACAAGAAACAGTAAAGAAAAAAAAAAAAAAAAAATCCCTGGTGTCTAGTGGGCATTCCTGCTGCCCGATCGCAATGCGATCGGGCAGCAGGAATGCTCAAAGAGACACCGGGGGAAAGGAAAAGCCTTTCCTTTCCCCCGGTGCCTCTTTAGCCCAAACCCCCCACCCACCGGGAAGAGGAACTCACCTCTTTCCTCGTCGCCGCACAGGAAGCAAATGGCTTCCTGTGCGGCGAAATCCCCATAATGAAGTCAGCGCGCGATCGCGCGCTGACGTCATTATGGGGGGGTGGGGGGGGTCGGGGGTGGAAGGGGAAGGGCTTCCCCTTCCATCCCTGACTTTGGGGGGGTGGGGGGAAGCACACAGAGGGAGCGAGAGCGCTCCCTCTGGGCTGTGTGCCGAGGACGTAGTGGTTACGTCCTCGGCACAGCAGCACTGTGCCGCGGGACGTAACCACTACGTCCGCGGCACAGAAGGGGCTTCTTGGCACTGTTCTCCTAGGCTTGACAAAGACCGGTTTACAGTGTTAACACATCCGGTTTCCAATGCTTTGCAATTATGAAGGTGTGCCACAATGCCATACCTGCTTTCACAGAACTGCCCACTACATGGTGATGAATGTCGCTCTTACATTATGTTAAGGAAGTACTGCGAGGCGCAGGATGTAAGACTATCTTGATGTTTTCTGGGAAGTATTGCGTCTTTTTCCTGAGATAAACAGGGACCCAGATACAGTGCTTGTTAAGCCATGAATTCGGCTTTGAACAAGACTTGCTTCTACTCTGGCAGGCAATGAAGGCTTCCAAAGCCAATACAGATGTATATGCATCTTGTTGCAACTTGCAACATGTGAGTGTGTGCTTAGGGCCAAACTGAACAACATTGCACCGATGGATAGCACCGTTCCCATCATTGCCAGCACCCCCATGAAAAAGGTAGGCATGGAAACATTCTTTTCAAGACCCTGAAATAGAAGAAGCTAGGATTCGCAGTCAGAGCTATCTGTAATGTAGAGATTGACAACACAAGATCCAGTGAGACTGAAGGTTTTTTTTTATAGTATTTAATAATATTTAACACGGCCCAAGCAAAGCTGACCAAAGGCCTGTTGGATTTTGGAGTTTTTGTTTCATACCAACAGAATCGAAGGGTCAGATTTAAGAAAAGTGGCTCTGCACTGAGTGCAGCGCCACTTTTCTTGTGCCCCTTAGCACCCCCCTAACACTACCATTGGTGTGCCGTATCTATGATACGGAGCACCAAGGCAGTAGTTGACGAACTAGTGTCAACATTTTTTACGCTTATTCTGAGCTTTGCATGATTAGCTTAAAAAATGTTGATGCTAATCCTTCAAAGCCCATTGAGGCCCATTGTAAACACTTTTGTGCCTCCTTTTAACATCTGCTCTGTTAAAAGTGCTGAAAAAAATGACACAAAGAAATCTCTTAGATTTCTTTACACTGTGTTTTTGTGTTTTCGGTCCCCCTTAACGGGGGAAAGCCCCTGTGGCATACATTATGCATGGTGCAGGCATAATGTAGCAAAAAGGTTTACCAAGTGGTGCAATGCATGCATTGCGACACTTCCTAAATTTGGAGCAGCGATTTTGGCATTTTTGGACCACATTAGCGTCACAAAAATGATGATAATGTGGTGCAAGGAGGTGCTAGGGGCTCTTAAATCTGCCCCTAAGTGTTTGAACAGGTCTGTGCTAGCTAATTGTGGTCCTCCCTTTGATGCAGTTACCAGGCTTATCAGAGTGGTTTTGGCTATTATCATGCTTTTGAGGTGCGTGTTTTTGTGTGAAGCAGCATTCAACATTTTGTGTGTGTGTTTTGTTTTTGGCGGGGCAGAGTGAAGTTTGTCCTTTTTTGAGTTTTCTTGATGGAATGTCTCCGTGCATTCAAGGCGGAGAGAGAACCTTTGGACATTAGCCTCACGCGAGCAGGGGTGAATGACTTTGTTTGGTGGGTGAAGGTTTACCTTGTGGTCATGCTCCATGAGGCTCCTAACTGTGTGCATGAATTATTGCATTGTGGTACCGTGTACAGAGTTCTATAGGGGGATACCAGTTGGTAAGGCCACCTACCTAACACATGGCAACAATGGCAATATTGCCTGTCGCCGTGAGAGTTGAGTCTTGTGGCCTACAATATGATGACTTTGAGGTATACGATGGGAACTACTTTTCAAAGTCTGAAGGGGTGCAGAAACACGACTATGAAGTTCTGGGTGGGCACACAGTTTCTCACAAGGTGGTAGGTGGGCTTACATAAAGAAACAGTTGCCTAAGAAGGAAACATTGAAAATGGAATCATGCCTGAGAGTATTGCTAGATGGTATTGCATTTAATTTTGTTGTATTATGTTTTTCTGTGTAGTTTCACAAGGTGCCAAAGACGTCCTCCAACACCTACCCAGTGTGAAGACCATTTTATGGACACTCATAAAACACTCAACATAAAAACTATTGACTTAGAAGAACGCAGTAGGCGAGATCCAAGACTCATCCTCTGAGGCATCCTTTATCCCCTGAACATTTGTCCTCACTCTACTTAGAGTGTGTACTAGTCCAAGGTGACCTTCAGACACTCAAATTGCTAGCAGATGCCTTTTTTGTTCAAGCACTGCATGCCTGCAGGAGACAATAAGGTAGACACCGACTCTCAAACTATTAGATGACACCATCTTCTGGAGACAAATGCAGTGCTATTTTTCCAACATCAGGCATGTAGAGGTCACAAAACCTTGATAAACTACTATATTGCGAGAAAGGTTAACAGGTAAGTCTGGTTGGTGTCTCTATCTATTACACAAAACATGGGCAGAACCCCCTATCTCGGACACAAGTCATGTAATTAACAATAGAATATAAACCTTAGAGTCAAGGTTTTTAGAATTGGACTAAATATCCTAGAAATGAAAAAATCATTCAGCATTTTGTTAGTGGTGGCTTTCGTTGTTCTTACTTCAGTGACTTTGTGCCCTGTCATCCATCTTGATATAGTTTTAATTGCAGTAAACAGAAGCAGCCAACACATGTTTTGACCCTATGGCTCGCAGGCCAAGGGCATTTTCAAGTCAGGATGGTCTGGGAAAGAGTATGCCGGTGGCTACGTAAGGCAATGTATTGTGAATCAGGCATGTCGACAGGACTCAAAGCAGGCAGTTTCAAAGTTGCAGAGTAAAGCATGGCCCATGTAGACGGCTCTGTGTTTAGTGTCATCGTAGCTGAAACAATCTTCCTCCATCTCCACTAGATTGAGGTCCTGATTAAGTGTCTGATGAAGAGGCTTCTCCAGCAAAATGTGGTGGAAGTCCTGTGAGCTTACCACGAGGGGTGGGCAGAATTGACAGAATTTTGGGGACTCCAAGTTACTCTTGTAACATGGAGTTCTGGCAAAATTCCTCCAATTGCCGCATGGTAGACGTTTTTTGTTCTGCGTGTGCCAAAATGGTAAATTGACAAGCGCAAGCAAGATTTGGCGTACCCTAGTGCAATTTTTGATTGCTAGTAGGACGTCTTGTGAGATTTTTCCAACGCAGGCGGTCACAGGCAGTTGCAACTGTTCATGGTCAGAAGGCTGCAGCTCTAGTTGAAAATGTACTCGAGTGACAGCAAAAATCAACTTGAGTAGCTGTGCCCTCTGATGCACCGCATGATGCTGCTTGTGCTCATTTTTCAGCACAGAATGCTCTCCCAGTTCTAAATCACAGCATGAGTAGGACGTTTTGCCTATTTCTGCCCGTTGGCGGAACTCCATGGGTTTTTGCCATATTTTTTGTAACGCCATGGAATTCAGTGGACTCCAATTTCAAGAGTTTCACCCACCGCTGCTTAACATGCATGCACACATTTGTCAATAGCACTATAAATAAGGCAGATGTGACTTTCACCACATTGCAATGGAATATCATGTCAGCCAAACTCTAAATAAAGCCCCAAGTTGGTGAAATATATGTTCTAGAAACCATTGCTAAGGATGATTTTTAAGTATGTGTATATATTTCATGCAAGAATACTTATTTCTTTGAAATCCGTAATAATCATGGTACATTTGTATACCACAGTCAGCTTACAGAATCCTTCCTAAGCAATATCAGAGCATTAACTAAAACTTAGATCCTCATTTTATCGACCCCAGAAGTAGGAGAGGCTGAGCAGCCCCACCATGTTTCAAACCTGACCTTCAGGTTACTAGCTCACAGATACATTAGTTCGTTCAACTCTCCTCAGTTATCCAGGTCAGCGAGGTTTGGTGTCTCTCATTTGAATCTACGTTAGGAATAACAAAGCAACCCGAAAAAATGATTTAGAAATGATTTGTTGGCGAACAAGACCCATTAAAAATGCTGCTGGACCAATGAAATCCCTCCCACACGTCTGTTTCCCGCAGTGTCATTATTTTGTCTCTAATGAAGTACTTCGCATTTTAGTCCATGGGAATTGATTTAGTGGAAAGTTTCAACTTTCGCAACAATGCTCTTTTACTGTTTACAGACACCATAGGTGGGATTTGGCTATGGAGGGAGAATGAGGCCAAACACAATCTGTAATTCGCGAGAGGAAAGTTACTGACTAACGAGGAAGACAGTAAACGGCCGGCAGCACGTGGCCAGGCCACTCGCCCCCACGAATGCCTCGTCAGTGAAAAGCCCGGCAGAGCGATAATCCCCTCTGCACATGTCCAGGCTGAAGCTCGTCGAGTGGAGAAGAAAAAAAACAGCGGGAGCAGTGTGTGGCTCTGTAAGGAGATTTGCCTTACAGGACATTTGTTCTGGCCTCACCTGTATACACGCTCAGGAGATGTGCTGTGGAAAAGTCGGCATCAGCGGGATACATAATGCAATGGCATGCCTGATCACTTTCCAGGGATGTCCTATCACCATTGCCCACCTGCCTATTTTAACCCCCCCTTAGATTGTTTCAGAAGGAAAATTACCACTGCAAATACTGCTACAGTAAATTTACCAGCATGTTAGTAACAATCACGCAGCGCAGCACGTCACCCGTATTGCGTGATAGAGAAGGCCAGGAATGTGGCGTTTTTAACATAATATGGCGCAAATGTTTCCAGCACTGGTGCAGAATGTGCTGCCCAGTGCCAATGCAGGTGCCCTTGCACCATGCTGAAAGAGTGTCTGCGTTGTAAGCAGGATTGTTTTTGTGCAGAAAGGGACCCCTTCCTACACAAAAACAATCCCCTGAGGCATTTTCCTATTTCTAGGTGTGCTGCAGGCGGTAAGGAGGAGAAATAAAGATACTTCTCCTTGTTATGCCTCACCTGGTGAGGCGTAGTATTTTAACCTGTTCCCAAATCTACCAGTAATGGTAAATCTGGCAATGAGCCAAAATCCATGGGTGGATAAATGGGAACACCCATGCTCGTCTCATGGAACGCCTTCCCAGGGCAAAGTAATGCAACACAGCTATTTGCAGTGCTTTACGTTAGACACGCAAGGTGGCCTTTAGTGGCTTGATAAATCTAACTTAAAATGTGTGTCCCCCTTGCACCCCTGGAGCCAGAGCAGGCGACTTTTTAATGACTATGCCCCCTTAGTAGCGGTAATTTGGTAATGAGAATAGCTTGTTTATCGCTTTCTTAATGTGTCTCTCAAATTCAGATTCTAAAACAGGCTATTTATTCACTGTGATGCTGCAACTGTGGGAATCAAAACTTGGGGCCTATGTTTGCTAGTATTAAAGGCATTCAAGGCTTCTCTGGTGGTGCTGTGCTGGCTCTCTCTTCCAATGCAGAGCAGAAAGCACAGCTTCAAAAGTGGAGATGAAGGAAAAACACAGAGGGAGGGTACAGAATGGGAGGATGGCAAGAGGCAGGATATTTTTTCACATTTAGGAATGGGAAGGGGAGACTAACTTCTGTCATTGATGGACCCTCATTACTCCTCTACCACTGTATTGTAGTTGAAAGCAGCGGCAGATAATTTTGCAGGTCATAGATAACATGAAGTTATAGATGGGTAAAAAAGTGACTTAGGGGGATTTTTTTTTGGCCCGGGGGCTCAGTGACATCACAAAAAACTCAAGCTTCTCCTATTTGATGTCACTCAGAATTCCTTAATGAAAAACATCTCAATTATTTACAGTTAACCATCTAGAATTCTATATGTAAGTACATTACAGTATTCTGTGCACTGTAACGACCACCAGATTGGAAATATGTTTATTTATCATTCTGTTGTTGCTGTTCTAAGTGACACCATAGAATGCATTAGCCTTGTACTTGTTGTCTATGATGTCACTTTAAGCTCCTCAGTTGGAAAACCCCTTGTAGTAGTGACTCATCTATTATATGGTGGATATCATAATTGACCCCATTTTGTAAGACAAATGAAGTACTGTATCACTTTAGAAGGGGATGCCCATCCAGAGCACACATGCAACTGAAGGCATGTACTTAGAGTGTAACTTTCCATGCTCCCTGTGGTCCCTATGGGGTACTGCAGCGTTTGTCCTCAGTTCCCTGGATACCTCTGCTCTCACCCTCTCTCTTGGATCTGTGCTCTTTAGGTCGGATATTGTTGGACAGAGGCCATGCACTCTCTCCATGCATGTGAGCTGTGTATACTGTAGTTGTTTGGCCATTTGTGTCATTGATGGACTCTCCTCAGCAGTTCTGCTACCCGTTCTTCATCACACAACCAGCAACGTGACTAGGCAGGCTTTGCAGAAGCCTGCTATTTAGTCCCAAACCTAAAGCTGGTCAGTAGACAACATGGATGGGAAGGAAATGGTCTGTAGGAATCTTGTTTGCTGCAGTGGATGGCGAATAGGTGAGTAACAGAAGAGTGGAGTAGCTGACAAGGCATTTTTCAACCAATGTATTCTTGAATTCAAATCTCAAATTACTGATTTCTGTACAAAGCTGGCTATCTATGTAGTGTAGCAAATGTAAGGAGACACTATGCAGATAGTTCAGGAGACCCTTATTGGTCTAGAGGGGTTAAAATAACAACCACAAATGCTCTCTTGTGGTAGTGTGGCTGATCAATTTAGGCTTATCAGATGGTTATGCTAAGGATGTGTTGAACACTGAGAGTCAATAAGTGAGACGTACACTCAAAAAAAACTTGAGACAAATTTAGAAAATAACAGATTGTTATATTAATTTAGACACCAAGATCTTCAAGATCAGGTAAGTACTTTTTGAGTTAACAATATTTCAACACTTAGAAATTACAGCTGTCAAATCTGAGGCATGAGCCCCGAATGCTGTAGTGGTAACCTGTTGGGAAAACACACACTGCACAGGGTCATTTGCAATTGACTTTCAGGACTGTTCTTCTGGACTTAGGGTAAGTAGGGGCCATGGTCCTTAGAACCACCAATAGTTTTGGGTTACCTGCCCTGGTGTTTCCAGGTGCAGAGGTGCTGCTAGAGGGGGTAGCCTCGGATGCTACATGTTAAAATTAATGGGAGCAGTACCTGGATGAAAAGGGTTGCAAGTGGGTACTGAGTGACCAGTCAGATTAAACCCATGGGGGACTCGGTTCTTGAGGGTCTCAGCTACACAGAGAAAGCGTTGTTTCTTTTGATCCCGGGCTGGGGAGCTTGGTGCCAATGTATTTTTCCAGCTGGTCCCTGGTGTTCGAGGCTGTCACTTCTTGGGGTCAACTAGGTGATGGGGGAAAACAAACAGCAGGGCCACTCTCAGTGCTGGCCTTGGTGATGCTGATATTCCTTGTTGGTAGGTCGGTATTGCGTAGTTGGTGTCCAAGTTGGGCACTAACCAAGCGGGCAGGATCACCATTCCAAAGACGCGCTAGGTTGACGAGGCACTCGGGATCCTCTTCCTGATGAGATGCTCACATGGTGGACCAGATGGTCAGCAAAACAGAAAACTGGACAGTCGCAGTTGGTGTCTGCTGGTGCAGGGAAGTGGCTCCTCCACTGAAAGAGATATGGTGACTGGGGAGTGAAGTGCTGGCAGTCCTCCAAGGCTCTGGCTGGATGCACAGCTGCAGGATGAGTTGGGTCTTTGCTATTGTCGGGACTGGAGCAGGCAGGGTTTTTTGCCAAGTCCTCAGCAAGTCCAAAGTTTTTGCGTCTTCCGATCTTCTAACTTCTTCTTTTTATAGTCCTCTGAAGTCCTGGTGTTAGGGGGCCACCTAAATATTCAATTTAGGGGCATTTAGCGGGGTGTAGGGTAGTAGCCAATGGGCTACTCATCTCTGGGGTGACTACACCCCCTATATGGCCACTTTCCGTGGGAAGTGGGTATAGCCCTGTCCCAGAATTCCTAGTTCCACCAAACACAGGATGATGGTACCCTTCTTTCGTGGAGCCCATCAGGCTGCACAACCTAGTGGTGCGACTAGCCTCATAGTGCAACACGCCTACCTGCATAGCTAATTTCCTGCCAAATAGACCTCAGGGCACTGGGTTGCATTTCTCAGGTCTGGGGGAAGCCAGGATCACATATCAAAGGCGGCAGGGACTTTGAAGTCCTTGACCCTAGTATGTAGATTTACTAGCCATCCTGCTGGAGGAGGTGTTAACACCTTCCTTTGGAGCAGGCATTGGTTCTGGCCTCTGAGAGCGTGGGCTCTCACCTCCAGTGGGAGTCAGAAACATGTCTGTGGTGGCATCCTGTTTGATACCAGTCAGCCAGCATATCAGTCAGTCATACTGGCCTCCATTAGCGCGTCTGACCTTATTTGGCTTCTCTTCATTAATTAATTTATAAGTGATGCGTTAGAGGTTCGATGGACCTTTTGACTGCGCTTAGAGAAGTTCCCACCATCGACCTCAAATTTCAGTACCAATCAATAACAATATCAATCAATGGGATCAATAATCTTGAGAGTCAGTAAGCTCCACACACCATAACCCCTTGGCCATGAATAATCCCACCTTTATGTAAAAGTTAGAATGTTTATTTCCCTATATTAACAATGCTAATATCAAGTAACTTGGGGCCATATGTACAAACACATTTTCCCATAGACATAGAATGGGTAAAACCCTTTGCTACATCTGGCCCTTAGTCTCAGAATAAAATGATAGACATACAGGAACAATACTGGTTGATGGAATCTTCTAAAGAATCTCAATTTAATCAAGGCATTAATCACTACACTTTCTAAAGTTACACTACAATTCAATAACAAGAAAAACTTCACAATAGAAATAGCAAACATTTAGATTCAGCAAAGAAAAGGCATCAAGGGCAATATTTATACTTTTTGACGCAAAACTGCGCTAACGCAGTTTTGCGTCAAAAAAATTAGTGCCGGCTAACGCCATTCTGAAGCGCCATGCGGGCGCCGTATTTAATCAATGACGTTAGCCGGCGTTAGCCGCCGGCGCTGCCTGTTGTGCGTGGAAAAAAACGACGTACACCAGGCAGCGCCGGCGTAGGGGGATATGGAGCTTGGGCGCCAAAAAATGGGGCAAGTCAGGCTGAGGCAAATTTTTCGCCTCAACCCGATTTGCACCATTTTTTCCGACTCCCAACCCCCATAGAAATGACTCCTGTCTTAGCAAAGACAGGAGTCATGCCCCCTTGCCCAATGGCCATGCCCAGGGGACTTCTGTCCCCTGGGCATGGTCATTGGGCATAGTGACATGTAGGGGGGCACAAATCAGGCCCCCCTATGCCACAAATATTTTTTTTAAAAATACTTACCGGAACTTACCTTAATGTCCCTGGGATGGGTCCCTCCAGCCTTGGGTGTCCTCCTGGGTTGGGCAAGGGTGACAGGGGGTGTCCCTGGGGGCATGGGAGGGCCCCTCTGGGCTCCTTCCGAGCCCACAGGTCCCTTAACGCCTGCCTTGTCCAGGCGCTAAAAAACGGCGCAAAAGCGGCCGTACGTCATTTTTTTTGACCCGCCCACTCCCGGGCGTGAATTTTGCCCGGGAGTGTAAATACGGCGCACATGCCTCGGAGTCAAATTTTTAGACGGGAACGCCTACCTTGCATAACATTAACGCAAAGTAGGTGTCCACGCTAAAAAATGACGCAAACTCCATGGACTTTGGCGCTAGACGCGTCTAACGCCAAAGTATAAATATGGAGTTAGTTTTGCGTCGAAATTGCGTCAAAAAAAACGACGCAATTCCGGCGCAAACAGAGTATAAATATGCCCCCAAGTGTTGTTAATAATTAGCAAGCATCGTCTGTGAGTCTCCTAGCTAACCTTCTGATTAGAATGGCATGTTTGGGCTCCATGCAAAACAATTTAGCCAACACAAATTTGGAAAAACATCTAGCTATGGTTCTATCAAAACTAGCAGTTGGTACCTAGAATCAAAAGACAAATTTAAACATCAATAACATCAGGCTAGTACCTCTCTACAGTATGGAACAGCAAGCTGCGACTGTCTTCATCAATTGGACATCTGTTCAGTCAGCATCAGCATCGGAACATAGCAGTAAATTTCAAGATAGAATTTCTCTAAGAAAAGAATCAAGGCGAGTACACCTCAATGATGAAGAAAGAAATGGGAAATGTCTTTAGAATGGGGATAATCGGAAAGGTTCTTCTCAGAAAAAGATTAAGAAAGAGTGGGCTTTCTTTTCTCAATGCAGTTGGGCTAAGTTAAAATTATCCAGGACATTCCCCAAGTTGCCATTGGTCAAAGAATCGTACGTTTACAGTTAGTTCAATGAAAGTAGAACTTAAAATGTAAGATATAACTAAACTGTCTTTCACGTGTTGATGATTGGCTCCTCTCCTCCTGTTCCCATTGTTGGGCTCATCAGGTAACAATTTTGTAGCGTCTTTTACTCCAGTCAGTGCATCTATTGTTGGTTCCTGGGAACGTCGCCTTCAAACACACTAACTTCTACAAAGTATCAATATCTAGTAAAACATCTTCTAGCAAACAGTTCTCACGGGAAAGAAAATTTCGCTGCTGGCATTCGGTCAGCGCAATGGAAATACACAAATCTAATTCTCTAGGTAGCCATTTTGTGTGACTCATTTAAGCAATACAACTTGACATGAAGTTGTGCAACTAGGCCCACAACCTCGTTAATTTAAGGCTTATGATTAATAAAGCAAATACATAATATTTGACCATTAATATAACATATGACTACATTAATCTAAACATGAGCATGACATTTCATTTTAACAAGCAGTTAATAAGGACACTTCCTGATTACTGATGGTCACTCAAGCAGGCACATTTTCAAAGTTGTGCATCATTTTCTCTGTATTAATTCATTTTCTATGCAGATTTAACACTCAGAATACATGAATATTTATTAGTAAAATTCAGCGTTAACACCTCCAAGAGGACTAGATCACCATTAAACCATATACCTATTTATCTGTGTTTGGAACTTCCTACTTGCACGGATTGGGGAGGGAATTGGTGGCTACGAGAGTCCCTGCTAAGAAGTAAATACAATGTTGACAGCACCACTGACATCCTAAATGCATTTGGGAGGTGAGGTTTCAAATCATGTGGGATACCCTGAAGGCATACATCTGGGGGAAAAGGTAAGGATTCCTACCCTGTGGGATATGATGAAGACACATAACCTGGGTCATTTGATCTCTCTGGCAACCAAACTCAACAAGGCTAGAAAGGATAAGGGCTGATATGGAGGATTGGTTTAAGGAAGTAGAGGACGTAGACAAACATACAGGTGCATAACACATTCCTCTATGTCAGGTGGAGAAATCTTTTGTCAGGTTAAAGTTACTAGATACAGACAGGGCTGAATATTAATTCTTACGGGTGAAACAGTGCTACTGCAGTGGGAGGAAATAAGGTATGAAGCTTCTCCCCACCAAATTAATAGCTATGGTCCACCACCAAGAGTGGATCTACTCCATTAAGACTGATGCAGGACGCCTATGCAGATCCAACATTTGTAAGGAGTACCATGATTTCTACAAAACTTTTTACATGATGAAGCAGGAGAGAGGGCGGGGAACTGCTATGCTGAACTACATCAGTGACTCCATATTCATGTGCCTACCAAAGTCCCAAAGTCAAGCCTTAGTAAGCATGATAGCCATAGAGGAGGTCATTCCTGCAATAGCAAAGTTGAAACTGCAAAAGGCCCCAGGCCCTGACACCTTCACAATAACTCTCATCTACCACTTTTACCACAAAGTCTGCTATTACATACTCCTTGCCCGGAGCCTCTATCGTGGTTCCTTAAACTGTGGAAAGACCCATCACTGTGCTCTTTATAGTGGCCAAACTCCTTGCTCAATGTTGATGCCAAACATTTCTGGGGATTATGGCGGGGAGACGGATCCTGAATATCCAGGGACTCATCAATTCCAATCAAGCTGGGTTCTTCCTAGGTAGAAGCACAGCAGATCCTACATTTGATAAACAAAGTTCCCAGATCCCTTGCTCATGCATTGTTCCTGCCTGAAAAAGTGATGAACAGGGTGCCTCGGCGATTTTCATGGTAGACTCAAATATTATGACTGGTAACCCAATACAGGGCATAAATAGCCAGCATATATGCAAACCCTGTAACCAGAGTCATGGTGAATGGAAGAGTCATTGAACCATTAGAGATTGGGAGGGGGACTAGACAAGGCTGGCCACTTCCCCCTCTTGTTGTCTCTATACATAGAGCTGCTGGTAATGCAATTTAACCAAAACGTGTTATTAAAGCGATTTTCATGGGCAAAGAGGAACATGAAATCTTTCCTCTATGTGGATGACCTTTTTATAACAAAATCTGACACAGACCATGCACTCGCGCCCCTTCTAGAGAAGTAGGCTAGGTTTGCACAGTTCCTGGGATGCAACATTAATCTCCTGAAGCCTCAACTTCTGAACTTATCCCTTTCACCTAAGCACATGAATAGAATATACAAACAACATCGCTTCACCTGGGCTGAGAAATATATCACATACCTGTGAGTCAAGATATACCCCACCCTAGAGGTCATAGCCTGTGTAACCTATATGGACATTTCTAAAGGCTCTCCAAGCTGGGCTACAAAAGTGGCAGAATGGGGGATTTGCATTGATTAGACATGTAACTGCTGTCATAATGTCGTCCCTTCCTAGATTTGTATGCCTTGTGCAGTGCCTTCTTTTGCGACTACCAATTGGGGCACTTAAAGACATCCAAAGTGCAATATATACATTAATTTTGGGGAGCAAGAAAGTTAGGCTACCCAAGAGTATAATGTATGCCCCCACATCCGATAGCAGCCTTGGAGTTGTCAACCATGCAGCTCAGCGCAGATACATAGTGGAACAGGGAGGATGGCCATGAGCCTTTACATGTTTAGAGAGGACCACGATCATAGTTTGATCAACACTGGAGGGGAGATGGCCTTTGCTGATAGCTTTGCTATAGAACTTAAGCAGGAGTGGAATAATATCTATACAGAGCTTACTACAGAACTCCAACGGGAATCCGTTAAAGCAGTGGTTCCCAACCTGTGGTCCGGGGACCCCTGGGGGTCCGCGAAGCCTTCTCAGGGGGTCCGCGAGAGCCTAGAAATTAAAAAAATATTAACAAATATTGACAAATTAGGTCCCCAGCTTCCAGTAATGACTCAGGTGGGGGTCCCCGGATTCCCATGATGATTCCGTGGGGGTCCCTGGGTTCCATTAATGTTAAAGTGGGGGTCCAGAGAAACCAAAAGGTTGGGAACCACTGCGTTAAAGCCATCCCTGTTTCGTGTGCCAAGATATCCTGTTCTGAAGCCAGTCTCTGTGGAAATGAAAGACAGGGCAAGCGCAGTTTTGTGTCATGGGGAGACTCTACCTCTCTAACCGGACACTATTTCGAAGCATACAGATTCTCATAGTATAGGGCAAATACTGCCGCAATATCTAGGGATTCCTCAATCCACCTCCCAAAATAATTTTGGTTGCGATGGATGACTCGATAACCAATTGGCACGTGGCAATCCAGGGGAGCAATTTACTTGACCTGTCTCCCCACTCATACACCTGATGCGTCAAGGCCATCCAACACCTATGGGCTTCTTGCATACTTAGTTGACATAGTGATGAGCTAGCGAGTTCTAATTGGCACCTGCCTGATTCATTCAGTGTTCCAGGGTCTCTGGGCTCTCTAACTAGAATGAAAGTCTGTAGGTCAGTGATTCATCTAAGTCTGCCACGATCTGCACCTCTAAGATAAGAAGAGCCACACCCTGCATGTAAGCCTTAGAAGTCTCCCATACGATGCCCCCGAGTCCACTGAGCTCTTGTTCAATCCAAGAAAGGTTGTGAGTTAATCACTGAAAGATTAGACAAATTTCTTGTCTCAGAGAAGTCAGGAATTAAGGTGCCATATTGGACTGTTACCTCCGGGAAGCATGCCAAAGTCAACCAGGACTGGGGTATGATCTGATATTGCACGGGGCAAAATCTGTGCCTCTGTACTATGACGGAGACAGGGACCAGTGGGTGTATTCCAAAGCCTTTGGGTGCAATATGCTCCAAACATCATTGAGAACAAGGAGCATATTTATAATGCTAGTGGCACCTTGTGCCACATTAACGTCATTAATTTTTACGTTAATGTGGCCCAACGAGGCTGAAATCCCTCTGCCATATTTATAGGGTGGCGCAATGCATGCATTGCGCCACCCTGTAACCCTTTGCGCTACATTATGCCTGTGCCAGGCATAATGTATGCATAGTGGGCGTTCCCCCATGGGGGGGCCGGAAAAACGGCGTAAGTAAATCTATGAGATTTCCTTGAGCTATTTTTTATGCCTTCTATTCTTTAGAATGGTGCCCTAAGTACTCTGCTTGAGTAGAGTACATCAATAGCATCATGAGAAATTACGCTATTGCCCCCTACCCTGCGCCACGGTGCGCCATATTTTAAACACAGCGCACACATGGTGGCAGGGGGTGCTAAGGGGTGCAGGGAAAGTGGCGCTGCACTCGGTGCAGGGCCACTTTCCATAAATCTGCCCCCAAATCCCCACACCCAGTCCTTAATGCCCCGAATACATCGCCGTGTGCCCTCCCGGGATCCAAACCAGTCCCTGCACTCCATGATATAATGTAAATCCCATTACAGTACAGTTGTCCCCTGAGGGAGTGCTATAACCAACTTGCTGATAATTTTTAGTGTGGATTAGACTAAGCAGACGCTGTTCAGTCATCTATGTCCAGGCCTCCTTCGGTGATTAAAAAACACAAGATCTTAGATTGGTGGATCACTCTCAGTTTAGTGTGAAAAAGAAGCTTATATACGAAATGTGCATGGTTCACAGTTTAGGTTTGATCCGGTCAAAGGATTTACATTGTGTCTGTGACATGCAAGTGTAGGCCAAGAAAAATCATTATGCACCCTGATTGAAACAGTAGTTCTTTGTCAAGACGTTCACCCTGGAGAATTCTTTGTAGTTCAGAAAGCAGGCTATTAGTGGCTTGTGTGAGGCACAGGAGGAGACCTTTGGGCCAGAGTGCGATGTGCCCCTTCAATAACGAAGCAGGGGGAGAGGACTGCGGGAACCAGCCAGGATGGTATTAATTGTTCCAGGAAACCTTCAGCAGTTTAGTAAAGCATATGAAGTGAGGTTGTTGCGATGGGCCCTATTTTTGGCATCCTCTGTATGGTCCTGAAGGAGCTTCGTGTTGCAGGATAGTCGAGTTATCTCAGAGGAGAGATGTTTACCAGTATCCTCCAGAGTGGAAATCCTCACCTCCTCCTCTGAGACCCTTTCAACTGTTTGGCGGAGGTCCTGACAAAGCAGGGACACATCCTCTCCCACCTCCCCTATTTTCCTCTACAGCAGTGTCTTAGAATTGTGGATGGCTTGAATGACGATGGAAGCATTGTTTTTGGTTGTGGCGCCTCCTGACCATCCCCAGAGGCACATTTTGTTTTCCCCCGAACGGGGCTGTGTATTTGTCTATTTTGCCTGACCCATTGGCCCTCATCCCAGCCCATGACGCTCAGAAAGTTTTAATTTGGTTATAATCGAAGTATCAGATGGTAGGTAGCAGAGTGATGACTCACGGAGAGCATGAGAAAGTCTACAGGGCAGCACCAGAGCAGGAAAAGACCAACTCACTCATGCCAGCAACAGGTCTTCGGTACCACGAGCAGTCAGCCACGATTCCCAAGGGCGTAGAGCAGCACCAGCTATCGAAGCTTAAGAAGGTGGCAATCAGTCTTATATTCCAAAAGTCTCCCACATATATAAGAAAAGGCCCCCGACCTCGCCCTCCACATAGGTCGCATTGTTAGAGTGACTCCTCAGGCTACCGCAGTCGTTGCAACCCACCAGCAGCAGCTTCATTAAGTGTTGGGGAGCTCTAGCCCATCGGGCAGGGTGCAGCATTTAGTGTAGCCCTCCCGTCGGGGAGCAGCAATCAGCCTCTGTCCGCCATCTTGGAGGTGATGCGCCTCAGGCCCCAAACTTCTTTCAGCTCTCCTGGACCTCCAAAACCACTCCTGGGTCAGGTCCAGGGGTCGTCGCCACAAACCAGAGGGAAGACAATGACTTCTCCCATAATTACAGGCAAGTCAGAGTCCTAAAAAAGCAGTGCTGGAGCAGCTTCGGCTGGAGCTTAGGAGCTATTCCCCCCTCCATTTTGGTTGTCCAGGCCACCCCCTCTATTTTGAAGATTTAAACTAAAAAAGTAGCTTTCAGCTCAAATGGAATAAAAGTTACCAAAAACAGGTGTTATTGGTCTGTAGCAGGCCCTTTGCAGATGCCAAGTGGTCATTTTAGTTGCTGGCTGTTGTATTCAAGTGCTAAAACTGTACTAATAAGGAGTGATAGAGCGGTCCGTAGTAATAATTTACCTGTGTTCGGACGCTCTTTAGGCCGATGAATCTTTTGACTTAGTGGGAACTCTCTGTACTCTTAATTAATCAATTTCATTAAAATCAATAATCAATAACGAACATAGGCAATACCTTGAACAACATAACACTTAACAATTAGTCCAGAATACATTTCGGCGAACCCTGACCTTTCAGCCAGGAATAACCACACCAGTTTATTCAAAGTTAGTGAATTTTATTTCCCTATATTAACAAAGCTAGCACAACATAAATGTGTCTCAACACCAAATGATAAACATATATGAACATTAATAGCTGTCCATAACGGCGAAACAAGTGCAATCTATGTAGCATTTGAATCACAAGGCATTCGATAATAGCAATGCAAATCACCAATACGATAATCTGTAATGAACTAATGGCATACATTTAGTCAGCATAACAAGATCTCAAATTGCATCGTGCGACATATGGAATCCTCGTCTAACCTCAAATTAGCATCTGCATGTGGGACTTCATGCAAAAACAATTTAGCAACATTAATTTAGAAAACTCCTAACTAGGGCTCCTATCAAAATCAGCAGTTGGTTACCTAAAAGAAACACAATGCAATTTTACAATTTCCTTTCATATTTACCAATTACGATCAGCATACAAGGAAGTCTTCGTCTCACAGGTACCGTTCTTCGGTCAGCATGGGTACCGTTTCTTGATCAGCATGGGACGGGGCATAAGGGGCAGGGGTGAACGGGGCAATTGCCTCACGGCGGCAAGGTAAAACTACTACTTCATGCAAAGGGACAAATCAAAATTAAAGTCTCTAGGGCAAGAATCATTTAAAGTATCTTTCTCTCGATTAGAGAAAGAATCAAAGTCTCTTTCAAAATGGCGTCGCAGCAAAGTGGGCCATAATAGCTACGAAGTCAAAATGGCGGGATGTCCGATGATAGAGAGAGAGAGTTTCCTCTCGTGCACCTGGTTTTTATAGACAACAGTTCAAGTCCAGTAGGGTCTTCCATTGGAGGGTTCATAGGTTAGCTTCAAATTGACCAATCAAAAACGACAGTTCTCAAGCTTTTACTTAAGCATACATTATCCTTGGAGATGGGTACGCAAGTTGCAACATTGTCTACCAATTAGCTCACTTTCAGAGCCTCCATTGTCCGCACCTGCAAATCGACCTTGAAGAAAAGAGAAAATATGCCAGGCTGGCACGAAACCTTAAGATAAGCATGTGAACGATCTCAGTGGAAAAGTACAGCTTCAAGCAGAAATACACGTTTATTAGCACAGTGGAAAAATACAAGCATCTAAACCGTGAGACCAGGCCACTAGGCCAAAGCCTCCGCTAAAGTTATGCTAAGCTAGAGTATTTCAAACAAGCAAATCATAGCACACGTTTACGATTATGTCGGATTAGTGCAATTCTAATACACCACGTTATATGAAGCACGCTTATAAATGTTGGCAAACTACTCTGAGGGCACATTTTGTCCCCGTACAATCTTTATTAGTTCGGTTAAAGTCACACATGATTATTTCAGCACTACGTTTACGCTTTAATAAATCAAAACCTTCATTTTCTGCTTCATCAATCCCTCCTCTGATGACTACTTGTCATCACACAAATCATGCCCACAAATTTTATTCCATTAAAATTCTGTCAGTTCCCTTTTCCTTTTAGTTCCCCTAGTTTGCGCTTTGTATTCTTCTGCCATTCTTTTCATAATTTTCTCTTCTTTTCTTCTTTTAATTCTCTCCATAATCATTATTATTCCCCTTTTTATTCCCCAAATTCCAAATACACAAATTATTACTATTAATATTCCTTCTATTATTTTCAATAGTATTCCATTCCAAATTCCCCCAATCCAATGTCCCACTGAAGCAAGTCCCTTTCCAACCTTCTCCCACACTCCTGGTTCTTTCAATTCCTTCAAATCTGCACTTTCTTTTGTTAGATTAGCAAGCATAGTTTTAATTTTCACACTATTGTCAGGTATATAGGTACCACAGTGTTGCGCACCAAGCATTTTGCAAACACCACCATCCTTTGCTAAAAGGATGTCTAAAGCAAGCCTATTTTGAAGAGTCATAGCTCTTTCCGCTGCAAGTTCAGCATCTATCAGGATTATAGCACCTGAAAACTTTGTCAACATGTTATCCACTATAGTAGACAACTTTCGTATCTTGATGGAATTCAACACAACTCCCAATGAAGGAATCATGGCTCCAAATATATCTCCTACCACAGCAGCTGCGGTCTCCCTTTTCTGGATACGATGGGATCCAGGTGTCTTTTGAATCATCGATACGTCATCCAGTTGATAAACCTTTGGGAACACTATACCCAAATAACATCTCCCCCACCATCCCTTTGGAAGACGATAATAGGCATTATACCCACAAATGTAATATACACCTGGAATGACAGGGTCAAGTCCGTTCATCATGAATGTCCATTTGGCCTTAAAAATAAACGTATGTTTACACTCACTCGCTCCTACAAAAATATTATCATAATAAGATTCACCTCGATATATACAGAATTTCCCTACATGCCAAGCATCTAAAGCTATTTTCCCTTGTGTCTTTATAGCAGCAAAATCATAGTTATCTACTGAAGTCCTCTTATGTAGCTCTTTTTCTAATTTCGCCTTCATTTGTGCCCTTCTATCATCTGTGCGATCTAAAAAGCTTATTTCTACAGCAGAGACTGAGCAAGTAAGGTTCTCCCTATGAGCATGAGCCGTTTCAAAAGGTTGCATTGGCTCGAAAAATTCCCTCATTATTTTAGCATCCCAATCTTTAGCAGTCTGGCTTAGCTGCGCTATTATAGGAACATAAGCAAAGGTAACATCATAATTCGAGTAAAAATACTGTATGTTAGTTTGACCATAAAACCTAGACATTACTATACTACATGTAATCCCATATGTAAGAGGCATGTGGTGATAAGTTACCCCTTCCTTTACTGATGTCGGTATCTGTGTACACACATAACAATCTTTCGCATCCATAGTCTCAACATACTCTGTTAGCAAGCGATAGAAAACGTTATATGAAAGCTCTTTCTTATCGTGCAAGAGCCTCTCATCCAATGCTAGTCTTTTCAATGGTGTTAGTTCAGTGACAGTAACAGGAGCAAAAGTAGAAGCCTCAATATTCTCACTCTCACCCTTTCCATGCATTCCAAGCACAATTGCCATTATTATTAGTACACATGTAATTACCAAGCCTATACACACATATTTACAATATTTCTTTCTATTATTTTGTGTAGCGTACCTAGTCATGATCTGTATAGAATCAGAGAGCTAGAAGCACTTATAAATGAAACTATTTAGCAATTCAGTTACAAAGCTGAACGAGCGCAAGGTTCACACCGTCTTCTTCAAAAGGCCAGTCACTTTTCGGTTAGCAGCATTTGTCTCAATTCGGCAATAACTCAGTCTTTATCAGTTTAGCAAGTCTCATCCGGTTTAGCAATGTCTCAGCTGGTTGTTTCTTTCACGTTAGATTGTAGCAAGCAATATCATTTACTATTCTTTCAATCGACAGAGTCTATGAAACTTTTCTTTTCTATTGGTATCTCTTCTTCTTCTTCGTTCTCGATGCTTAGAGATACAAACTCGTCAGTCCAATCGTCATTGACTGCATATGCCCATTCAGGACCGGAATACCTTCTGTTCGGTATCCTTTTCCTTTTCAATTTTGCTTCTCTTTTCGACTCTGCCTCGCTGGCACTTTCCTCTTTTGTCAAGTCTTTTTCCTCACTTGACGATTGTTCCACGACAGTCACTTCCTTTCTTTTCTCTTTCACTTTTGGCCTTCCTCCCTCATTCAAACTTTCTTTACCCCTTTCTTTTATTGGTGAGATACTTAGTCTTCTCTTTGCACCATGTCCATTTGATGGACCTGCAATCTTTTCTGTGGAAGCTTGAACCTTTTCGTTCTGTTCTACCTCGTTCCCTCCTTCTGGGGAATCAATCACGTTCTCTTTTTCTTTTTCTGTATCGTCTGCTTCTGGGAAAGCCCTCCTCTGATCAGGCTCTCCTGCCTTTTCACCTTTTTCGAGCCCTTCGTCACCGTTACTTTCTTCAGGCTCTTTATCACTTTCAGCCGCTTCAGGCTCCTTGTCACCTTCCGCTGCTTCAGGCTTTTTGCTACCCTCAGCTGCTTCAGGTTGTTTGTCACCTTCAGCTTCTCCGTCGCTGTCTGAACTTTCTCCTTGGTCTTCCCCAAGTGAGTTGGTGTCTTCGTCGTCAGAGAATATCTCCTTTTCTCCAGTTTCTACCTGTTCGCTTTCAGTTCGGTTCTGTTCTGTCTCAGCACTGCTTTATCAGGCACTGGTAGTTTCAGCGCTTCAACTTCCTCATCTGTGGGACACAACACCTTCTTTGTGTGACTGGCGTGAATCCAGTTGGGAACCCCCGCACACTTCACAGTGGTAGTTGTCGTCAGGATCACTTGAAAAGGGCCTTTCCAACGGGGTTCCAGACACGACTTTCTCACGTGCTTCTTTACCACGACCCAGTCACCTGCTTTCAGTGCGTGTCCTGGACCTTGTATCGGTGGCAAGGTGGTCGCTTCCACCTGGTGAGAGAAAGAGCGAACCACGTCAGCCAGACCCTTGCAGTAGTCTAACACCATATCATCTGTAATATTCAAAAGCGCGTTTGCGGGAACTGCAGGAAGTCTCATAGCCCTGCCCATGAGTATTTCATGCGGAGACAATCCAGTTTTTCTATCAGGAGTGTTTCTCATTGACATTAGCACTAAGGGCAATGCGTCAGGCCATTTCAAATTTGTCGATGCACATATTTTTGCCATTCTTGATTTCAGTGTACCATTCATCTGCTCCACCAGTCCTGAGGCTTCAGGGCGATAGCTACAGTGCAGCTTTTGCTCAATGTTCAGCGCTTCGCAAAGTAACTTTATCACCTCGTTATTGAAGTGACTTCCCCTATCTGATTCTAAAGAGATCGGGAATCCGAAACGTGGTATCAACTCCCTCAACAATAGCTTCGCAACTGTAAGGCTGTCATTTCTACGTGTGGGGTATGCCTCAATCCAGTGACTAAAAATGCACACAATCACCAACACATATTTCAGACCCCCATGCACAGGCATCTCAATGAAGTCCGTCTGCATTCGACTAAAAGGCCCGCTTGCCCTACCAATGTGGCTCGCGTTCACAACTGTTCCCTTTCCTGGGTTCATCTGCTGGCAAGTGACACATCGATGGCAAACTGCTTCTGCAGCTTGACGAAATCTGGGGTTAAACCAATCAGTTTTGAACAATCTTATCATGGCATCCCTCCCTAGGTGAGCCTGCCCATGATAGAACCGCGCAAGCTGTGATAAGAGACTATTTGGCAAAACAAATTTTCCCTCATGTGAAACCCATAACTCGTCTTGTCTCTTTATACATTGTGATTTAATCCAGGAATCTCTTTCATCCTCCCTGACATTGTTCTGCAGTGCTTTTAGTTCATCTATTGTATCTACGACCTTCAAGGCAAATGCTTCAGCTGGTTCGAGTTCTGGCTCATTTATCGTATTCCAATCATCCCTAAGTAATATACAGTTCAAGGCACAAAATCTTGCGACTTCATCCGCATATGCATTTCCCAGAGACACATAGTCCTGTCCTTTCGTATGGGCACTACACTTTACCACTGCAACTTCGGCTGGCACTTGAATGGCGTGTAACAATTCCCTTATCCTCTCCCCGTTCTTCACTGGGGATCCTGAAGAAGTCAGGAACCCTCTCTGTGACCATAGTTGTCCAAAGTCATGCACAATCCCAAACCCGTATTGACTATCAGTGTAAATGGTGACTTTCATCAATGCAGATAGTTGACATGCTCTGGTAAGGGCTACAAGTTCTGCTACTTGTGCAGAATAGACTCCTTGAAGCCATCCCGCTTCCAAGACCCCTGTCACAGTACATACAGCTTATCCTGCTTTCAAAATCCCCATCCCATCTCTTAGACATGAACCATCAACAAAAAGAATTTGGTCATTTTCATCAAGCTTGGTATCTTTGATGTCCGGTCGAGGTTTTGTGCAAAATTCAGTCTCCTGAAGGCAGTCATGCTCGACGTCTTCAGCGTTCTCAATTTCGGCATTTTCTCCAGGAAGCAAGGTTGCTGGATTCAACGTAGTGCACCTTTTCAGCTGCACATTCGGTGAGCCCAGAATTATCGTTTCATACCTTGTGAGTCTTGCTCCAGTCATGTGTTGCGTTCGGGAGCGGGTCAAAAGTATCTCGACTGAGTGAGGGACCATGACTGTTACTGGGTGTCCCATCACTATTCCTTCACTCTGAGTGAGGCTGATACCAACTGCTGCTACGGCGCGCAAACACCCTGGGAGTGCTGCTGCGACCGGATCCAAAGTAGCTGAAAAATACACTACTGGTCTGTTTACGCCACCATGGGCTTGGGTCAAGACAGACAGAGAACATGCATCACGTTCATGACAAAACAATGTGAAAGGCTTTGTGTAATCAGGCATACCTAAAGCTGGAGCCCTGCACATGAATTCTTTTAGTTCAACAAAAGCATCCATCTCATCTCCTTTCAGCTCAATTTCATCCAAGGCATCCTTCTGGGTCAATTTCAATAGAGGCTTTGCTAGAGTCGAGAAGTTGGGAATCCACTGGCGATAATAACCCACCATTCCCAAAAACTTCCTCACCTCCTTCCTTGTCTTTGGTGGACTCATTTGAAGTACACTTGTAATTCTTTCCTTCATTATTCTCCGTGACCCTTTCTCTATTTGGTGACCCAAGTACTTCACTTTCTTCTGGCAGAACTGCAATTTGGAAGGAGACACCTTATGTCCATTCCTTCCCAAATGATTCAACAGAGCAATGGTATCGGCTGTGCAGCCACTTTCTGTCTTTGATGCAACCAGTAAGTCATCGATGTACTGTACTAGGGTTGACTCGAATGGCAATTCTAATTCTTCCAAATCTTTCTTTAGAATCTGATTGAAGATTGACGGTGACTCAGAAAACCCTTGAGGAATTCGACACCAACTGTATACTCTGTCTAGGAATTTGAAACAAAAGAGGAATTGGCTGTCCTCATGAAGAGGCACAGAAAAGAATGCTTGTGACAAATCGATGACTGAGAACCATTCGGCATCGCAAGGAATTTGAAACATTATTACAGCTGGATTCGGTACGACAGGGCAGCACTTGACTATGATGTCATTTATTTACCTCAAATCCTGCACGAGTCGGACCTTTCCACTCGGCTTTATTAGCCCCATTATTGGTGAATTACATGGACTGCTTAACACTTCTTTCAGTACCCCCTGCTTTACAAATTCGTCAATGAGTTGAGCAACTTTCATGAGGGTATCTTGTGGCATGTGGTATTGTGGGGTCTGGGGAAAGATTGCATTGGGCTTTACAGTCACTTTCACTGGTTCCGCTCCTTTCATCAATCCCACCTCTTTCCCTGTCATATCCCACACTTCCCTTCCGACTGTTTCCCGTAATTCAGCTGGGATGTCCTCTTCAGTTATCATCGGGAAAAGACAAATCAGAGGATACTCTTCATCGACAGTTTCCACCTCCTCCCCCTCTACACTGTCCTCTTCTTCCCCGTCACTACTCGTCTGGATTGTTATTCCTTCGTTCGAACACATGATCGAACAACCCAATTTGCACAATAGGTCTCTCCCTAACAGTGCTATCGGGCTTGAGTCACATACCACAAACTGATGTACCCCTTGATAGTTACCGATGCTAACTGGTACCGGATCTGTTATTGGGTTCGTCAGATGTCTGTTTGCTACTCCCACCACTTGAACTGTCCTCCCTGAGAGTGGCAAATGTGGTACTTCACTGCTCTTAACTGTTGAACGCGTGGCTCCCGTGTCAACCAAGAATGAAACACGATGACCCATTACTCTTCCCTCTACGTACGGACCCCTTTGATCAACTTCCAAGGATGCCGCAAGCACACAATCTCCTTCTTCTCCTGAACTTTCACTCTCCCATACGTTGTTTATTCCACTCTCACTGTGTAATGGGAACTGTTGTACGGTGCCATTTGTGCTCATTACCTGACCCGAGACTTGTGGAGGAACCATCACTTGCTGCTGACTCATTGGTGCCAAGGGTATTTGCATTTGCTGATTAGGTACCATAGGTAACTGCTGTTGCATTGGCTGCATTTGCGTCATCTGCATACGAGGCATCTGCATCTGCTGCGGCTGCATAGGTTGCAATCCCTGCAATTGATTTACGGTCTGAAAATTTGGGCTTGGACCTCTCAGTTTCGGTCCCCTCATTGTCTGAAATGCATTGACATCATTGTTTTGCTGACCAACACCTACACCTGCACCTGCACCTGCACCTGCACCTGCACCTTCCTGCACCACCATCGGGCACTCGCGTTTCCAATGACCTACAATTCCGCACACGTGACACGGCATCACCTTCTTCATTGCCTGCACACCCGTCACAACAGTGTTCAAATCCGGACCATTATTCACAAAACCTCCTCTGCCTCTGCCTCTGGCCTGTGGCTGAAACGCCATGTTTCCCTGTAACTGCGGCTGCGGTTGTGGTACCTGCTGTTGGAACCCTTGCATCCCTTGCAAACCCTGCAAACCTTGCAGACCTGTTTGAGCTGCCTTAAGCTGCATCATCATCACCTTCTCTTTCAACCTTTTCTGTTTCACTTCGATTTCGTCGCTACAGTATTTCGCATAATTCAACACCTCATCAATCGGTTTCGATTGCCAACAAATCAAATGCGACTTTATCATCTGACTTATCTCTGGCCTCAGCCCTTCCACAAATCTGAAGACAAAATGGAGCATGTCCTTCGCCTCTATTGTTTCCGTGCCACTGTAGTTCTTAAACGCCTTCAACAACCTCTCATAATAACTATGAATCGATTCTTTAGCCTCTTGGGCAGTTCGATCAATCTTCTGCCAATCCACGTTTTTCGCGGGTACCTTAGTCTTCAAATGCTCAATCACCTTATAGTACAAGCTCATCACCATAGGTGATGGTGAGCCCGTCTCCCTGTCTCTTTCCGGTTCACTCGTCGGCCAACCTACAGCTCTTTTGCAATCTTCCCACAAATCTGCCGGAACCACAATCTCAAACAGAGTGTTCAGGTCTTCCCAGAGACACTTTGCAAGCTTCACAAACCTGTCAGTCTGCTGATACCATTCAATCGGTTTCTCTCTCAGTTTGGGGAAATCGTCCGTAAAAGACTGAATGTCACTTCTGTGCCATGGTACATGTATTAATTTTCCCCCTGCTGTCTCCCTCATTGGTAACATAGTTACTGTATCACTACTCTGCGGTCTTTTCTCATTGTGCTCTGTAGCACTGTCCCTCCTCTTTTCCTTCCTCTTTACCCACCTGCTTTCCCATTTGTCTAAGCACCTCCACACTTGTGCACTCTGCAGCAATTCTCTAAGGTGTGTCTTCATGCCTGCTGACCTCATGTGTTCAAAATCTGTGGTCCCAAAATCTAACCTGTAGCTCCTGCTCAAGTGTTTCATCTTGTCTATGTCAACCCCGTTTCTGTCAGCTGCTTCCTGCAAGCTCTTATGTACCTTGTTCACTTCCTTCGTAATCCTGGGACATAGATACCTCAGCTCTTCTTCCGTGTAGGACTCTAACCTGTTCACACCCATGGTCCCTTCCACCAATTCTTGTGCTTCCATGTTCAACCTGACCCTATTCATATAGTCTTCTCCTTTCCCACTGGCTGAACTTTGTGTAGAATTCAAACTGTTGAACCACTGTGTCAGCTGTTGCGCATTCAACCCCATCAGTGTAGCGTTCACATCGACTGCCATTGATGGTTGAGGCAACTTTTCAGTGTTCGATGTTAGGGGTATTATCAGTGGGGGGCTCGACCTCACCAGTGTTGACTGAGCACATATTGGACTAAACTCCATCAAGGACCCAGACCCAGTTGGCTGAGCCGCTATCGGAGTTATCCCTGGAGTGTTTTCTATGCACCTCCTCTCTGTCCCATTCTGCAGCATTGATCCCTGACTGCTCATACCTAAGTTAGGCTGACTATACAAAGGTACCGGTGGACCTACAGTAATGGGTAGTGATATCGCGTCTGGGTTCTGTCCATTTCCCATGTTCTGTGGCATGTTCATTCCTACACCATGGGTCATCATTGTCGGCATGCCCATCTGACTCCCCGTCATCTGAACATGTGCGTTTCCTCCCTGCATCTGCTTTTGAGGCATCAAAAACTGAGTTGATTCAGCTTGTGCCATTGTTGGGTTGTAACCATTCTGTACGCCCCTTACGGTTGGATCTAGAATCATTCCTGCACTGTTATCACTGTTGTAATACCCTGGCATCTGCGGCTGATAATTTTCTGCTGGTTTCAACACGGGCACATCTGGATATATTCTCCTAACCTGCGGTATCTGCGGGGTGAACAGCAGACTCGGGTCCTTTGGTCCCGATGATGCTCCTGAACTCTGGGTTTCACTGTTCTGTACCGATGCCGGAGGGGCAGAACTGGTACTTGGACCTTGTCCATTCTCTGCATAAGGCGGTGGACGGTCGTTCAGCAATTGCATTATTAGCTCCTCATCCTCTAACTCCTCTTCTCTTCTCAACTTTTCCTCGTCCTCTCTATCCTTGGAACACTTCCTGTCTGTCTTACAGGTGGCTTTCTTACCTGTCTCCTCTCCTTCCTTAGTAATTGCGGGGAACAATTTTATCCCCTGCAGTACATCTGACCTCCACACCTTCTGTGCATTATCCCACCTAGCGTCCGCTAGTGTCTTTTCTACCTTTCTCATCCTGGTCTCAAACTTCTTCTGCTGTTGCTGTCTGGCCATTAGTTCCCAAATTGCTAGAGCCTCAAACTGTGCTGGCCTTGGAGGCACCTTCATGTCGTACATCGTGAATCTCAAATTCTCTAGAATCCTTATATTGAATGTCCCATGTATCGGGAACGCTACGCTCCCATGTTTCTCTGTCAACTTGTGCCATTGCTTTAGCCAAAGGCACGGAGCTACCCCCTTCTCTTCCATTACAATGTAAGCTGGTGTGCCTTCGGGTGGCGTCTCCTCTCCTACGCTCGCTTTAATGTAAGACTCCCCCTTCATCGCGCTCCTGAATGCTTTAAAGAATTTCATTTTCTCGTCTTTTATTTCACAAAGTTTGTAATCAATATGTGACTTTAATTCCCGGAATACTCTTCACCTGCCTTTCCCCTTCCAAACGAGTCCCACGGACTGCGTCCAATCCGTGCGCGACCCTTCTCTACAACCAACCTATCCCAGCGCGGCTCTTAGTGACGTCACACTCACACACACTGCGGCTGACAAAGCCTCGCGGCTAGTCTTCCTTCACTCACCTCCTCTCGTAACAACTTTTGCATGTATTGCGAGCTACTAAAAATAAAACAGATCTGTCGGTTTACTACAGGAAGGGTAACACAATCGCTTCAGGACCTTAGGGACCTTTCACTAGCCTCGGCCGCTATTCCGTCTTTCTCAGTCCCCACATTCGCAAGCAAATCTGACCCGCAGATCTACTCTCAACTTGTCAATGATCTATTCTAGTGCACTTAGAATCTTGTCAAAGCCCGAAGTCGAAGTTTCTTTCACTCCCTAACACACGTACCGACTTGTTGACCACGCCCGATCAACCTACTAAACCGCCCAGACCACAACATGGATCAACATACTCCGGAGTCTCTTGACCTCGCAGGGCCCGTCTCAACAACAACAACCACGTGGACCTTTTTCTGCACAAAGCGCCACACGCATATGAAGTTCGACGACTTCCCTACTCTCACACTCGGAGCCGCACCTCCGCTATCTCTATGAAGTTCGACGACTTCACTACTTCTACACTCGGAGTCGCACCTCCGCTATCCTTAAAAAGAAAATCCTCGCAATCTTTTCACACACCCTGCGGCAATAAGCTGTGCAAGCGCAAAACCCTAACTTCACTCATACCATCACTAGTACCGCCAACGCTGATTCCACACCTCCGTTCTCTCCATTCGCAAGCTCCGAGATCCCGGGAAAGTCGCGGTGGACCTAGCCCATCATCATTCTGTCAATCTATTTTATCCAAGAAAAATCTAATTCAACTTCTCGAATGGGGTCTCAAAATGCGTAACCGTTAATTCAACACCATGTACTTTAAGAGTACAGGGTCCCAAAAGACGTAACCATCCTCTGCTACCATCTACTGATAGAGCGGTCCGTAGTAATAATTTACCTGTGTTCGGACGCTCTTTAGGCCGATGAATCTTTTGACTTAGTGGGAACTCTCTGTACTCTTAATTAATCAATTTCATTAAAATCAATAATCAATAACGAACATAGGCAATACCTTGAACAACATAACACTTAACAATTAGTCCAGAATACATTTCGGCGAACCCTGACCTTTCAGCCAGGAATAACCACACCAGTTTATTCAAAGTTAGTGAATTTTATTTCCCTATATTAACAAAGCTAGCACAATATAAATGTGTCTCAACACCAAATGATAAACATATATGAACATTAATAGCTGTCCATAACGGCGAAACAAGTGCAATCTATGTAGCATTTGAATCACAAGGCATTCGATAATAGCAATGCAAATCACCAATACGATAATCTGTAATGAACTAATGGCATACATTTAGTCAGCATAACAAGATCTCAAATTGCATCGTGCGACATATGGAATCCTCGTCTAACCTCAAATTAGCATCTGCATGTGGGACTTCATGCAAAAACAATTTAGCAACATTAATTTAGAAAACTCCTAACTAGGGCTCCTATCAAAATCAGCAGTTGGTTACCTAAAAGAAACACAATGCAATTTTACAATTTCCTTTCATATTTACCAATTCCGATCAGCATACAAGGAAGTCTTCGTCTCACAGGTACCGTTCTTCGGTCAGCATGGGTACCGTTTCTTGATCAGCATGGGACGGGGCATAAGGGGCAGGGGTGAACGGGGCAATTGCCTCACGGCGGCAAGGTAAAACTACTACTTCATGCAAAGGGACAAATCAAAATTAAAGTCTCTAGGGCAAGAATCATTTAAAGTCTCTTTCTCTCGATTAGAGAAAGAATCAAAGTCTCTTTCAAAATGGCGTCGCAGCAAAGTGGGCCATAATAGCTACGAAGTCAAAATGGCGGGATGTCCGATGATAGAGAGAGAGAGTTTCCTCTCGTGCACCTGGTTTTTATAGACAACAGTTCAAGTCCAATAGGGTCTTCCATTGGAGGGTTCATAGGTTAGCTTCAAATTGACCAATCAAAAACGACAGTTCTCAAGCTTTTACTTAAGCATACATTATCCTTGGAGATGGGTACGCAAGTTGCAACATTGTCTACCAATTAGCTCACTTTCAGAGCCTCCATTGTCCGCACCTGCAAATCGACCTTGAAGAAAAGAGAAAATATGCCAGGCTGGCACAAAACCTTAAGATAAGCATGTGAACGATCTCAGTGGAAAAGTACAGCTTCAAGCAGAAATACACGTTTATTAGCACAGTGGAAAAATACAAGCATCTAAACCGTGAGACCAGGCCACTAGGCCAAAGCCTCCGCTAAAGTTATGCTAAGCTAGAGTATTTCAAACAAGCAAATCATAGCACACGTTTACGATTATGTCGGATTAGTGCAATTCTAATACACCACGTTATATGAAGCACGCTTATAAATGTTGGCAAACTACTCTGAGGGCACATTTTGTCCCCGTACAATCTTTATTAGTTCGGTTAAAGTCACACATGATTATTTCAGCACTACGTTTACGCTTTAATAAATCAAAACCTTCATTTTCTGCTTCATCAGGAGAAACATTTCCAGTGAAATGACTGCTGCTAAATGTGGTACATCACCTTGTGCAATATGCCTTTCTTGCCACATAATTTAGTCAACAACGTAATTTGGTCCTCCATTGCAGCATAAATCAGGTGGTCCTTATTATGCCCTAAACTAAATTTGCCTCCTGCTACCTCCTAATGTTTTACACACAAAAACCCTCAAATTGTCCGACCAGATGGAACAGGTGTCGAATTCATACCATATCTACCTTTTGAGTTGCTTTATCGTTTCTTTGGGCTTCCACTGTTTACCTTGCCAAGCCATAACTTTGTTTTCATATGTTATAGAACTGGGCATATTTGTTTATCTGCTGACTTTTGACTCATGAAAACCTGCCATACTAATAAAAATTATTACTTTCCCCCTTGCCCTGCCTGATTGGCAATTATAATATTTTTTTGTTTGGCTTTTCCTGAAATATTGTACTATTCAATTGGCGTCCGACTGATTAACTTCTATGAGAGCTAGGAGAATCAAACCAACTGGCTTGTAATCGGTCACGTTCACACCTCGTGTGCAGTTGATGAAGCCAGCACGCGTTAGATATCAGGCCCATAATAGCTCAGGGAGTTCCCTTTCTATTATCACCTGTCTGCCAGTAAGCCTGTCTCAGCTTTTAATAGCCAGCCATGTGCAGGCAGCGAAAGCTGCTCCCGCCACCTCACGTGTCTCTCCCATTTACACGCAGCAGATTTGTTGGGAGCTAGCGTCTTAGCCCTGCAAATCAAACCAGAAAAGTGAAAATATTGGCAACATTTAAGGACAAAGTACGGCATGGAAAAGTATAACTTTGGCCCAGAGAGCCAGGCCCACGAAACACATTTAGCGATGCTGTTACACGTAATGTTTGGTAAGAGAGGCAGTGCTTGGTGCAAACACCTTTTACCGCCGTAGTGTGAAAGCAGATCTGTGGGCGTGCTAATGTGTGGCAAGAATATTTGTGTATATTTGTTGTATTGCATTTTTGTTGTGGTGGTGATGTGCTTGATGATTTTAGTTAGCGTTGCCGTACTTTTTATACTCCATTTTTGTTATACTATTGTGCTGGGCTGAGGTGGTTGTGTTTCTGTCTGTTTTGACCTCGTGCGCTGTTACCCTTTCATTGTGTTGTGGGTTTGCTTTGTTCTGTCTTGCTGTTTTGTTTTATTGTGTTGTGCTCTGCAATTACTTTGGAGATGTCAACGACTGCTATTACATTTCCATCCCAAAGCAGCAAAGTCCTTTAAAGTTCCAGTGACAAACAGCCATTATCACCTGCCTATCGCACAGAGTATGTCCTTGCTTTTAAAAGTTAGTCACGTGCAGACAAGTGAAAGCGGCCGCCCCGCACGTGCTGTTTCCATCTCTCTGTGTCAGGTGTTAAACCTCCGTCTGATCAAAGGCTTCCCTGCATTATTTTTAAATCTAGTCCCAGAAGCTTCGAGGTAATGCGGACCTGCTAAGTGTGAGCCAAACAAATAAGCGTGTGCCATATTTGAACAGATGAAGCCCCCGTGTGATCTATTTATGTTGGACGCTCCTTAAAATATACTTCCCGTTCAATTGTATTATTGTTATTCGGCACTTAAGTGGTATCAATCTTACTTCTTTGTGGGGATGAACAATCACACGAATACACTTTTGCATGCACTATTTATTTTGCATTGTCCTAATTTATTGATTTACTTTCAGTAGAACAAAACCCACCCATCACGGTTAAGATCATTGTATATATGGTTGGGTTAAACGAGTAGATGATGCATGATGTATAGGCTGGTTCTGACTGCTGCAAATAATGTTTACAAACACCTTATTCAGGCATAGGCAACAATTTCATGGTGTAGTTTTATTAATTAGGAAATAAACAAGATTAGAGGATGCATGTTGTTTAAGCTGGTTCTGACATCTGCAAAGAAAGTTTGCAAATACAATATTCAGACATAGGAAACAATTTCACTGTAAAATTGAATACATTATTTAAAAAAAAACGGTAGAGGATGCATAATGTGTAAAGTGGACCTGACTCCTGCAAAGAATGTTTACAAATACAATATTCAGCCATAAGAAACAATTTTACAGTGCTGCTCTGAGACTTTCAAGTTTCAGTGCTGCTCTGAGAGTTTCAAGTTACGATGACAAGCATTTATAATAATAATGGGAGAAACAGTGACCCTAAACAGAAAGAACAGCAGTATTTGTTTGCATGGAGTGGCCATTTTGTTCCTAGTTGGTAGTATTTCAGCTGAAGATCTTCAGAAAATCTGGGGCATTGACAGCAAGAGTTCACAGAAAGATACAGTAAAGTATAACATGAAGTAAACGTTTGAAGGGTGGTAATTCAGCTAGAGGTATAAGGGTAGTAAAGGTATGCCATGAAGCTAAGCATCAACAGGGACATCAAAGGCAATTAAGGTGAGGTGGTAGAGCAAATTAGGCAGAGGCTATTACATGGAGCAGAGAGGAAGGATGTTTGTCCATCTAAATGAAGGAGGTGTCTCAACTAGCTATTTTTAGAAGGTAGTGGAAGGCAGAGAAACAGGGGAGTCCTGGATATGTATTAGAAGAGCATTCCAGGTATCAGGAGAATTTCGCAAGAAAGATGTGTGCATGATGCATTTTTTCTTGAAACATAAGGGGAGGGGGGGTCAATAGATATTTTGTTTTTATATTATAGACTTCACGAAGCCTCCTGAAATTAATTTTTGAGTGAGGTTTCTTCAGAGCTGATCTTTAGGGCTTTAAATATGAGCCAGGTAGGTCTCATGGAGCATCTCATTTCAATAGGTAGCTATTTAAAAAAAGACAGACCCGTGGGGATTTGTTATTTGTCAGGAATATTGCTGTAAGATAGGTCGAAAAGATACCAATCTGGTTTTAGGAAAGCAGGTGAGGTGATCGGATGCACCTTTCCCCTGAAGAAGGTCTTCCTGTGGTTGAAAGTAGAAATGTTTAAATGTAGAAACTAAAGAATCGGGATACCAGAACTGATCCCTGAGATATACCGTGTTGTCTAGGAGTGGAATCAGGGAAGGATTGGACAATTACCTGCTGAGTGTGATCAGTAAAATATCATTCACACCATTTAAATATTGTCCCGCCGAGACTCTTCCTGCTTTTAAGAGTATCTCGGATGGTTTAATGGTCAACACTATCAAATGCTGCTGTAAGATTCAGAACAATGAGGAGACATGGCTTCATGAAAACGATGGGGCATATTTATACTCTGTTTGCGCCGAATGTGCGTCAAAATTTTGAATGCACATTCGGCGCAAACCGTGCACCATATTTAAACTTTGGCGCCCTAGTCCACGGACGTCAAAATTCCTCTGTGTGCGTCATTTTTTGGTTGCGGGAAACTGCCTTGCATTAATGACATGCACGGTAGGCGTTCCCGCCCAAAAAATGACTTTAAGGCCTGTGCGCCTTATTTATACTCCAGCGTCATTTTGACGCACAGGAGGGGGCAGGCCTTAAAAAAACAGTGCACAGCTTGATGTGCGCTATTTTTTAATGCCTGGGTCAGGGCAGGCGTTAAGTGACCTTTGGGCTCACATCCATGGTCTCTGATGATGGAAGGAGTCCAGAGGTGCCCTTCCCTGCCCCCAGGGACACCCCCTGCCACCCTCGCCCACCACTGGAGGACACCCATGGTAAGTAGAGGTAAGTTGAGGTAAGTATTATTTTTTATTTTTCTAAAGGGGCATAGGGGGGCCTAATTTGGGCTACCCTACATGCCACTGTGCCCAATGACCATGCCCAGGGGAGAGAAGTCCCCTGGGCATGGCCATTGGGCAAGGGGGCATGACTCCTGTCTTTACTAAAACAGGAGTCATTTCAATGGGGGTTGTGCGTCAAAAAATGGCGCAAGTCCGGTTTGAGGCATGATTTTTGACGCACAACCCCCATTTTCCCCTACGCCGGCGCTGCCTGGTTTGAGTATTTTTTTTTTACTCAGACCAGTCCGCAGCGCCGGCTAACGCCATTCCTTAAATAAGGCACCCTCATGGCGCGTTGGAATGGCTTTAGCCAGCGTTAAAATTTTTGACGCAAACCAGCACTGGCGCTGGTTTGGGCCAAAAATTTTAAATATGGGCCTAGGTCTTCTAATACCATGAGTGTTGCTTTTTCTATGTTATAACCTGCCCTAAATCCAAACTGGCACATGCAATGGTGTTTGATGTCCTGCACATGTTTTTTAGATTTGATTAGACACATTTATTGCTGATCTTAGATATGAAGAAAACGTAATGCTCAGCCATAGGGGGATGCTAATGAATGGTTGCAAAATCAGAAAAGATATTCACAATATTTTATAAAAAGGTCCAACAGATTTGTCACCAATCAATGCTGAATGTCTCATAATAATTCAGTGTACAATTGAATTTTGGCAGGCACCTAATAGAACAGTTAATGAAATGTATGTGAATATTTGAAGAATCAGGCAAGTATGACATTCCGTTGAGGTTCGGTCTGTAGGTTGATAACCACATATATCATTGCCTATACCTATATTTGATCACACCAAAAATATCCAGTTGGAATAATATTGATCTGCAGGTAGCAACTAGCTGGTTGATAAGGCAAAATATGAAGTCTTCTAGAGGCCTGAGCGCCAAATATCCCATTCTTAAAAGTGATCATCCTACTCAAAATCAATACTACTGCTTCTATAAGCTGGCTAGGGCTATGGGCTATGGGCTATGGCTATGGACTCCCAAAGTTTTAGCCACTGATGTTTCTTGGCTACCCTCAACTTTAACATCCACATTTCTGATATGTGTCACTTATGTAGAATTTATTTTATTTTACACATTTTTAGAAAAGAAGACAGATAACAATATTCTAAATACACACACTAGTATGTTCCTGGACTCTGTAATTCCAGATACCCTTCTTTTGTTTTTACCTTCTCTTCATTTGACTTATGGTTGGGTAGCTGAGTAGATATCTCACTGATTAAGGTGATTTATTTGTGTACATCCCATTCTACACTCCGAGTATCACAACCCCCTCTTGTGCTCTCTCTTCTGTGAGTTTTGCATAAAGGCTCATGTAGTATTTTCCCTGTGGCACCTCGCGTTCTCCTGCAACTCATGGTCCCCCTCCCAGAGCTCTTCATCCCCTCGAGCCTCCTGTACCGTTATTTATTCTGTTTGCACTCTTGTAGAGAATCACATGGTTCCTGGTTAATTAACTTCATCCACCACTACCCACTGAATGTAACCATTTTTGCTCCTTGGTTCCGCCTACTTTGGTTGCTTGATTCCAACCGTCATTTGCTCCTGCCATCAGCAAAGGTAATTTCTGTTACTTTAACACATGCTCTCTCCCAGGTTTCCTTTGGAACTTCTCAGCCTCGCTTGTGAGTCACATGCCCTTCTGGAACAGTCTCTCCCATTGGGTATAAATACCTCATCTGAACCTGAGTCAGGGCTTGGCCTCATTCCAGTCCTGCGCAAGTATCTTCCTTGCACTCACCTTTTTGAGTTGCCCGGAACTCTCCAGCTCTCTGGTCTTCCAAGCCTTTCTGATGATCCATTTGGATCCAGAGCTACCATTCCACCTCCTCTTAGGCTTCTTGCATCAAAGCCTACAATCTTCCTCCGGATTCTAGTTGAAGAATTAAAGACAAGGTTAAGTACTTGATCTTCTGGTTAGTACACACTAATCCAAAGATAGTTTGAGATTAAGCTGAAACTGAGTTCTTTGAAGGTGAAGCTCCATTCATGGAAATCTGACATTATTTGTTTCTATATTTCTGAAAGTCCTAGCCCTTTGGACACTTTACATGTGGGGGGTCCAAACTTTTATTGCCTCAGAACTGAAATTCTTCATGCCAGTATGTTTTACAAGTTTGTATCAAGAACATAGAAAGACTTTGAACACTCTATCTAGTCATTTGAGTTTGAACTGATAATTGTATGTTAAGACTTTCTTGGGAGTACCAGAAACTCCAGCTTACTTTTTGAATGGCACTTGCTCTCAAGCATTATTTGTGATGAAGCCTATAAGTTATATTATTGTAAATAACTGTTAAATCACGATATGCTGAGAACTGTTGGTAAACAACTCTTCTTGTTGCTTCTAGTGCACTTCACCTGCATCAGTACTATAGGATCCTGGGAGTGCAGACCCTACTATACAGTTTCATAAGGCAGCCCAGCAGACCCAGTGGTTCAAGTCTATTTTTTTAAATTTCATCCCAATCCCCTTTCCCCTCTAAGGCAGTTAGTGAATTAAGGTTGTGGTTACTTGATTTTATTCTCTGCCTCGGGCGAGATTAGAGGTCCTGCATAGTCCCCACTGTCGGAACCAGGTGAGTGTGTGACAGAAGGCAAAGAGTTGCACTTTCCACCGCTCAGACTATATGGACATAAATCTTAGCTCAGGCCCTACCAGAAGACACTGCAAGTGCATTAGATTCAGCAAGGGCACTATCTGATGTACAAGGTGAATTTCAAACCTTGCAACAGGAAAATGTGTTGTCTACGGATGAGCTAGTCTGATATTGCCCATACCATTCATCTTGGTTGTCTGATGTAGGGGCAGGGGTGATTCCCAAAGGTACACATATTATTATACAGCCCGCACATTTTAGTAATATGGGAAACCCTACCAATACTTTCCCCACCAGAACTGTTAATCTGGTTCATGTCACTATAACCACTGTAGCCCCTGTGCCTCTGGCTCCACCGGAATGGTTCTTTGGAGACTGCAATGAATTTAATGCATTCTGGAGTCATTGTCAGTTGCACAGCTAAGATTGCCTTTATCATATCCCTCGTGGGCACAGCTCCTAACCGGGCTATCCCACTCATAGAAAATAATGACCCGGATTTACATGATTTTGGAAGTTTTTTTTTATTTTTATTTTTTATTTTATTTGTCTGACACACCAAGAAAAAAGAGACAGTACACTTACAACAAAAATCAATCCATTATCAAACAGCCTCTATTATATGCATAGATTTTTCCACCCATTTAGTCAGTGGTGCCCACATTCGTTCCCCCCTGTGTCTCTTCTTATACCCTTTAAGTCTATATAATCTCAGTTCAATATTATGAATTGCTAATAGTCTTGACCTCCATATCTCAAACGTAGGGGGCTCTTTTTTAATCCAATCCGCGGTTATACAGAGCCGGAGTATTGCCTTTGCCACATATAAAAAGAGTCTTATTTTTTCCAATGCCGGCCCCATTTCTCCCAGTGTATCAATTACTCCTAATAATACCAATGTTGATGACAACTTCACATTACATCCTGTAATCTTACTAAGAAATACCTCTAATTCATCAAACAATGGTTTCAGCTTGGGGCATGAAAAAAACATATGCAAAATCTCCGCCTCCACCCCACCACATCGATTACAGTACCCATCTGTTTCCCCCACTTTCTCAACTTTGCTGGTGTATAATACAAATGAAATTCTGTTTTATAATGTTGCGTTTTCAAATTTGCTGAGAGAAAGGTAGTATCTGCCATTTCCAATGATTTACTCATCCACTCCCCCTCCTTTCCCACACGTTTAACCCATCTTTCGTTCTGTTGTGCCAAATCATCTTGTTGAATATCAACTAATATTGCAAATATCACACCTATCTTCTCACCTTGTCTAATGGCCTCTATTAATGCTATCTTATCCATGAACGGCATATCCTGTCTGTGGCGATAAAAAAAAATCCCATATTTGTAGGAACTTAAAAAAATGCGTCTTGGGTAAACCATATTGTGACTGCAGCTCCATAAAGGATTAACACAGTAATTCTACATATATATCCCCCACCCTCCTTATCCCTTGTCGTCGCCAAAAAGCTAAAATAGGATCTCTGAAAATGAAACTAGGGATACTGGAGCAATCCAGTGGCGCATAAAGAGTAATCTTGCCCAATCCCAACCTTCGTTTTACCTGTGCCCAAACCTTATAAGCAGCTTGTAAAGCTTTGAATCTTACTTTTTTGAAATAGCTAGGCTCCTCAAATTTAGACAGCCACCCTTTTGCTACCCCGCCCAGCATCATTTCAGATAGGGAGGGTTGTGTTTCTTCATTATTTTCTTTAACCTCTCCCCTTATTAGTTCATCCATATGTTGAAGGCAGCAGGCATAAGAATACAATGTAAAATTGGGAACCGACCAGCCTCCTCGACATTTAGGAAGCATCATATATTTCATTGCCCTCCTTGGTTTAGCATATCCCCACAAGAAATTACTGCTTATTGTTTCAAGTTTTTTTAGCCAGCTTTTTGTAATCTACAAAGGAATCGCCCAAAATAAGTATAATACTTTTGGCCGAATCATCATTTTCAGAACATTGCACCGACCCTCAAGTGATAAATATAAATAATGCATTCTATCCAAGTCACTTTTTTCACTTTGCTTAACATAGGGGCTAAATTAAGTTCCACCACTTGATTTACGGCGGCAGTAATTTTTATCCCCAAGTACATAGCTTTTGGTACCACCCGTTTATCCTTTATCAAAACATGTTCAGAGCATACAATCTGTGTCTTATCCGCATTCAATTTGTATCCAGAGTATCCTCCAAACGTTCTATCCACCTCTTCAACTTCCTTAATAGCACTCTCCGGATCACTTGTTATTACAGCTACATCATCCGCATAAGCGAACACCTTATACTCTTCCCCATGATAACTCAGTGGCTTGATATTTATACACCCCTCCAGTTTAGATAAAAAGGGGTCTAAATATAACGCAAAAAGCAGAGGGGAACAGGGGCATCCCTGTCTAGTGCCTCTTGAAATCGATATGATACCCGATTCCAGCCCTCCCACACACACTCTGGCTTTAGGGGCTTCATATATAACTCTAATAATAGCTGTAATTTACCCTGCCCCTATCCCCTTCCATTTCAAATTTTCCGATAAAAAATTCCACGCCACACGGTCAAATGCTTTTTCAGCATCTAATAATAATAAACCAAGAGGTGTTTGATACAAATCGGCAAGGTCAAACAGGGAGATTATTCTCCTTATATGATCAACCGTTCCTCTACCGGGAATGAATCCATGCTGCTTTTTACAGACTAGCATAGATATAACTTTTGCCAGTCTACTTGCTAACACCTTTGCATAGATCTTCCCATCTACATTTAACGGCAAGATTGGCCTATACGATCCGGGGAGACTTGGTGGCTTATCTTTTTTTTAAACACTATAATATTAGCGTATTCCCATGATAATAGGGCATGCCCTTCTTGTGCTTTACAGAAATTATTATGTATATACCTCTTTATTTCTGTATAGAAGACCTTATAAAACTCCAATGGTAAGGCATCCGGTCCGGCAGCCTTCCCTGTTGCCAGAGAATTCATGGCTTTATCTCCTCAGGTTGAATTGATGCATCCAGCATCATTTGATCCTCAAAGGAGAGTCTTGCAGTTCTTAATCCTCCCAAAAACTCTCTGACCTCACTTTGAAGTCATTCAGAGTATACTATATCTTCTCTACATAGCTCTTGGTAGAAGTCCTTAAAAACCTCTATGATTTCCTCTAATTTTTCATGCTTCTGCCCATGTACATCAATGATATCTGCAATATTTCTTTTAACCGTTTTCTGCCTTATACGTCTAGCTAAAACTTTGCCGGTTGTCTCACCATATTCATAGTATTTAATCTTTATGGCTCTTATAATCAGCTGCAGCTACCTTGTTCAAATATGCATTAATTTTAGCTTTTAATATCAAAATCTGAGTCTGTGTGGAGGTATGATCCTCCTTATTAATGATATTTAGAACTAATTCCCTTTCCCTCACCATAAGTCTTTCCTGAAGCTCTTTCACCTCCTTCGCCTTAGCCTTCTGTAGTCCCAGGCTATAGTTTAGGGTTTCACCCCTAACACCCGCTTTAAATTAATCCCACACCATCCCACTCATAGCCGTATTTCTGTTGATCTAAAAAAATTGTTGAATCCAAATCTTCATTTGTCCTATATATCCAGGGACAACCAATAATTTCCTATTGAATGTCCACGCTCGATGTGGACTTACTAGCCCCTTTATCAACACAGTCAATGTTAACGGATTATGATCCGACAGAAATCTGGGCTTGAGCTCTATTTTTGCACCTTGAATTAAACTACCCGAAATAAAAAAGTAATCCAAGCGTACTAATTTTGCATGTGGGGAAGAATAGTAGGTATAGCCCGGGTCTGGAGCCATAATGCTCTCCCAAGCATCGGTTAAACCATGATCCATTACCAATCTTCTTAAGGCCTTCCATACTTTAGGTTTCCGTCCCACATATTGGTTCTGATTGCCCATATTATTATTACTTACTTCTATATGGATATTTAAATCACCACATAATATCAGCAGTAGTGGCCACTCAGTCAATTCCACATTTAAAGTATCTAAAACCTCAGCCTCATCAAAATTTGACCCATAAATGGTACAAAGAGTACATTTAAGTGTACCAATTATACATTCTAAAAGAGCCCAACGCCCGTCCTTATCTACCCGCGAGCGACCAGCTTGAGGGCATCCAGCTCTAGCTAATATTGCCACTCCCCGTGTCGACACCTTCTGCTGAGTGCAGGCTAAAGGTATCAGCCCAAGTTCTTTTAACAATTCTCGTTTTTCCCAAGGAATATGGGTCTCTTGCAGACAGTATAAATCCGCTTGAATTAGTTTAAGACCGGCTGCCACTTTTCTCCTTTTTTGGGGGTTAATAAGACCACAAATGTTCACAGAGCATATCCTAAGTCGGCTTGCCATTCTTCCTTATCTAAACGTGCATCTTGTTTTAATATCGCCACATCTCCTCTACTTCTTCACCCTATAAAGCCCAACCACTGTCTTTGCTCAGCTCTCTCATTAATCCTTTCCCGCAATGCACACCCTCCACCCCAAACCCTTCCCCCTTCCACCTCTCCCATCCTTCCCCCACCTCCCCTCCCCCAAAACCCCCCTACCCTTACAACCTGTTTCTGGAAAGTATGGGACTCCACTGTCCCTGGTGATGGATACGTGACCGCCCTGCCCGCCCCCATCCTTATCGGCTTGGCTTCCATATCAGCTCATGCCCTAAAGCCACCTCAAATCTCATTACAATCACTACAGTGCCCTATTTCCCAGTGCTACTTATTAGCGTTAAAGAGGGGAAAAAAAAAAAAACACTAAGGCCTCTCTCTCCCCTTTTTTCCCCCCCCCTCCTTCGATCCCCCCCTCTTCCCCTGGGTCCCTATCAAACGCCTAGACCATCCAAAAATTCCCTTGCTTTAGCCTCAGATGTAAAATACTGAGCTTGACTACCAGCCACCACCTTTAGTTTAGCAGGATTTATCAAAAAGGCCTGTGCACCCTTATTCTGCAAAGGCTGAATTAACTGACGAAGCCTCCATATATTTTTATAAATGTTATATGTCAAATATCAGGCCTTACAAAAAAATCACAGCCCCTAGCCTTACGTCTATAGTTTGGTCGGGCAAGATCATAAACAGCCTGTCTTGCCTGGAAATTAAGGAGAGAGATTAACATTGCCCTTGGCCTGCCACCTTCTTCTGTAGAAGATATACCTGTCCTGTTAAAGGGAAACCAGTGCGCCCTCTGAATTTCTCTCTCCCATTCCCATTGGTTCAAATCTGGAAAAGCTTCTTTAAACAGAGCAACCACAAACCCACGCGGGTCAGACCCTTCAACCCCTTCTGGTATACCCAGTAGTCGTAAATTATTGCATCTCAATCTATCCTCTAAATCTGTCAATTTCCACTGGGTATCTTCAAGTTGTTTCTCCATGGTTTCCAGAGTCACTTTCTGGGACCCAACGTCATCCTCCAAGCGAGAAATCCGAGTCTCCACCTCTTCCATACGTGACGCAAACTCAGAACATGTTTTTGCCACCTGACGAATTTGAGTTTGCATTTTACGACAGGCTAGTTGAGTTCTAAAACTGTCAATCTTTGATTCCTCTTGATGCTTCATAATGCTTTGGTAAATAGTTTCTAAAGAAACTGGATTACATTGTTTCTCGGTATTACCATACACGGCCAGATCTCCCTTAAATTGAGTGTTAGAATAGTCCCATTGAAGACCCTTGGTATCCTGAGGTGTTGATGAATGTTTAGTTGAGCCCACATGTTCACTCCTCTTTCTCAGTTTTTTCTTTACAGTGGTAATTTTGCCACTCTTAGGAAATTCCTTGTCCGAAGCCAACGAGGATATTTCAGAGTCCGGCTCAAGGGAGATTTTTTCCGCCTCAGAACCCGATCGCTCATTACTCGACCAGCTTGAGTGATCCGATAAGGAAAAAAATGTGTCACTCTGTACCAAATCCTTATCGCGAGTTGTAGCTGGCCTTGAGGCATCCACTTTGCCGTAGCTTGATATGCCCACATTATCCGATATTGCCAGATCCATAGCTAAGCTACCCCCGTTGCCATCGGGGGGGCCGTTGTTGCACACTTTCTGGTTGTGTTAATACCTTATCAGCTCGCCTGCTGTTCAATAAGTCTGTATGATTTTCTGTAGTATGGTGGATCTGTGGGAGCGTATCGTGAAGGTTCTTTAATTGTGAAGTATCGTCTGATATCCTGCCACTCGATCCCTCCAGTCCTTCCTGCAAGTGAGGTTCTAACCCAGTTCCGATAAACCCAGGCTGCTCTGATATATCCAGTGAAGCCGCCGTCCCTGTTTCACCCTGATCTCCCTCTCGGTTTTTCTTTTCCAGGAATCTATCCAGTGAGGCGATTTTAACTTTAACATTCATCTTTTCACACAAACCACGATTTACCTCAGCAGGTGCTCCCAAACGGGTGGTCGTACTTGTCCTAATCGGCTTTCCTCACCCTGCAGGAAACGCCGTCTTTGATCCTTTCGGCGGCATTCGTCCGGCGTCTAACCTCCAGCAAGTGTGAACGCTGCAACAATGTAGCCAGCGCTGAAGCCGCCGGAGAAAACAAAGTATCCTCGCGGCTGCCGAAGATCGTAGCTTCCAAGGTTTTCTCTTGCAGGAGTCAGGGCACATTCCTTAGTCAAATATCGCGGGGGTATTAGGCAAGGGAAAACATTACTATCTGACAGGAGCGGATCGAAGCAGTCACTCCCAGCCGATTCACACGGCCGCCATCTTGCTTTCCTCAAAGTCTCATTTTGGAAGGTTTAATGAGACGATGTACCATCTCTTTGCTAAACACACATTTGTTCAGGCTAGTGATAATGAGTTATTAAACTTACGTCAGGCCAATAAGGATCTTCTGACTTATAAAACAACGTTTTGTAGACTGGTTACAGAAACCCCCTGGCCAGAAGAGAAGAGAACCTCCCTCTTTTATAGAGGGCTAAGAGATTACTTAAAAGATTCCTTGGCACTCATTGTAGATCCCCATTGGATTACTCTGAATTCATTGATTTAGGTGTCCGGTTAAATCATACGTTAATTGAAGGCAAGGGAGAACTTTCTTGGGGGGAACCTAAATTGTTAGTAGTATGTCCCGAGTGAAAAGAGACCGAGTCCAAGAATCAGGATAATTCAGAACCTATGCAGATCTGACTGCAGAGGAACAAGTTTGAAGAAAAAAGTTAAACCTGTGTTTGTATTGTCTTATGGCAGGGTACTTTACTTGTGAGTGCACTGTCAAACCAAAAGGAGTTTGAAAGAGTATTGCTTTGATGTCTGATCTGATGCAGGGAAAACTAGACAACCCAGCTGACATGGGGTCAACCAGTCAGGTGTGATCTGGGGTCAACCAGTCAGGTATGATCTTGGAACAGATCCCCATTACCTGGCAAACACTTCACATAAAGTTCCACAACATTTTACAATTCTGGTCACCCTAATACTTTCACTCCAACACCAAAAGGTATTTTCTATACTCTTAGATTCTGGGGCTTCTGGAAACTTCTTAGACCTAGCCTTGGCTAGTTGGTTACATATACATTGCAGTAATACATGCAAACCTGAACCAATTAATGCTGTGGATGGCTCTGAGCTCTCTTATGGGATGATCACATATGAAACAGCCCCTTTAACTCTAGTATGCAAGAATGAGCATACAGAGACCTTGACCTTTTATTTCATTGATACACCCACCTTTGGCACTATATTAGGGGTTCCCTGGCTTCATCTTCACAAACCCTTCATTGATTGGTCCCTCCATATTGCCACTCTGGGTCCCTCTACTGTCGAACCCATTGTAATAAAGAGCCACAGGAAGTTTTATCTCCTTTGACATGTGCAGCCCTAAAATATTAATTATTGATGCAACTTCCTGTGGAATATCAGGATTTTTTAGATGTCTTTAATGAACAAAAAGCTATGCAACTACCACCCTCTAGGGAATATGATTGCTGCATTGACTTTATTCTAGGCACGGCACTCCACTGCTGTCGTGTCTATGCACTCTCTGAACTTGAGACACAATAGGTAAGAAAATACTTATATGAGCTGCTTGCCCTGGGATTCATCCATCATTCTACATCTAGTGCACCTTCGTCGCTCTACTTTGCTCTGTAGAAGGTTGACAAGTTATGGGTATGCATTGACTACAGGCCGTTAAATAAAGTTACAGATATCCATTGCCTCTAATCCCAGGTTTGGAAGTCCACTGTGTACACTAAATTAGATCTGCATGGTACATACCATTTCGTTCATGTGAGAGAAGGCGATGAATGGAAAACGGCCTTCAAAACTAAGTTTGTATTATTTGAATATGTAGTTATGCCATTTGAGCTATGCAATGCCCCCACAGAGTTCCAGTACTTTATAAATGAGGTTCTGCGAGATCTGCTGAATGTATGCATGGTATTATACATTGACAGCATCTTCATTTATTCAGAAAACATGACAGAACACATAGATCATGTCAGGAAGGTCCTACAAAGACTCTGAGAACATGCTCTGTTTGCCAAACTGGAAAAATGTACCTTCCATAATCAATCTGTTGAATTCCTGGGATACGTCATATCTCAGGAAGGCATAACTATGGATAAGATAAAGGTTCAGGCATTATTAGACTGGCCAGCATTAACCACAGTTAAAGAGATACAAAGTTTCATGTTTTTTTCAAATTTTTATAGATGATTTATCACCCATTTTTCTGACACTGTAATCCCAGTTACAAGAATTTGACGAAAAACTGTGCCCTTTATGTGATCCCAGGAAGCCAATGATGCATTCAATTTACCTAAGGAGAAATTTACCATGGCCCCAGTACTCAGACTTCCAGATGCCACACTGCTTTACATTGTAGAGGCAGACCCCGCTCAGGTAGCAGTACATGGTTATTCTGTCACAAAACAACAGCACAACAGGATACATGTTCCCAGTTGACTTATTTTCCAAAACAATTGTTCCCAGGTGAACAGAACTGTATGGTTGCTGAACAAGAATTATTGACAATTAAATTATGTTTTCAAGAATGGTGGAAATATCTGCTAGGGGCTCAACACACCATCACTATATACACTGATTATGAGACTCTAGTTCATACAGACTTTAAAGGTATTGATTCCTAGACAAGTAAAGTTGGTATTGTTTTTCTATGAATACAATTTCATCATCATCTATCGTCAGACAGACAACAGACTATGGCTGGCATGTTTTCCAGATGAGGTTATTGAAGTCAGAATTCTCAGGAACAGGAACCTCAAAACATCATAGCTCCCAAACATATTGTAGGTCTTTGCGGAATAGAATCATCCCCAAACAGGGTTAGACAGAGCATGAGCTAGGAAAACAAGGCCTCTTGGGTAACTGGCAAGGATAACCATATCCATAATGATCTTCCTTACCATGGAACCACTATATATATTCCCAAAAAGGAATTAAGACAAGAAGCATTGACTTGGTGTCATCACACCCACTAGCTGGACACCCTGGAATTCACAAGACTTTAGCTAACTGTCTGCGATGGTTTTGGTGGTAAACACTGTCCAAGGATGTGCAAAGTTATGTCCAGACCTGCCCCATTTATTCACAGGACAAGGCTTCTCATTCTGCCCCTGCGGTTTCTTCAAACCCCTCACTATCCCCACATCCATTGCACACTTTGTGCCACTATAACAGATACCCAATGCAAAGACTTTCTCCATGTTATTTGTTAAGCAAATCATGCGGTTGCATAACCTCCCTTTCATCATTATTTCTGACAAAGGCCTGCAATTCATTTCCTGGTTTTGACATAGTCTTTGCACATCCTTAAACATCAACACTCAACTCTCATCTACTTATTACCTACAAACCAATAGGCAGACAGAACAGGTGAATCAGGTACTGGAACAGACACTGCCCTGTCTTTTACCATCAACTTCCAAAGAGTGGGAATCTTTATTACCTTTTGTTGAATTAGGGTAAAACAACTCACAACATTTTGCCAAATGGGTATCCCCCTACTATTGTGTAACAGGCACCCATCAACATATGTTACCTGAAAATGTTGTCATACCTTCTGAAAATGTACTTGCTATACAAGACTTTGTACATCAAGTGTCTAACTCATAACAAGAGATGTTAGCACACTTACAGCAAGCCAAATCAGTCTGGAGAAAAAAGCAAACAAGCACCGCCACTAACAACCAGCTTACATAAAGGGAAATCAAATTTGGCTGGCCAACAAAACTCTGCAATTACAGGGTCCCCAAAAATTGCAGCCCATTCATATAGGTCTCTTCCCTATAGAAAAGACCATTAACCCAATAGCAGTTAAACTCCAGCTGCCAGAAGATTTACCCATTCATCCCAAGTTTCATGTATCTTGCCTGAAACCCTATCATGCCTAAACCTCCTCCTGTTCCTCCACCACATATAACCATGGATGGTCATCCGGAATTTGAGGTACAGAGAATCCTTGAGTCAAAACATGTTAATGGCAATTTTTAAAATATAATTGATTGGAAAGGGTATGGTCCTGAAAAACAGTCTTGGGAACCAGCCAGCAATGTCCATGCCCTTCACTTGGTTTATTCCTTTCAGGCTCGGCACCCAGACAAACCACGTCCCGTATGTCGTTTCTTGAAGGGAGAACTGCCATGACACTCTTGTGCCCTCTGTTCGGTGGGTTTTGCGCACAGGGCTCAGGTTAGCTTTCTCCAGTGGCACCTCACGTCCACTTGCAACCCATGGCCCCCCTCCCAGAGCTGTTCACCACCTTGAACCTCTTTTTAATCTGTTTGCACTGTTTGTATTCTTGTAGAAAATCAAAATTTTCCTGGTTAGTTAGCTCCATCCAGCACCACCCATTGAATGAATCGATTTTTGCTCTTTGGTTCTGCAACGCATTCAAAACGCCTCAGCCCGCCTCATCCTCAACGTACCCCGCAACAGCCACATCTCCGCACACCTGAGACACCTGCATTGGCTCCCAGTCAGCAAAAGGATCACCTTCCGACTTCTCACCCACGCACACAAAGCCCTCCACGACAAGGGACCGGAATACCTCAACAGACGGCTCAACTTCTACGTCCCCACCCGCCCCCTCCGCTCCTCTGGCCTCGCACTCGCCGCCGTCCCTCGCATCCGACGCTCCACGGCGGGTGGGAGATCTTTCTCCTTCCTGGCGGCCAAGACCTGGAACTCCCTCCCCACCAGCCTCAGGACCACCCAGGACCACTCCGCTTTCCGGAGACTCCTAAAGACCTGGCTGTTCGAGCAGCGATAACCACCCCCTTTGTCCCTAGCGCCTTGAGACCCGCACGGGTGAGTAGCGCGCTTTATAAATGCTAATGATTTGATTTGATTTGATTTGGTTCTGCCTGCATTGGTTAATTGAACCCGACCGTCACTTGCACCTGCCATCAGCAAAGGTCACATCTGTTATTTTAACACATGCTCTCTCCCAGGTTTCCTTTGGAACTTTCCAACCTCCCCTGTGAGCTACATGGGGAACAGTCTCCCCTTGGGTATAAATACCCCACTCACCTTTATGAATCACCTGGAACTCTCCAGCAATCTAGTCTTCCAAGCCTTCATGTAGATCCAGTGAGTCTGACTCCTTCGACATTTCCAATGCCTTCGAGAGCTACGATTCCTCCTCCCCTTGGACGTCTTGTACTACAGCCTCCAGTCTTCCTCCGGATTCCAGTTGAAGAATTTAAGACAAGGCTAAGTACTTGATTTTCAGGTTAGTGCGCACAAATCAATAGGTAGTTTGAGATTAAGCTAAGATTGAGTTCTTTGAAGGTGAAAGCCTGTTCTTTGAAATTGGACATTATTTGTTTACTTGTTGGCGCTCCGAACTTGTATTGCCTCAGAACAGCAGGTCTTCATTTCTCTATATTTTGACAAGTTTGTATCAAGAATATGGAACGATTTTGAGCAGACAATCTAGTCATTTGAGTTTGAACTGAACATTGTATGTTATGACATTCTCTGGAGTGCCAGAACCTCCAGCTTACTTGTTGAATTGTACCTGCTCTCATGCATTATTTGTGATGAAGCCTGTAAGTGAAATCATTGTAAATAACTGTTAAATCACAGTATGCTGAGAACTGTTGGTAAACAACTCTTCTTGTTGTTTCTATTTCACTGCACCTGCATCAACAGTAGAAGATCCAGGGAGTGAAGACCCTCCTGTGCAGTGTTGTGAGGCAGCAGAACTGACCCAGTGATGAAAGTCTATCTTTTCTTGTTTTGTCCTAACCCCCCTTTCCTTCGGAGGCAGTTGATGAATTAAGGTTATGGTTACTTGATTTTATTCTCTGCCTCGGGTGGGATTCAAGATCCAACATCATTTCCACAGTCAGAACCAGGTGAGTGTGTGACACAGAGGATCCATCACCTGTCAATGAAATATTGAAAGATATCTGCCAATGTCTTTCATATTTGGAATCACCCACTTCCAATTGCTTTCATTAGGAAATGATCCAGATTCGTTCACTCAAGCTGATACTCAAAACTAGTGAGGGCAAACGGCGGCTCATGCTCACTATTCGTGTCCTGCTGCATTTAGCACTAGTTCTTAACACAAAATGCATTCTTTTGCCCATTTTGGATGCAGGGGAACTTTTTGCACTATGAAAGTAGATTGAAATGCCCGGAGTAATTTGGAGTGAAATACTACCTGAAGAGAACATTTAGCAAGCGTGAGCAGCTGCTCATACCTGCTATTCATGTACAGTTGCATTTAGCTCTATTTCTTAGTGCAAAATGCATTATCGCTCCCATTTTGGATGTCAGAGGACATTTGTGCACTAAGAAATAGCACTGAATGCACAATTACTCTTCTCTCTTACTTATTTCTAATCTCTCCGAATTCTTAGGTTATACTGCATGATTATGTTGCACTGTGAGTTATGCCACCCCTAGTGTGACTCTGAGTGCTGGGACCAGTAGGATCCATTCTGGATGGCCTCCTGCTCAACATGACACAAGATGGAGAGTGGACGTACCTTCCCCTGAAAGAGGAGGTGTATTGACAACAGTTCTTTGCTGTGGAGGATAGACATAGGGCTACCCCTGGAAGCTCAATCTGCCCCTTTCAGCAAGGGGCGGCTAATTCTATCTTCCTGATCACTGCCATTTGGCAACAATCTTGCACCCATGTCCATCAAGTAGTTCACCTCAGAAACCTTGTGCACTACCTTATATGGCACACACTACTTATTCTCAAAAGCTTTAGGACAAATGGGCTTTGGCATCAACACCTCCTGGTCCTCCTTGTACACAGCCAAAATCACATTCATTTATTCTTGGCTTGTCTGAAGACTTTTCTTCTCCTGACTCATGTACTCTGCCATCAATCCCCCAACCCCAAACACAACACTCCACCACATCTTTCTGGGGTAACTATACAGTTCATTCCCACCCTTCTCTGACTAAGATGAGAGGGCCAAGTACTGGGTGCCCCTACACAAGTTTGGATGGACTTACCCCAATTCCTTTCTGTCAAATTTCTCTGCGGTCCAATGGCAGGAAAATGTCAGAATTCCTGCTGAAAGTTCCTGACAGAGTTACCATAATGCTCTTAAGGGTCTTGTTAAAGCATTCTAGCAAAACCAAGGCTGGTTGATGGAATGCTGTTAAGAAGTGGTAGGTCCCACCAGCTTGCTCCCACACGTCTCTCATGTAAGAGGAGATAAAGGGGGTCATTACAACATCGGCGGTAAAAGCCGCTTACCGCCGTGCAGAAGACCGCCAACACACCGCTGCGGCCGTGGAATTCCACCACAGCTATCATGACCCACATCTCGGATTCCGCCGAAATTCAGACACCCACACAAGTCCGCCACACCAAAGGTCAGTGATGAACTGGTGAAAAAAAATCCTCCACCGTCACGCCAACAGAAACACGCCCATGCTATCACAACCCACTAATCCACGCGGCGGTCTTTCAACAGCGGTATTCCATTGGCGGTACACACACATCTCCAAAACACCGCAACATTGGACAATTCAAAATACCCACACCTGATACACATACAAACACCACTCCCACACACCCAACACAATATAAAACACACACTCACATTACCCACAAACCCCTATGACAAAAACTTATAGACGAAGGCGACAGACAGAGAGCACCGCAATAGACAACCCCACCACACAGAGGCACACAACACCATCACCCATACAACATCCATGCACAAAACACCACACACCACCACACATCACCACACTCATCAACACATACACCACCCCACACATCACCTACACCACCCCATGGCACGCCAAAGACAGCCCAAGTTTTCCGAGGAGGAGCTCAGGGTCATGGTGGAGGAAATCGTACGGGTAGAGCCACAGCTATTTGGATCACAGGTGCAGCACACCTCTATAGCTAGGAAGATGGAGCTATGCCGAAGAATCGTCGACAGGGTCAACGCTGTGGGACAGCATCCAAGAAATCGGGAGGACATCAGGAAGAGGTGGAACGACCTACGGGGGAAGGTGCGTTCAGTGGTCTCCAGGCACAACATCGCAATTCAGCGGACTGGCGGCGGACACCCACCTCCTCCCCCACAACTAACAACATGGGAGGAGCAGGTCTTGACCATCATGCATCCAGAGGGCCTCGGAGGAGTCGGTGGAGGAATGCACACTGGTAAGTCAAATCTTAACTATCATATCCCCCACCCTACCTGCATGCTATCACACACCCCCACCCTCATCCCCTCCCCTATCACTCCAACTCCTCACTAATGTACTAATAACACAAACCACACATCCCAACACCAAGCCCTGCATGACACAAGTAAGCATGGAGACCCATCACTAAAGCATGCTCACTGCACATACCCATAACACCCCCCGAACCATAATCACACAAGCCCCCACACAGGAATGCTTGCACTGGGGTACACGCACACCCACCCATTGCACACCATGACACACACACATGCAATAATCATGCTCTTATACCCCTGCAGGACCACTACGTAATGTCACCAGACAGAATGGTCCAGACAGGACAGAGCAAGATGGCAAGAACCCCGCCAGGAAATGAAACCACCCTGATTGTCATCCCACTGTCCCACTTTGTCACCCTGTCCATACTTAAACTGCCCCAGCTCCACTTCCTATGCCCATATGGGCAGTGCACCTGTGAGACTAATAGACTGGACTCTGCCATGGACATTCCTCCACCATCACCAATCACCATTTTGCCAACCCCTCCAATAATTAGCACTTCAATAAACACCCTTGAACCACAAAACAATCTGGAGTCAGTCTGTGATTTTGAAAATGTGGATTAGCTATGACAGTGACAAAATGCGTTTTCAAATGTAATGCCAACATACCTATGTCACACATCACAAGTCCATGAAGGATGCAAGCAGATGACACACGTTGGTAACCACACCTGTGAAACCGTAATGGAAATGTACAACTCAGTTACCAAATACTGCTTCAAATTGACAGACAGGATAGAGGTAGAAGTGTGAAAGTGAATGTAATATTTAAAAAAATGTTCTCACCTGTCTGTCACTGGAAATATTGCTGTATGACTGACTCCCTGTTGTCTATGTCGTCTTCCTCAGCTTTCTCCTCATCACTGTCCACAGGCTCCACAGCAGCCACAACACCGTCATCTGGACCATCCTCCTGCAGAAAAGGCACCTGCCGTCGCAAAGCAAGATTGTGAAGCATCAAGCAGGCGATGATGATCTGGCACACCTTCCTTGGTGAGTAGAATAGGGAACCACCTGTCATATGGAGGCACCTGAACCTGGCCTTCAGGAGGCCGAAGGTGCGTTCGACCACCCTCCTAGTCCGCCCATGTGCCTCATTGTAGCGTTCCTCTGCCCTGGTCCTGGGATTCCTCACTGGGGTCAGTAGCCATGACAGGTTGGGGTAACCAGAGTCCCCTAATAGCCACACACGGTGCCTTTGGAGTTGACCCATTACATACGGGATGCTGCTATTCCGCAGGATGTAGGCGTCATGCACAGAGCCAAGGAACATAGCATTTACCTGGGAGATGTACTGGTCTGCCAAACATACCATCTGTACATTCATGGAATGATAACTCTTCCGGTTCCTGTACACCTGTTGACTCCTGCGGGGGGACCAGAGCTACATGGGTGCCATGAATAGCACCTATGATGTTGGGGATATGTCCCAGGGCATAGAAGTCACCTTTAACTGTAGCCAAATCCTCCACCTGAGGGAAAATGATGTAGCTCCTCATGTGTTCCAGCAGGGCAGACAACACTCTGGACAACACATTGGAAAACATAGGCTGGGACATCCCTGATGCCATGGCCACTGTTGTTTGAAATGATCCACTTGCAAGGAAATGGAGCACTGATAGCACCTGCACTTCAGGGGGTATTCCTGTGGGATGGCGGATTGGTGAGATCAGGTCTGGCTCCAACTGGGTACACAGTTCCTGGATTGTGGCACGGTCAAACCTGTAGGTGATGATCAAATGTCGCTCCTCCATTGTTAACAGGTCCACCAGCGGTCGGTACACCGGAGGATTCCACCATCTCCTCAAATGTCCCAGCTGACAGTGCCTAAGAAGGACAACAGCAACCACAGAGTCAACAAATGCTCAGGTATGTACCCACAGCTACACAGAACACGACACCAAATACAAAACTCTTCCTGTATGTGTGTTGAGTGTAGGCCTAGGTATGTGTGACGCAGTAGTAAATGAAGCCATGTGGGCCCCTGAAATGGCGGCTGCCTGACCTCTCAACTGGGACAATGGGATGTGAAGTAACTGCGCTGGCGTTGTACACCGTCGCGGTAGGCGGTCGTAGACCGCGGCGCAATGCTGCATTGGTTAACATTGGACCCTATGGGTCCCAGGAGCCAATGATGAATTGCGCCGGCGGTGATGATACGCACCGCAGCGGACGTCACCGCCGCGGGCGTGACCGCCATTTTCTATCTGTTCAATCACTCGATACCTGATCTTCGACAAGAGAGGACCTACACTGCAAGTGCTGCTGTGACCTCGGTCTGGAAGAGACAATGGCTGCTGCGTCTGGGGAAAGGGCCCCTGCCTTCACTGCTCAGGAGTTGGAGAAGCTCGTGGACGGGGTCCTCCCCCAGTACACGCTACTCTAAGGTCCACCAGACCAACAGGTAAGTACACAGGGAGCACGTTGTATGGGCTATGCTGGGTGGAGAGGGCTGGATGTCAGTAGGAAGGGGGCAGAGTTCTGCGACCATGAAGGACTGTGAATGCATGTGCCACATGGCAAGGGTAGGGATGGGGGCCAGTCACTTCGACGGTGCAGTTGGTAATGACTTCTCTTCTTTCCCTGTACATGTCATGAAGGTCAGTGCCCACCAGAAGAAGGACATTTGGTGTGCCATCGCCAAGAACGTCCGGACCCTGGGGGTCCACCAGAGACAGGCACCCACTGCCGTAAAAGATGGGAGGACATTCGCCGCTGGAGCAAGAAGACAGCGGAGGCTCAGCTGGGGATGGCCTCCCAACGTGGGAGGGGTGCCCGTCGCACCATGACCCCCCTGATGTTCTGGATCCTGAGTTGGATGGGCGCTTGAGGGCATCACAGCAGACACAAGGGGGTGAGTACACTCTCATTCTGCGGACTTAGCGCGCAGTGGAAGGGTCTGGGTGGGGGAGGAGGGCTGTGGGTTTCCCTAGGCCAGGGCGAGTTCCGTAGGCTAGGCCCCTCCGTAAGGCATGGCCCTGTGGCCCCCCACCCCACCTCTGTAGAGTGCCAAGTACAGGTGTACATGCCCCTGTGTCATCTATGTGGACAGATGACACTTATAGCCATGTAGGCCATATCCCAGAAATTGCATCTGTAGAGGCCAAGAGCATGGCGTAGTGCAGGGGGATGCTGTGTCTGTATTGTCCGCCAACGGTAGCGGTAAGCCATGCACTCAACCTGTCTTTCTTCTGTTTCCCCACCCCTTTTTGTGCTCTCCCTGTTCTTTTGTGCATCAGCATCATCAGGCGGAGGTACAGTGGCACCGGAGCACGAGGGAGCTGCATCCCACATGGTCATGGAGGGCCAAACCACGGACTCCAAATACACCAGTGGGACGGAGGGCGAGGGGAGCTTCACGTCGGTCACCGGATCAGCAACCAGCGACACGGACTCGTCCTCCGATGGGAGCTCCCTTGTGGTGGCGGCACCATCTGTGCCCCCCACTTCTTCAGGTACAGCCGCCACCCCCCCTACCAGCACCGCCCTCCCAGCAGCCCCTCAGCCTTCGCTCTCTGCCCGCTCACCCAGGAGGGTGGGCATCACCTTCGCCCCAGGCACCTCAGGCCCTGCCCCAGTCACCCCTGCTGCCCTAAGTGAGGAGTCCATTGACCTCCTCAGGTCACTCACTGTTGGGCAGTCTACCATTGTGAATGCCATCCAGGGTGTAGAAAGGGTGTTGCAACACAGTAATGCATTCCTGGAGGGCATTCATTCTGGTCAGGCTGCCCTTCATCGAACCCTGCAATCTCTGGCCTCAGCACTGACGGCAGCCATTGTCCCTGTGTCTAGCCTCCCCCCTCCAACTTCCTCCACCCAGACCCAATCCCCTGTACCCCAGCCAATCCCAAGCACACCATCAGACCACCATGCACACACCTCAACACACAAAAGTGGCTCTGGCAAACATAGGCACCACACATCCCACAGGCACTCACACAAGCATCACCCACATACAGACACAGCAACATCCACTGCCTCCTCTGTGTCCCCCTCCTCGTCGTCTCCCTCCTCCCTCCCAGTGTCGTCTACACTCTCACCTGCATGCACTACATCTACAGGCACTAGGACTCGCACCAGAACACCCAGCACCACACCCCGCTCACCTGCACTCACCACCCCCACTACCATTTACACGTCCCCTGTGTCCACTCCCAGTGTGTCTGTGACGCCCCCTCCCAAAGTACACAGACGCAGGCACCCACACACCCAACATCCATCCACCTCACGACAGCCTCCAGTACATGCACCTGCACCCAAATCACCTAAAGTTACACCTCCTACAACCACCTCCTCTTCCTCCACTCCCAGACCCCCTCCAGCTACCCATCCCAGTGTTCGTCAGAAACTCTTCCTGAGCAACGTTGACCTCTTTCCCACCACCCCCACCCCTCCAATTCATAGGTCCCGTAGTAGCACCTCAGCCAAAAAAAGTCCGGTACCAGTGGTGCGTGTTAAAGGTCTGTGGAGTGCACCGGCAACCAGGGCAGCCAGTGTGACACGTAGCCAAAGCACTGCTAATCCACCCCCTGTAAAGCACCTTAAGTTGGAAAGTGCCCGACGGGAGAGGGTGAAGTCTCCTGCCGGCAAAACAGCTCACAAGGTGGTGAAGGGGCAGAAGAGGTCTCCAAGGTCTGGTAAGAGCAGCACGGCGGAGAAGGCCGCCATCCTCCCCGCCGGCCGGGACGCCACCGCCAGCACTATCGTCACTGGTCCGGAGACCACCGCCAGAGTCAGTGCCCTGGAGGGAAGCACTATCGTCACTGGTCCGGAGACCACCGCCAGAGTCAGTGCCCTGGAGGGCAGCAGTATCGTCACTGAGCACTGAGGGACCGTCATGCCACACACCGCTGCACAGGTCAGAGACAGCAAAGTCAAGCACCGCTGAACAGGGCAAAGACCGCCATGGTGAAGACCGCTGAACAGGGCAAAGCACCGCTGAACAGGGCAAAGACCGCCATGGTGAAGACCGCTGAACAGGGAAAAGCACCACTGAACAGGGCAAAGACCGCCATGGCATTGCACCGCTGAACAGGTCAGAGACAGCAAAGGCAAGCACCGCTGAACAGGGCAAAGACCGCCATGGTGAAGACCGCTGAACAGGTCAGAGACAGCAAAGGCAAGCACCGCTGAACAGGGAAAAGACCGCCATGGTGAAGACCGCTGAACAGGGCAAAGACCGCCAAATCAAGCATCGTTAGCCCATGTGCAGCTGGGACAGTGACGGAACTGGGACCGTCACAGGGAGCGTGATGCACTCTGGGCACCAGTCCCCCTCCAGAACCAGTGGAGACCTGCATCCACTCCGTCTGTCCTGCACAGGATGAAGCACTCTGGGCACCAGTCCCCCTCCAGAACCAGTGGAGACCTGCATCCACTCCGTCTGTCCTGCACAGGATGAAGCACTCTGGGCACCAGTCCCCCTCCAGAACCAGTGGAGACTGTTATCCACTTGAGAGACTGTGGCTTTGCACTCCCCAGATAAAGCAGTGGGCAAACCACCCACTGTAGAGACTTGAGAGACTGTGGCTTTGCACTCCCCAAGATAAAGCAGTGGGCAAACCACTGACTGAAAAGACTTGAGAGACTGTGGCTTTGCACTCCCCAGGATACATCAATGGGCATGGAGCCCGGTCGTGGATCTGGCGTGGTGCAGTCATCCGGCTGAGGTGCCCCCCCTTCCCTTCCCCCTGAGGTGCCTGTTGTATTTCTATCTGATGCCCCTGCAGTGTTCTCTCCGTTTGTGGACAGGTATCTAGTGTGGGCCTCGCCCATGCGTTGTGGGCCCAGTGGTCCACGGACATTGATATGTGCATACCTGCAGTACTAATCGTGATGTATGATTTTTAGACTGTTTATATATATCTGTATATCATTGGTTACTGTATTTTGATACATTACAAAGTTTGAACTGATTTCCTTATGTCTTTGCATTCATCCGGGGGGTTGTGGGTTGTTACTGTGCTGTTTGGAAATGCATTGGTGTGTGTGTTGTAGTGGGTGAAGGTCGGGGTGGGGGTGGGGGTGTTGCGTGTGTGTGTCCGTGACTTTTGCCTCCCCCCTCCCCTATGTCGTAGGTGCTGTACTCACCGTTGTCTTCGGCGCCTACGTTGCTGGTGTTCGTAGAGGAGCAGGAAGACAAGAGCAAGGAGTATTTGTAGTTCCGGCTCCATGGTGTCCTCCTTCCTCGTGGAGTGTGTAGAGGTGAGCGTTTTCCCTTTGAAATGTCTGTTTCCGCTGTGTTTTTATCCACGGTGAATCCGCCCCGGAAAAGGTGGCGGATTGGCGAGTTTTGATACTGTGGGCGGTACATTGTCTTCCGCCTGACTGTTGGCGGTGACCGCCGCGCTGCTTGTCTGTACCGCCGTGGCAGTCGGAGTGTTAAAGTGGCTGTCTATGTTGGCGGTTTCCGCCACGGTCATAATTCCCTTTTTTTGTCCGCCGGCCTGTTTGCAGTATTACCGCAGCTTTAACACCGTCCGCCAGGGTTGTAATGACCACCAAAGTGTGTTCCCCAGCTGAATGCCACAGTGTCTTAAATCGTATCCTTAAAAAGATCTCTAGAGTGCCCTGGCTACTACCCTAGCAATCAAGCACCTCTGTAACACCACCTATAGATACTTGGTGGAATGATCCACCACAACTAAAATATACCTGACGCTGAGAGGGGTCAATTAGCCCAACAGCAACAATGCCCACCCAATCAAAAGGAACACCTTCTTCTAGCAGGGGCACTTGCCGTGTCTTGGTTTTGGCTTTTGATGTACACTGAATTTGCAAGTGGGAGACAATCTAAAGAACCTCTCTGAGTCTTGGCACATCCCTGAGCACAAAAACAGAGAGTGCAACCCTTGGTCCTTTTGATCCCTGGGTGACCTGCTAAAAGCACTTTCTGGACAAGTGACAACAGGAAGGTCCTGTGCATTCAGGGAACATCTAGTCCCTTGCTATCTCTTGGCCCGGGATTCACAGGCTTACCCACAATAGCCCACCCTCTTGCCAAAACCTTACAATCAATAGTTTGCTAACCTGTTCCTGGACTTACTTCCAAACCTTGACTAGCATAGGGCATTCAACTTGTGCCTGATGGAATTTCTCCTGGGTAGGTCCTCCATCAACAAGAAAACCCTGAAGCTCTGGCAGTGACGTAGGCTCCAACACCATGTCTGCGTCAGTTACCTTATCCTCCTCTTCCTCTGGAGCTGGGTCTATGGGCACCACAGTCTGTTCTGTCTGAGGGACTGTCCTGGTCCTATCACCACCCTATTCTGGTCTGTGCAAATCTGGGGTGGTCCCATTCTCTGTCTGAGCCTGATGTGTAGCCTGTGCTCTGGTCAACACAGATGATGCTGTCCAAGCCCTGTAGGCATCTGGTCCTGGATACTAAACCAAAGGGGGTCAAATCATTGCCCAACTGACATGCAGCTCCCTGCTCCTCTCTTACAACCATGGTGACTTGCCATTCACCTCTACCTCAACTTGGACAATCGTCCCCTCTTACTACCAAGCCTGTGCTATTAGAACCTGCAAGAAACACCTCGAGTTTGAGAGTTCGAGAGTCCTTCCATCCACAGTCATGTAGGCACCTGTTTTCCTTGCATTGATACCTGCTTCCAACACAAATCCCATGCATTTGGATATGATTTCTGGAATCTTGGTCCTTTCTACAAATGTCTATAGTCACTAATCTGAGCACTCCGGGACCCTCTCAGGATCCCTTACTAAAAGTCAGTACACTTGCTATGATATACACAGCTGTTACATGATCTTCCATTATATAGCTTCACTTGTACTGCCTTCCTTATGACATTTATAACAAGTAATCAACTGGGGCCAGGAGGAACATTCAATTACTCCTTTGTCTTTTTGGTCCTAAGTCCTGACCTAAAATCCAGTTCATTTTATGCCTGTGTCATTATTTAGAGTGCTTGGAATTGCTCTGGCCGTTTGGCTTTTATTTGGAACCAGTCTGTTGGGGGAAGGCACTCCTCTTAGAGTCATGGTTTATCTGATCAGCTACAAGCTTTACCCCAGTGCCTACTGTACTTTTGATGGGCAAGCACTCATTATAGCAGCTGTATGCGTCATACAGGCAACATCAAAATTACCAAACCATTCCAAAAATATCTTGGCCTTTCACATGCATGTATGCAAGGTTTTTTGGAACCTTGGCAGACAGTCCTTCAGAGTTGGCGGGGAAATCACCTCTACCAGATGTAGATGCCTCTGCTGCCATCCTATTTTCCTGGTTCTATGATTATCCACTCCATTTCTCTTTCCATTCCCTTGTCTTACTTTTCTGTCTCTTTTTCCTGCCATTCGTTTTCCCTTTCCCACTTCTCTGTCTCACTTTTTCTTTCATCTGAGGCCCATTTGTCCTCCCTTTTCGACTTCCTTTACTTTTGTCTGTAGTGAACTAATCTGAGTGTTTTCCTTTAAAACTCTGTGGACTGCCCATCTTCTTCAGCCTTGGATTACTGGACCACCAACTGCCAGTTCAGGGTATCAATAAGACTTAATCCACCCAAGGGAATGACTTCTGAAGTCAGTGACTAGGGTACCATAGGAATCAGGGGTGGTGAGATATCTCATGGAAACAGTAGAAAGCGAATTTAGGAACACACTTTGGTTATGACTGGGGAAACCTGTACCTAGAGACTGAGTAGGCCTGGTGACATAGCACTTCCACCCTAGTGTTCTGCAATGATACTCTTCCAGAGTCCATCATAATTTACTCACTACTGCTCAGTTTCTCTAACCAGTCTTTAACAAATCCTACAAGGATCTCCTTCTTTTTTTCCTGGGAGGGCTCCAGTCTATTTCTAAACCAAGGTTTCTCAACTGTTTTAAGGAAAGGGTGTCAAGTTCTACTTCCACCAATCTTCTACATACCTTTTTAATGTGCAAGTAAATCTTTGTTTAAGATGGGCTTATTCTTTTGTTCAAGATCGTTTGGACTGGAATCCTCAGATCCTACACTGTTTGCTTCCAATTGTCATAACCCATTCTGTGGGCCACATTTGTAAACTTTTTACGATTGCCCTTGTGTAACTAAGATGTGTAAAGCCACGTTTCTGTACTTGGCTCTTGGAGCAAGAATGAGAGTTTACATTTCTGTATCTGAAGGTCCTCTGCATAGTTTGTCATGAATTCAGAATCTTGCACCTTTGTAACATCCGTCACATCACATAATCTCACATGATCTCTATTAGATCACTGTAGATCAACACCTATAAATGTATGTCTTGGTCGGATTGTGCAGGTTATGCTTCTTTGGGGTTGGAGAGGATCCCCTTGCCTGCTGCCTAAATGACTCACAAATAGCTTTTTTGTTAATAAATATTTTCACACTTTCAATTGGTGTGTGGGCAGATTATCTTTAACAGGTCAGTCAGTGGGTATATTGGTTGGGGGTAATTTGTCTGGGGCTGTAGTGACTGGGGTAATTTGCCCCTGGTGTCCAGTGCAGTGCTTGTCTTTATAGAAAATAAAGCACTATTAGTAACACAGTGGTGTGAAATACCACACAATTAGACAGGTATCAGATTAAAGTGAAACAATCTCACCCTGGGCTATTACTGAAATACTAAACCCGCTCACTTACATTCCTCTATGCTCTACCGTGTTCCCAGGGTCTAGGCAGCCCCACACACAAGTTAGGCAATATTAGGCACTGGTACACGTTTCACTAAGCAATTACTTCTAGGGAACAGGTGGATCAGTTTCTTAGCAAAAGGAGTCTTACTGATGAGGACAATTCCTCATTGCAGCTTGGGTTTGCTCATGTTTACAGTATCTCAGTGTGTGAACGCTGGATGCCTTGCCTTCCACTTACCTGCTAAGTGAAGTATAAGGGCTGGAAAGTGTGTGCTTCAGAATGCACCGCTGGTGTCCTCTGTTGCATCATTTCAACTGCAGTAGAGAATACACTCTTCTATCTCTTGTGATGACTGCTTCAGTTCTTGGCTTGGCAGGCTGGACTAGTGAGTGCCTGCTTTTGACACTTGCTTCCCTGGAGCCGGTCTTGCTTGGTAGATAAATCTTCAAGCTTGGGCATATTTTTTCTGCTTCACCAGAGACAGCTCCAGTCCTCCTAAAGTTGCTCTGCACAATGGCAGTGGCAAAACCAGTCCTTCGCTGGGTGGCATGGTGTTGTTCAGCTGTGTTTTTTCATGCTATTCACCACTAGAACCACAGACTGGACAAACCCTCACAGCACAGGTTGATTCCAATGTTGCTCCTACTGGGTAGTCAGTCTCTTCTAAGTGTTCAACCCTTAGGGGACACAGCCTGGCTTTTCCTCACAGACAGTCATTTGTTCCAAATGGCCAGGCCATCTCCTTTCCTCACTGAGACGTCAGGCAGACTTCTCGGTGCTAGGCTGACTAACAGCTTCTCCAGCAAGTTGCAGACTTCAGGTGATGTCCTGTAACCTCTGAGAGACATGTTGTCTTACAGCTACTCTTCAAATAATCTGCGAAGCACTCCCTTCATCTGTCGAGGAAAACATGGAATGTTAACAAAGTGGGGTACTTTTGGTCCTACATTTAGACTCCATTATCAGACAAAAGAGTTAGATCCTCTGTCTGAGATCCAGGAACTGATTTGAGATGGTTTTGTGGCTGTAGGGCAGACACAGCCTTCGAGCAAGGAGGTGGCTCTCACAACAGTGAAGATACTAAATACAACCAGGAGTATCCAAAACATGGGCAGAATAAAGGCTCAGCATCTGGCTTCATCATTGTGCCCTAAGTAGCATTTAAGGTAGAGACAAAAGGGTGGGCACTGTTTAGGAACTTCACCACTTTTAACCACCTTTAACAATAGAGTCTTCTGACTCACCCCTACCTCCCAATGTCTAATGGTGCTCAGAAAAATATTGTTAGCTATCACATGCTAAAAAGTCCTTGTAGAATGTCTATGAGTGGCCCTATCTCCATGCTCACATACTTAAGTGTCTTGGTAACCACCCTCTTGCTTGAGGAAAGCAAGCAATACTCTTGTCAATCTTGTGCCATGTTAAAACATGGGCCATCCAAAATGGATCCCACTCACTACAGCAACCATATACACATTGCACATAGTTGTACTTGCAGGTAGGTGCCACACATACACACTATGGGGGTCATTACAACATTGGCGGTAAAAGGCGCTTACCGCCGTGCAGAAGACCGTCAATACCCCGCCGCGGCCGCAGAATTCCGCCAAAGCTATTATGACCCACATCTCGGAATCCGCTGAAATTGAGACACCCACACAACTACGCCACACCAAAGGTCAGTGATAAACTGGCGAAAAAACAAAACCTCCACCTCCACGCCAACAGAAATACGCCCACACTATCACGACACACGAATCCACGCGGCGGTATTTCAACCGCGGTATTCCATTGGCGGTATACACCGTTGCGCTCAAAATACACACACATCTCCAAAACACCGCCACATTGGACAATTCCAAATACACACACCTGAGACACATACACACACCACTCCCACACACCCATTACAATATAAAACACACACCCACATCACCCACAAACCCCTACGACCGAAAAATCACGAACGAAGGCCATAGAGAGAGCACAGAATAGACAACCCCATCACACAGAGGCACACAACACCATCACCCACACAACATCCACGCACCAAACACCACACACCACTACACATCACCACACTCATCACCACATACACCACCCCACACATCACACACACCACCCCATATCACGCCAAAGACACCCCCGCTTCTCCGAGGAGGAGCTCAGGGTCATGGTGGAGGAAATCATCCGGGTAGAGCCACAGCTATTTGGCTCACAGGTACAGCACACATCAATAGCCAGGAAGATGGAGCTATGGCACAGAATAGTGGACAGGGCAACACCGTGGGACAGCATCCAAGAAATAGGGAGGACATCAGGAAGAGGTGGAACGACTTACGGGGGAAGGTGCGTTCAACGGTCTCCAGGCACAACATCGCGGTGCAACGGACTGGCGGCGGACCCCCACCTCCTCTCCCACAACTAACAACATGGGAGGAGCAAGTCTTGACCATCATGCATCCAGAGGGCCTCGGAGGAGTCGGTGGAGGATGGGACACTGGTAAGTCAAATCTTAACTATCAGATCCCCCACCCTACCTGCATGCTATCACACACCCCCACCCTCACACCCTCCCCTATCACTCCAACTCCTCACTAATGTACTAAGAACACAAACCACACATCCCAACACCAAGCCCTGCATGACACAACTAACCATGGTCACCCCTCACTAAAGCATGCTCACTGCACATACCCAGAACAACCCCCTAACCATCATCACACAAGCCCCCACACAGGAATGCTTGCACTGGGGTACACAGACACCCACCCATTGCACACCATCACACACACATGCAATAATCATGCTCTTATGCCCCTGCAGGAACCCGAAGGACCGTCACCACACCAGAGGGTCCAGACAACACCACTCCACCCCCAGAAGAGGCCCAAGGTAACGATAGCAGCTCTGCCCTACTGGATCCTGATGACCAGCCCGGACCATCATGGGCCTCGGGACAGTCGGTTCCCTTTGCACAGGCACAGCCCAACACTGACCTTCCACCCTCTGGTAACACCAGCACAGCACCCACCCAGCGGGCCCAAACCTCCCTACCCAGGACAGGTCAATTAGCGGTGTGTCCACCACTACAGGGAACCCAGGATAACCCACCACCCCAACAACAACAGGGACCTGGGGGCAGTGGTAGTGGGCACACGGTCCAGGGGACGGAGGCACAGGAACACAGGGGACCTGGGAGGGCTGCTGTGCGACAGGGGGCGGACAGGCCAAGGGAACCCACTCTCCACGAGGCCCTCTCCTCCATCATGGGAGCCTACCACCACTCCCAGGAGACAATGGCGACGGTCCTGGCCAAGTTTCAGGAGACCCTGCGCCTGCAGGAGGAACAGTATTTGGGGTTCAGGGAGGAGCTCAGGACCATCAGCTCCACCTTGGGCACCATCGTAGGGGTGCTGAAGGACATACAGAACACCATGAGGGACACCGTGGCACTCCAAGGGGCCCCTGACACTAGCCAGGACGATGAACTGCTCACCACCTCCGCCGGCGCTAGTGGACAGGACGCCCGCCACAGGACCAACATACCAGCACCCCACCCCCTGCAGATGGACAACCACCACGCAAGCGGTCCCTGAGATACAGGAACAGGAAAGAGCAAGATGGCAAGACCCCCGCCAGGAAATGAGACCACCCTGTTTGTCCTCCCACTGTACCACCTTGTTACCCTGTCCATACTTAAACTGCCCCAGCTCCACTTCCTATGCCCAGATGGGCAGTGCATCTGTGAGACTAATAGACTGGACTCTGCCATGGACATTCCTACGCCATCACCCATCCTCTTTTTACAACCCCCTCACATTTCTGAGCACTTCAATAAACACCCTTGAAACACAAAACAATCTTGAGTCAGTCTGTGATTTACTAATTATGTATTATCAATGACAGTGTCATAATGCGTTTCCCATTGTAAGGCTAACATACCTATGTCACACATCACAAGTCCTTGAAGGATGCAAGCAGATGACACGTTGGTAACCACGCCTGTGAAACCGTAATGGAAAGGTACAACTCAGTTACCAAATAGTGTTTGAAATCGACAAACCGGATAGAGGTAGACGTGTGAAAGTCAATGTAATGTTAAACATGCAAATGTTCTCACCTGTGTGTCACTGGAAATATTGCTGTATGACTGACTCCCTGTTGTCGTTGTCTTCTTCCTCAGCTTCCTCCTCATCACTGTCCACAGGCTCCACAGCTGCAACAACACCATCATCTGGATCATCCTCGCAAAGCCAAATTATGGAGCATGGAGCAGGCGATGATGATCTCGCACACCTTCTTCGGTGAGTAGAATGGGGATCCACCTGTCATATGGAGGCACCTGAACCTGGCCTTCAGGAGGCCGAAGGTGCGTTCGATCACCCTCCTAGTCCGCCCATGGGCCTCATTGTAGCGTTCCTCTGCCCTGGTCCTGGGATTCCTCACTGGGGTCAATAGCCAGGAAAGGTTGGGGTAACCAGAGTCCCCCAATAGCCATACACAGTGCCTCTGGAGTTGACCCATCATATCAGGGATGCTGCTATTTCGCAGGATGTAGGCGTCATGCACTGAGCCAGGGAACATGGCATTAACCTGCGAGATGTACTGGTCTGCCAAACATACCATCTGGACATTCATTGAATGATAACTCTTCCTGTTCCTATACACCTGTTCACTCCAGTGGGGGGGACCAGAGCTACATGGGTGCCATCAATGGCACCTATGACGTTGGGGATATGTCCAAGGGCATAGAAGTCACATTTTACTGTAGGCAAATCTGCCACCTCAGGGAAAATGATGTACCTCCGTACGTGTTTCAGCAGGGCAGACAGCACTCTGGACAACACGTTGGAAAACATAGGCTGGGACATCCCTGATGCCATGGCCACTGTTGTCTGAAAAGACCCACTTGCAAGGAAATGGAGCACTGACAGCACCTGCACGTCAGGGGGGATTCCAGTCGGATGGCGGATTGGTGACATCAGGTCTGGCTCCAACTGGGTACATAGTTCCTGGATTGTGGCACGGTCAAACCTGTAGGTCACGATGACATGTCGCTCTTCCATTGTCAACAGGTCCACCAGCGGTCGGTACACCGGAGGATTCCGCCATCTTCTCAACTGTCCCAGCTGACGGTGCCTACGAAGGACAACAGCGAAGAATCAGTCATTATTCCTCCAGGTATGTACCAACAGTTACACACAAGACTACACCACTCACAGAACCCTTCCTGTATGTGTGTTGAGTGTAGGCCTAGCTATGTGTGACGCAGAGGTAAATTAAGCCATGTGGGCCCCTGAAATGGCGGCTGCCTGACCTCTAAACTGGGACAATGGGATTGTGGGGTAACAGCGCTGGCGTTGCACACCGTCGCGGTAAGCGGTCGTAGACCGCGGTGCAATGCTGCATTGGTTAACTTTGGACCCTATGGGTCCCAGGGGCCAATTAACAGGTGCGCCGGTGGTGATGATGCGCACCGCCGCGGACGTCACCGCCATTTTCTATATGTTCAATCACTAGATACCTGACCTTCGACAGGAGAGGACCTACACTACAAGTGCTGCTGTGACCTCGGTCTGGAAGCGACGATGGCTGCTGCGTCTGGGGAAAGGGCCCCTGCCTTCACTGCACAGGAGTTGGAGGAACTGGTAGACGGGTCCTCCCCCAGTACACGCTACTCTACGGTCCTCCAGACCAACAGGTTAGTACACAGGGAGCACGTGGGATGGGCTAGGCCTGGGTGGAGAGGGCTGGTTGGAAGAGGGAAGGGGGCAGAGTTCATAGTACATTAATGCATGGGAATGAATGGGCCACATGGCCAAAGTAGGGAGGGGGGCTAGTCACAACGACAGTGCAGTTGTCGATGACTGTTCCTCTTTCCTTGTTCATGTCATGTAGGTCAGCGCCCACCAGAAGAGGGACATTTGGCGTGCCATCGCCAAGGAGGTCCGGACCCTGGGGGCCCACCAGAGACGGGGCACCCACTGCCGTAAGAGATGGGAGGACATTCGCCGCTGCAGCAAGAAGACAGCGGAGGCTCAGCTGGGGATGGCCTCCCAACGTGGGAGGGGTGCCCGTTGCACCATGACCCCCCTGATGTTCCGGATCCTGGCGGTGGCCTACCCGGAGTTGGATGGGTGCTTGAGGGCATCACAGCAGACACATGGGGGTGAGTACATTCTCATTCAGCGGACTTTGGGCGCAGTGGAGGTGTCTGGGTGGGGGAGGTGGGCTGTGGGTGTCCCTAGGCCAGGGCGAGTTCGGTAGGCAAGGCCCCTCCGTAATGTAGGCCATGTGGCACTCTACCCCACCTCAGCAGAGTGCCAAGTCGAGGTATAGTTGCCCCTGTGGCATCCATGTGCGCAGATGTCCACCATTGCCATGTAGGCCATATCCCAGGAATTGCATGTGCAGAGGGCAGGAGCACGGCGTAATGCAGGGGGCTGCTGTGTCTGTCTTGACCCGGAGCCAAGGCACTAGCAGCCCACCCCTGTAAAGGCTCTAAAATTGTAGAGTGGACGACGGGACCGTGTGAAGACTCCTGGTGGGAAAACAACTCACATGGGTTCCAAGGGGATTGGAGAGTCAGCTGTGGCTCCACCAAAGGTGGGGAAGGGCCAGAGGAAGTCTGCCCAGCCTGTTGTGAGTGTCATGGTGGAGAAGTGCGCCATCATTTCCTGCGGTCTAGACACAACCGCCAGCACCGTCGTCACTGGTCCAGAGACCATCGCCAGAGTCATTGCCCAGGAGGGCCCAAGTATCGTCACTGGTCCAGAGACCACCGCCAGAGTCATTACCCAGGAGGGCCCAAGTATCGTCACTGGTCCAGAGACCACCGCCAGAGTCATTACCCAGGAGGGCCCAAGTATCGTCACTGGTCAGGAGACCACCGCCAGAGTCATTACCCAGGAGGGCCCAAGTATCGTCACTGGTCCAGAGACCACCGCCAGAGTCATTACCCAGGAGGGCCCAAATATTGTCACTGGTCAGGAGACCACCGCCAGAGTCATTGCCCAGGAGGGCCCAAGTATCGTCACTGGTCAGGAGACCACTGCCAGAGTCATTGCCCAGGAGGGCACAAGTATCGTCACTGGTCCAGAGACCACCGCCAGAGTCACAGCCCAGGTGGGCACAAGTATCGTCAGTGGTCAGGAGACCACCGCCAGAGTCATTGCCCAGGAGGGCACAAGTATCGTCAGAGGTCAGGACACCACCGCCAGAGTCACAGCCCAGGAGAGCACAAGTATCGTCAGTGGTCAGGAGACCACCGCCGGAGTCACAGCCCAGGAGGGCACAAATATCATCACTGGTCAGGAGAACACCGCCAACGCCGGAGTCACAGCCCTGGAGGGCACAAGTATCGTCACTGGTCAGGAGACCACTGCCACCGCCGGAGTCACAGCACAGGAGGGCCCCGGCTGCCACAGCCCAGGTGGGCTATGATGGAACGTCATGCCACACACCGATGCCCAGTGTAGGGAACGTCATGCCACACACCAATGTCCGTACCAGAACCGCCATGGCAAAGCACCGCTGAACAGTCCTGAACCGCCATGTCGAAGCACCGCTGAACAGGGCAAAGACCGCCAAGGCAAAGCACCGCTGAACAGGGCAAAGACCGCCATGGCAAAGCACCGCTGAACAGGGCAAGCACCGGGTAGGAATGATTAGACCGCCACATCAGGCATCCTTATCCCATGTGCAGCTGGGACAGTGACAGGACAGGAACTTTCACGGGGAGACTCATCCAGTCTGGGCACCAGTCCCCCCCCAGTCCCAGTGGATCTACTTGAGAGACTGTGGCTTTGCACTCCCCAGGATGGCACAGTGGGCACCCCACCCACTGTAGAGACTTGAGAGACTGTGGCTTTGCACTCCCCAGGATGGCTCAGTGGGCAAGCCACCCACTGGAAATACTTGAGAGACTGTGGCTTTGCACTCCCCAGGATGGCACAGTGGGCAAACCACCCACTGGAGAGACTTGAGAGACTGTGGCTTTGCACTCCCCAGGATGGCACAGTGGGAAGCCACCCACTGGAAAGACTTGAGAGACTGTGGCTTTGCACTCCCCAGGATAAAACAGTGGGCAAACCACCCACTGGAGAGACTTGAGAGACTGTGGCTTTGCACTCCCCAGGATACATAAATGGGCATGGAGCCCCGTCGTGGATCTGGCTTTGCAGTCATCCGGCTGAGGTGCCTCCCCTTCCCTTTCCCCTGAGGTGCCTGTAGTATTTATATCTGATGCCCCGGCAGTGTTCTCTCCGATTGTGGTCAGGTATCCTTTGTGGGCCTCGCCCATGCATTTTTGGACTGTTGGTGCACGGACATTGTTGTGTACATATCTGCACTACTTCTCGTACTGTAAATAATTATGACTGATTTTCATATATATCTGTATATTTTTGTATGACATGTATATTGCCACATTACAATGTTTGACCGAATTTCGCTTTGTCTTTTCATTCTTCCGGGGGGATTGTAGGTTGTTATTGTGATTTTTGTGAATGCTTTGGTGTGTATGTTGTATAATGCGAGGTTGGGGGTGGGGGTGGGGGTGTTTGGTGGGTGTCCCCCTAACTTTTGCCCCCACCCTCCCCCATGTCGTATGTGCAGTACTCACCGTTGTCTTCAGCGCCTACGTAGATGATGGTCGTAGAGGATCAGAAAGACAAGGGCAGGGAGTATTTGGATTTCCGGGTCCATAGAGTCCTCGTTCTTCGTGGGATGTGTTCAGGTGAGCGTTTTCCCATTGCCAAAGCTGTTTCCGCTGTGTTTTTATCCATGGTGAATCCGCCCCGGAAAAGGTGGCGGATTGGCAGGTTGTGATACTATGGGCGGTACAATGTGTTCCGCCTATCTGTTGGCGGTGACCGCTGCGCTGCTTGTCTGTACCGCCGTGGCGGGCGGTGTGTTAAAGTGGCTGTCTATGTCGGCGGCTCCCGCCAGGGTCATAATTATCTTTTTTTGTCCGCCGGCCTGTTTGCGGTCTTACGGCCGCTTTAACACCGTCCGCCAGGGTTGTAATGACCACCTATATACACTCATTCACTCGACATGCATACAGGATGACATGGCCAGGGCCTGGTAACTTTTACCTTAGCGGGGTCAGTAAGACACAATCCCTTCTGGCACAGAAAAAGAAGTCTGGACAGAATGATTAATTTACAGACATTGGTATTCTGCCACCACTGCTTCATGTCAACAACCCAGGACATGTACAGATATCGCATGTCATTAAAATAGGGTACACTTAGTATAGGTCAAAAAGACTTTGGCATTAAAATGGACAGGCTTACGTTTCAGAGCACACACAAGAGCAGAGTTATAGCTAGGCAAGCAAAAACCAGGATGCCTGTTTGCAGTTTGGTCAATTAGGGCCAGGGTACACACCTGTCCATGCAGAGGACATTTCCTGCTCAAGAAATGCTCAATTTAAACACAGCCTTGGCAGGCAGAGTGGGTCATATTCTGTGACTAAGACAACTTTTGCCAATTGGTGAAGTGAGTTGACAAGTTTTTCTTGTGGGCAATATCATGGTAGGAAATGCATCCTTCTCTATTCCACTGGTAACTGATGGTCAAACGTTAAAGTCAGCAACCAGATCACTCATGAAGCCGAATCATCTGGCTGTGGCACGAAAATAAACGTGCAATGTCAGAATCCCTTTCGGGGAGCCACAGGGCACACAAGGGTTACAGGACCAAATTATGGTGATTGAAGCCTTTTACTCTTGATGTCCAGGGGCCTGACCTACTATGGATTATTTTAAACTGGGCCAAGTACCCATTTTGCACCCGACTCTTGGTGGTAGCTGTGGTTGAGAAGTCAATACTCTTTTGTGGGGGATGTAGATACAGGTCAGTGAATATGACTCATAACTCAAAGTGCTAACAGTATGAACAATTTATCAATATGCAGCCAAATACTTCTTACTATATTTCAAGTATTATTGGTATATGCTTGGCAGATGACAGCTTGTTGGTAACTGAAACTACCCTTCATATAGTCCTTTAGCAGACATCAAATATAATTTGGGTTGCGAGTCTTCGAAGTTGTTTGTTGGGATTCTGCTTCTTTTGAAGTAGACACTTCTCCTTTTCTTCTTTCCTCATGAAAGCTGTTGTCACAACAGGCATGATTCCAAAGCTGATTGCCCCACAACAGAAATCATGGGAGTGACCAGAGTTCACACCTGGATGTCAGCTACAGTAATAGGTGCATCAAAAGGTTAATCCCAGACCCCCAGGCATACTCTTTATGATTCCCTTATCAGCCCATCTGCCTTGCTGAGATGTATCCAGGCCACTTCCATGTGACCTATCACGGAATAAAAGAGCATTTTTTGAAGTGCAAAGGAAGTCTCTTTCTTTTCCCTCCAGTGTATGTCCCACCCAGCTCACAGGAATGCAGCAATACATAAATAAGTCTGGGGGAATTCTTCTCCTCATGTCTTCACCAAGCAGGCCTGACCTTCTCAAATGAAACCCAGGGTACTCCATGTAATGTACCATTGTAGGCCCACTTACTCAGTGTACATTCACAGCATACTTACTGTCTAGCACTAGTACCTCCATCCATTGAACCATTACATGTACACATACAGTCAGAACATACACACACTCAGTCTGCATGCACTGTTCAGTACAGAAGCTTTTCTATATTCAACCAGGTTGCGCTATTTACAAGCACACACACTGCCAGCACACACTCTCACCATGTGCACTCTGCACTATACTTCACCCTTCATGTATTGTACTTCACACAAGTACACATACACCCAGCACATCCTCCCATTGTGCACACACTGCACAGCACTACATCTTTCATGTCATGTTCTCCTCCTTGCAGGCATACATACACTCCACACATGCAATCAATCAATCAATCAATCACATTTATAAAGCGCGCTACTCACCCATAAGGGTCTCAAGGCGCTGGGGGGGAGGGGGTCAGTGCTCGAAGAGCCAGGTCTTGAGCTGCCTTCTGAAGGGGAGATGTTCGGGTATGGCGCGAAGGTGACTGGGCAGGGAGTTCCAGGTCTTCGCTGCCAGAAAAGAGAAGGATTTTCCTCCGGCGTTGGTTTTGCGGATGCGGGGAACGGCTGCCAAGGCCTGACCGGTGGAGCGCAGAGTGCGCGGAGGAGTGTAGAAGGAGACGCGGAAGTTGATGAGTTTGGGTCCGAGGTTGTAGAGGGCTTTGTGTGCGTGGGTGAGGAGTCTGAAGGTGATCCTCTTGTTGACCGGGAGCCAATGGAGTTTTCTCAGGTGTCCGGAGATGTGGTGGTGGCGAGGTATGTCCAGGATGAGTCGTGCTGCGGCGTTCTGGATCCGTTGAAGTTTCCTCTGCAGCTTGGTGGTGATGCCGGCGTACAGAGTGCTCCCGTAGTCCAGGCGGCTGGTGACGAGGGCGTGGGTGACGGTCTTCCTGGTGTCGATGGGGATCCAGCGGAAGATCTTGCGGAGCATGCGGAGGGTGTTGAAGCACGCTGAGGTCACCGAGTTGACCTGTCTGGTCCTCGAGAGGGAGGAGTCCAGGATGAAGCCGAGGTTGCGTGCGTGGTTGGTCGGTTGGGGAGTGCTGCCTAGGGCGGGGGGCCACCAGGAGTCGTCCCATGCGGAGGGGGTAGGGCTGAGGATGAGGACCTCCGTTTTATCTGTGTTCAGTTTCAGTCGGCTGTCTGTCATCCAGGTCGCTACTTCCTTCATGCCGTCGTGCAGTCTGGTCCTTGCTGATGTGGGGTTGTTGGTGAGGGATAAGATGAGCTGGGTGTCGTCGGCGTAGGATATGATGTCGAGTCCGTGTTTGCGTGCGATGTTTGCCAGGGGGGTCATGTAGACGTTGAATAGGGTGGGGCTGAGGGAGGATCCTTGGGGTACGCCGCAGATGATCTCCGTGGCTGCGGATCTGAAGGGGGGGAGGCGGACTCTCTGGGTCCTTCCGGAGAGGAAGGAGATGACCCATTCCAGGGCCTTGCCTCTGATGCCGGCGCTGCAGAGGCGGTCTATCAGGGTGCGGTGGCAGACCGTGTCGAAGGCTGCAGAGAGATCCAGGAGAATGAGGGCCACAGTTTCACCCTTGTCGGTCAGGGCTCGGATGTCGTCCGTGGCTGCGATGAGGGCGGTTTCGGTGCTGTGGTTGGCCCTGAATCTGAACTGAGTGGAGTCGAGGGAGTCGGAGGTTTCCAGGGCGGCGGTGAGTTGAGCGTTGACGATTTTCTCAATCACTTTGGCGGGGAACGGTAGGAGGGAGATAGGCCGGAAGTTTTTGAGTTCGGTGGGGTCTGCTGTAGGTTTCTTTAAGAGGGCGTTGAGTTCTGCGTGTTTCCAGCTTTCAGGGAAGGTAGCGGTGGTGAGGGAGGCGTTGATGACGTCTCGGAGGTGGGGTGCGATGATGTTGTCGGCCTTGTTGTAAATGTGGTGAGGGCAGGGGTCGGAGGGTGATCCCGAGTGGATCGAGTTCATGACGCGGGTGGTTTCCTCGGTGGTGGTAGGGTTCCAGGCGAGGATGGTGGAGATGTCGTTTGCGGCTTCCGGGGGCGGGTTCATGTTGGTGGTCGTGAAGCTGTTGTAGATGTCGGCGATCTTACGGTGGAAGAAGGTCGCGAGGGAGTCGCAGAGGTCCTGTGAGGGAGGGATGGGGTTGGTTTCTGCGTCCGGGTTGGAGAGCTCTTTGACGATGCCAAATAGTTCCTTGCTGTTGTGGGCGTTGTTGTCAAGTCTGTTCTGGTAGGCTGTTTTTCGTGCGGTGCGGAGGCGTTGGTGGTGTTGGCGGGTGGTGTCCTTGAGAGCTGTCAGGTTTTCCTCTGTCGGGTTGAGGCGCCATGTCTTCTCGCGGAGGCGGCATTCTTTCTTGGAGTTTTTGAGTTCGGTGGTGAACCAGGAGTTTTTCTTGTGGTTGTTGGTGTTGCACTAGTCTCAAATGTACTACACAGTACTGCTCTAGCCCTGTACTTTACCCTTTCCCAGGCACAAACTCATACAGCACAGAGTCACTACTACTTTGATGTGCTGGTGAGTTAAGCTCACAGCAGACGAACTTTCAAAAAGTGAGTGAACCTTTAGGCCTCACTCCAGTGACATGGTAAAAAGGTCCTGCTCACTATTGCTGTTCTTTATACTGTATTCTTTCACCAATGCACTCTTGCTGTTTAACTCCTGGTAAAGCCAGTAGCCTTCCAACACTATGAAGGTAGTGCTCTAGGCGTCGCTCCTAATCCAACAAGACTGTAAGTTGCGAGACAGGCCTATGTCATGGTGCACACTCATGATCTATGCCCACCTATGAAAAAAAAAAAAACATCATTAGGGATACGGATAACAATACAGTTGGGCACTCAGGACATGAGTGCACGTCTCTTGCCATGTAGAGGGCTTTTCTGGTGCAACAGATGCCCCTCCCAAATCGGAACACTATGAACCAACTCCTGGAGAGGTTGGGTTGTCAGATTGGCAAACCTGGTGGGAAAGTTCATTAGTATTCCTGTGGCTCAATCCATCTCTTTGCTCCACTAAAAAGCCTCACCCTTGCAAAGAAACAGACTATCTCAGCAACTTGGGATTCTCTCCTTTTATAGCCTTCAACCATTTCAGTGGCTCATGATCTGTTTGCACCACAAACTGAGTGCCAAAGAATATATGGGTGGAACGTACATAATGCCCACACTATGGCAAAGCACTCCCAGTTCTGCTCTCTGGGTAGGCTACTGGATGCGCTCTACCTTTGTCATCCAGTTGAGCTAACATCACTCAAACTCCTTTGTCAGAGGCACCCTTCTACACAATGAAAGGCTGACTACAGTCAGGCTCATTTAGTACTGGTGCAGTGCACAGTGCTTTCTTCAGTTCCTCAAGTGTCTTTTGACATTCTACAGTCTATTTTACATTCCTGAACTGCTTCCTAGAGGTCAGAGCAGTCAATGGGGCAACTATCATTCCATTGTTGGCCACAAAGTTTTTGTAATGTTCGGTGATTTCTAAAAAGGCCCTCACATCAGTCTGGAAAGTAGGTACCTCCCACTCTATCACAGACTGAATCGTGGCATCCAACAAGAGATTCTTCCTGTTTCTCACCCATGCTCAAGGTAGACCCACTTGACAGTTCCAGGTGCCTAAAGTGTCCCTGAACAAGAATATATATCTCAAATAGGCCACACAGAACTGTTCCAAACTTGCCAAAATATGATTTACCAGGCACTGAAAAGTGGCAGGAGCATTCATTAATCATACGTGCATCACTTTGAACTGATACAGTTCCCCTGGTGAAGAAAACAGTTTTCACCTTAGCATTTGGTACCAAAGCCATCTGCCAACATTCACTGGTCAGATCCAAGATGCTCCAGTACTTTGCAGCACCTAACCAAAGCCACAAGCTTGTCCGCACTGGGGATTGTATGGGCCTTGGTTTTGGTTACCTCATGGAGGGCTTAGTAGTCCACACACGAACTACAAGTCAGTAGACCCTTGCTTTGGAACTAGATCCATAGGGTCAGACCAAGTAATACAATATCTCTCAATGACACCCAGGGCCAGCATCTTTACCACTTCCACCTTGATGCATCTGAACCTGGTCAGAAATTCTGTACATTTTGCCCTTCACTGGCAGATTGTTACCTGGGTCTATGTCATGCACTCAGACAGGTGTCAACCCTGGAGTCAGCAAGAAGAGGTTGACAAACCATCCCAACACCTCTCTACACTTTCTCTACTGCTCAGGCATTAACTCAGGGGCTAACTGAAGCCTTTCCACAGTGCCATCCTTCATGTCACTCTGCAGTAAGTCAGGAAGAGGCTCTCTGTCTTCCTTAGCTTCCTCTGCCATAGCCATGACATTCACTGTGCAGTCCCTCTGGAAGCAAGGTTTCAGCCTGTTTGTATGGGACACCCTCTTGACTCTCCTTGTGGCTCCTGTGTCCACCAAATAGTTTTCTTCTGAAACGTTCTGAACTACTTTTTATGGTGCATACCATTTGTCCTCCAAAGTCCTAGGACAAATAGGCTTTGACATCATTACCTCCTGACCTTCTTGATACCCAGTCAGTGTTGCTTCATCAGGGCATGGAAAGCCTGAAGTTTTTCCTTTGTCTGACTCATGCGTTGCACCATCAAGGTCCTGAAGCCAATCAGATTGTCCACCATGTCCTTCTGTGGGGACAGAGGTTCCTTCTGACTCTTCTCTTACTAAGGTGAATGAACCCTGTACCAGGTATCTATACAGAAGTTCAAAGGGACTGAACCCTACTTCCTTCTTTGAAATCTCATGGTAGGCAACCAGGAGAAGTGTTATGTCACATCAGCTTGCTTTCACATCTCTCTCATATAGAAAGAGATGAACTTGGACCCCGGGTTGGAAATTATTATCCTTAGACCTACCAGTCCAACAAGCCCACACCCATGATCTGTGTTTGCCTATGATAAAAAATCAGTATTAGGGATCCAGACAACAGTACAGTTGAGCACCTGGGGCAGGGTTACATGCCCCTTGTCATGCAGAGAACGTTTCTGTCTCTACGTGTATACTCCCTGCACCTTTCAGGCGCAGTGGTTATTCACATGTAGTGGAGCACCGACCTATTGGCTCTGTTTTTGAATCACCACTTGGCTATAAGAACACTAAAAACATGCTTCTTCAGAGTTCACTGCTGCAGTGTTCCAAATAATCAGGAGACAAAAAAACTCAACTTCAAATGAGTTATATCTCTAACTCCCAAAACTCACAACGAAACATAACTCCATTGACAGGGAAAGTAAAATGTATCTTTGCGTAACAGTGCAAACCTCAATACGCTGTCCTTGATGTCTTCTTGAAAACTGAATTGAATTGGAAGACTTATATTGCCCAGTTGGCAGAAATCTCCATTCAGAGCTGGTATTCTGAAAAAGAGGCTGCAGAAAATTTGCATTCCTGGTTTATCCACCTTTGGGTTGTTGGCATCCCAACATCTTTGTTTAGGTCCCTTTTGACCCATTGTCCACTTCACTGCTGCCTCTGGTCAGGGTCTTGCAAGGCTGACTTAAGTTGGGTTTCCAATGTGGGCCAGGGCTCTATGTTCCCTGGATGATCTGTTACTCAAGTGGAGTACGCATTGGTTTTTGCAACAGTCATGGTTCTGAATTCTCTCTTCATGCTTAAAGCATGGGAGCCTCGGGTGTGCCCAATTTGGTGGGGCATTACTGCATTTGTCATATTTTTACAGGGCTGTGCTCATTACTGTCTCTTGTTCACTCCTTTATTAGCATGCTGCAGTGTATTGTGTTCAGCTCCTTTGATGGTTGTATATTTTTTTGAAGTCCTCTACTGTTTCTGCACCCTGTGGGTGGCACCATGTTTCAGTGGTCTTTCCTCATATGTGGGTTGGACTGCTATTGCTGCCTGAAGTCATGTACTTTTATCGCCTGATTGGTGTGTGCTGCTCAAAGTCTGGTCTTCTGCATGTGTCCAATAGGTGGTTTGGTTCTGTTCTGATGATGGGATTGTTGTAGCTTTCTTGTCCACTTGCACCACTTATCAAGGCTGTCCTTGGCTTCTACAGTGGTGGCCCTCCTGCAAGTTGTGTTTCAGTATTATGGCTGTTCATGCATGATCCTGGAGTGCCTTAAATTCTTCATCCCCATTTCATTCCCATGTTTATGCTTGCTCTGACATGCTACAGCAGGGGTTTCCAACTGGTAGCTCTGTGGATACTGATAGCTCACCAGTATCCCAGAAGTAGCTCATGATAGTGCAGCCCAGCCTAGTAAGTAATGCTGAGGGTGTAGTCAATTTAAAGATGTCAGCACTAAACATGTCCATATCCTCAAAATTGAGTTTTTTTGGAGTTTTTTCGAAAAAGGCAAGATGTGTTTTGAGTGTGTTATCCCAATACGGAATATGCATAGTTGATAGCAAAAACATTTTAGGAAACTAATATGCAGATGTTTGAAAACAAAATTATAAAAAAATCTAAACTATATCTATAGCAGGTCTTCAAACAATAGATCAAACTGATTTGGTCTTTTTTATCTCTTAGTTTTTCTTTGTACTACTGGGCATTTTCTGCTCTAGCTTTTATTTCATTAGTCATTATTGATGTGGAAGTATTTTATATTGAAAAGGTTTTTCCAGACATTGCTGTTAGCAACCCTCCCTTATGCATTGTGGTGGTGGGTGTTCCACTCCAATATCGAGTTTTCCTAAATATTGTATCCTAAATATCGACTACTTCAATGTAATAAAGGTAAGTATTTCTAGGTAATTTTAATTTCATTCACATTCTTAACTTGTTATGCATTTCCTACTTAGGTAATAGGACTGCATTTTTAAGACGACAGAATGGCAAAGCGTGGGAGACTGAGTCTATCCACACCAAGAGTGACTGTCAGCCTAACTCTTGTCTGGCTCACAGTGCCTCACCGACCCCCAATCTACCAGGTTGCAAGGTGATGGCAACCTGAACGTGACAATCTGAATCATCAGGGAAGCCGTGGAAATAGACCTTACCCCTTTCAGGTTGTTACTCATGCATGCCAAGCCACAACAAAACTAGATGTGAAATACGTTTTCAATACATTTATTGAAACAATCACAAATATTAAGAGTGATCTGCGATAGCTCGGCAGATGAAACAAAGCAAGGTAATCAGCATTACGAACATGGTAAACGAGATAAATAATCCAACTGTTATGTATGTGGTTCTAGATGTGCTAAAGGTTCCTACCTATCCCCATATCCATGCTGAGATCATAGGGGCAGGCTTGGATTGGCAAGGCGGGAAGTTGGTCATGGGCCGAAGGGCCTGTGATCGAGGCCACATGGTGGGCCGTATTTTTTGGTGGACTAAGTAGTCCAATTAGCCAGGGCAGCCCCATCTCCACTGCAGGTGTACAAGGTGAAAGGCTGTTGTTACAGCCTTTGTATACATATAGTGGGCCTGGACCACGTCAGGCCAGATAATTGCCAGAGCAGGGTGATAATGGACTGCGCCCTTAGTCGTTGCATGAGGTGTGCTTGCCACCTGGCTCCTTCCAGGTGTGACAGAGACCTCAAGAAGCGGCTGATGAGTATCCATTTACACTCGCTTTGCAGAGCATTGGCGTGATGAGGGCCAATGAGGGAGCTTCTTAATCCCTTAATTTGATTTTGTGCAATGTAACTGGTGCTCGCCTAAATTGCTCCAGTGCCGTCGGGCCAAGTTCACACTATAGAAAAAAAAAGGAAATAACAACAATTCGGTGAAGTGGGCCACTTTTTTAGGGAGTGCCCGGGCCGAATTTTGATCCCGATCCGACCCTGCATAGGGGTGCACCCTGCTGCCTTGCCAGATTTAAGGGAGTAGCCCCAGACCAACATTTTTGACCATACTATTGAGCTGATCATCTGCGTAATTAACTAAACTTTGTCAATTGTCAAATTTTGCAATCATTATACTGGGAACACATTAATGTATTTAACTTTTGCTAGACCTAGGCAAATTGTCTGCTGAACGGTGTCATTAAGAAAAATAATCTGTAATGGCTTCAGACATGGTTTAAATAAGGCATCAATGTTCTGTACCTGCCAATCTTTTGTTCCACAGACTGATTGTAAGTCAATTGCTTCTTTCCAATATTCATAGCCGTTGATGGTTAGTTGGGAAACAAATGATTTTGAATACATTCATTTAATAGCAATCAGCATAAATTTTCTTGTTTTTGTTGCTTGTAAGTTAAAATAATATGATACAGGTTCAGCTGTATCATGCATGTGAATTTATCTGAATATGTTTTAGAACTTCCCACTGGTGGAGTTGGACAATGTTCCCTTTGTGTGTAATTAAATAGTGTACATGCAGTACTAGCTGTACATAGGTAATGGTGCACATACTGATGATAACAAAACATTTCAACATAATTTGCATAGTTCACGTACATAGCTTCACTTTCAAATACAGAGTAATATTTTGGCTCGGAGTGCATTCAATCAACTGTTTTTCCCTCCCAATTGTCAGACACAATGCCAGGTGTAATAATATCATCCATAGAGTTTTTAAAAACATATGGAATTTGAATAGTCTCTGTAGGGCCAAATATATCATATGGAACCTCATCCCAAACAATCCCATCATGAACTGGAACAGCAGAAATACTCTTTAGGGACAAGTCTCTTCACACTTTGTGGGAAGACAAGTGAAGCTTCAATACCTTATTAACCAGTTCAACAGCAGAGTGTTCAGAAACATAATGCCCAAATATATGTACAAATCAAAAATCCAACCCACAAGAAGAGAGCAAGCAAGGTGAGTATAATTCACAAATAGGACCATGGGCGGATCAGATAAGTGCTTTTAAGCCAGTGAAAAACCTTACATATACATGAAGCGAAGTGGTGGTTGAATCTGAATAGAAGTCATCAATGTATCCAGAAGCAGTCTGTGTGAAGACAGAAGCTGCTGCAGGTGAAAGAGAACTGGTAGATGACACTAAAAGTGGCTCATCATAAACAACTCTATTGCTTTGAGAAGTAGCAGAGGACTGAATACTTACTTCTGGTACATTTCTGGTACATATAGCGTTAATTGGAATCAACAGGATTCCATTCTCCACACTCCCTGACGTAGGGGAAATAATTTCAGTGTTGTTTAAAGCTCGGAGAGGTATTTATTGTATGGTAGTGAAAGGGGACAGGGAACTACCTAGGAATCCTATGGCCTAGAGTGTACAATTGGCTAAAAGCAGTGGCAAGATCACAGTTCTGGTACCTTCAATTCCAAGGACTGGCACCTGTGCATGGTATGATGGGCCGAATTCCTTATTCCCCACAATTATTTTTTTAACTAGATCCCCATCTTTAGGAATGTAGCCTGTGGATGCTGGTGTATCCTTCATTCTCAGAATTGCAGCATGCGTAGTGGAACGCTCATCTCAGAAATTCTGTAGTTCCTCTGAGGTTGTGAGATGTTAATTTATGTCAAAGGAGTTTCTGCAGTCACTATGCCAGGGTTATCCAAATCTGGGACATACATAGAAATTCTAAACAGGATTTCATATGGGGCACAACCACCCAAAGGTTTTCTAGGCAGATTATTTAATGCTCTCTGGACCCTATACAGGTGATGAATCCAACTACGACCTGAACCTAATACTCTAGCTGTTAAGGATTGCTTTAACTCTTGTTTTTTTCTCTCCACTGTTGCCTTTCCCTCAGGATCATAGGGGGAAGAATAATGCACAGCCACACCCAGGGAATTTATGGTATCCCTGTATGCTGTGGAGGCAAAAGCAGGACACTGGTCCCAGTGGAATTCAGATACTGCATATGTCCTAATTAAGACTTGCAATTAATAACAGTGGAAGTGTCAGTTGATCATTGTGGCCACACCCAAAGGAATTTGAAACTAGAATCTATAGGAAGTAGAATGTATTTGTATGCACCTTTTCAATTAAAGGGACCACAATGGCCCAGGTACACACACTGCATAGGCTTGTTTGAAACTAAGAAGGGTATCTCTGGTGGGTGCTGAACGGTGGAGCCTTAAATTTGTTGGCAAATGTCACATCTAAGGACATACTGTTTTGTCTGTTTGTACAGACCATGCCACCAAAAGTGTTTTTTTAACAAGGAAATAGTAGCCACTACAACAACATGGGCAGAAGCAACACCCTCATACACTGCTTGAATCAATTCTAGCTTACAGTATTGGTTGGGGATCACATGATTTCCTACCCCAGGAATTTGGGCACTAAAATAGTAGGAATATTTTGCTGGATAGGCTTTGGGTAAAGGGGTGCCATCAGCTGAGTCATTTATGGCTGCCAATATTTTATCATCCATCCTCTTATGGAAATGAGTAATCTCACCTACAGTTGCAGTAACTGGCTGCTGCTTCACCAGCCAGGGAATTTCCTACAATGTGTGTTCAAACACGTTGATGGTCAAATGTATGTATTAGAAGAGCACGTGTCAGTTTGTCTTTGGGTTCTGCCACATTTTTGCCCAAAATACTTTATGCATGATGGTGTTTCTTTAGAGTCTCTGAAGCCATTGAAGCTCCAGTAATGTAAATTTTTATTGAAGAACTGGACACAATAGTACACAATAGTATGAATCATACACTGTGTTGGGAATTCAGGATCTGTATTTTCCAGTGCCAAAACCAATGTTTTTACCTCAGCTAGATGTGCAGTGCAATCCTGTGTAATGGTTTGTTGAGGGTGGAACTCTCTGTCCCTCATAACTCCATGAACAGCTGCGCAAGCTACAGAGTATTAATGTTTGGTGTCTTCAACAGATTGGGCTAACCCATCAATGTAAATAATATATTTTTACTGATCAAGAAGCATCATGTTAGTGGGCCTGGAGTACTCCAGTTTGTACTGGAAAAACTCTTGAGTTTGCGATTTCGGGTCAAAGGCATAGTCTACATCAGTGGCAGTCAAGTAAGTGGCCCATTGTATCCATCTAGGATGTAAGCTTTTGCATTTAGAACACCAGCCTTTGAGACAGCCTCTTCCTCCAGCTGGAAATGGGGTTAAAACAATAATGCATTTCCCCTGAGCCAGTGGTCTTTTCTTAATGACAGTCATCTGTCATTAAGAAAAGTAGTCAGTATTTTTTCTGTGGATGCAAAACATATTTCAGCATTGGAATATAAATGCAATCTATGTGCAAATGGCACTGTGTCACCTTCATTGACTGTGACATAGGAAAAACCAATGGCACACAGAATTATCTGGATTACCAAGTTTGTTTTGTGTTCGTGTGTGTAAATGTTTTGCTTCTAGCATATCAGTCTGCAATAATCTTAGTATTTGTGTGTGGTCTGCTGTCCAATGTTTGAAAAAAGCTAGACGAATTATGTCATAAAGTAGTGTTATGCATTGTGCATACTCTGGTTTTATGTTCTGACAAGATTGATAAATTCTAACAAGGATTATAGTTTTGTGATTGTATTTGGTAGTTGTGATTGTGCACAATTCTCAAGGAAGTGTGGTGCCAGTCACTCCCCCTCATTTTAAAGTTTGTATTCCAAAAACAGGACAGTGAGAAATTCAATTTGTGTTTCCTGAAAATTGAATGTGTAGCGATGTCCAGCAAATCCCAAAACAATGCAATCGACTCTTGCTAAAAGTGTGTTTAAATAATCATCCGTAAGATATATGTCATCAACATAGAACAATGCAGCTGGATCAGTGCCATGAACTAGTGATGTCACACAGGGAGACAACAGCCTTAGACTGTTATTAAACCCTTGGGGAAGTCAACAAATGGATGCTGAGAGCTAAACGCAGAAAAAATCAGTTAGATCCCTGCTTTCAAGTGCTATGTTTAGGTAGGAAAAAAACAATGGATCTATCCAAGGCTTTTTTTTGTATTTTTTGCAGACAATGTTGTTCATTAGTGCTGTGCTGTGTGAATTTTGTACTGAGAAGGTCCATGTATGACTATTTAAATGTCTGTAATGTAAGACTATTTTATATGAATGATATGGCCTAGCTTCTCAGAACAAGGGATTGTTCACTGGAGATACAAAGGGTATAATTATTTATTCCCTGGTGTTCCAGCTGTGAGAGAATATCCCTCACAAGAACTTTTGCTTCATGTTTTATGTGGTATTGTGGTTGGACTTGCAGGCTGGACCTTACAGGTAGTAAATGATAGGGACAGTCCCTATCACAGCCCACGTTGTTCTGGTACAATGCCGGGCATGTGCAAGAGCCCAGTCTGCAGGGTACTCTTGTTTTACTTGCTCTGGAACGAGTACTGAGAAAGAATGTAAAATCACATCTTCCCCTTTTGGGAGGGTTCTAACAAACTCCAGTGGTCAATCTTTTTCTGCCCAAGAACATGTCATAGTTCAGTGTTCATTTTTCCTGGAAAATTAATTTAATTGTATGCATTATATCCACCTCAATTTGTATGTTTAATTCATAGACTCAGTCTGGAGGGGCGACTCGCTTTCTAGGGTTTCGACTTCTATGTAGTCATTATTTGTGCTAACATCAAGAAACTTTTGAAGATTCTGGCAAACTATTGTGACCTCTGCAGCATTGCTGAGCAGAGTCAATGCCCACATCCTGATCCAGAGTAATATTCTTCGTTAGTGTTGCATATTTTGCTGAAATTCGTGCAACCTTCTTCTTTTTAGATTAGGGTTTTTGCTGAGGAAATTTCCCTTACTTCTTTGTGATGACGTCAGACGAGCGTTGTTAGTTTTTTTCAGGTACTCCTCTTGTCTGCATTTAAACTGCCTGATCTCTCAGAACGTTTGTTTGATGAGTCCTAAAAAGAATGAGATGGGCGTGTATCACTATAATGATACCTGCCAGGGTGTTTCAAATTATCATGGTTACGCAAATTACAGGGTTTTTCAGAGTTCTCCAGCTGTGAAGATTCTCCCCGTGATTTTATTTTATCCTTATTCATTTTTTTCTCCCATGGTTTTTAAAATTTAAAAGACTCCTGTACTTGCTTGGTATTATCCTTTTCAATATTACCTTTAACCTGTGGTTTATTTGGTCTGGCCCCCACATTATGGCAACCCATACAGGTATAAGTCTCAGCAATTATTTTTGGCAACTCGTGTTACTGATCTATTAAAGGAACCTGCACAAGACGTTGGCGAAACACCAATGGTTCTGCTTCCTCTTTTATATTTCCTAAAATTATTTAGGATACTGTGGCAAAATTGCCAATTAATTTCATTCCCAAACGCAGGGCATGAGCAGACCTGTATTTGTTTTAACACCTCCAGTAATACTGCAAGAGATTGTGTACCATGTGTTTTGGTACATATTGCAGCAAAAACTGTGCACCAAATAGCACAATCATCAATGGAGTGTACCATCCAAAGTGGCAAGCACATTGTGGAAATTCTTTGTTTATCTTATGGTCCTATATGGAGAAACACTGCTTCAAGACTACTTGTTTTTTGAGTAATCCAAACATAATTTCCTCTCATTTGGTGGGTACTTCACCCATAATAGCATTAATTATCAGTGGGTTAATTCCCAGTGTAGGCAATTGATATAGGACAGCTGGAGCAGCCCTCTCTTGGGTAGTATTCAATGTTTGCATTACAAATAATGTTAAGCAATTGTATAGTCTAACTATACTAGTATATAATGGGCACAGATCTGCTGCTGCTAATTTTTTTTATTGGACAGGCTCTGCCTGACCCGATTTAAGGGATTAGCCTCAGCCCCATACCTGGAGACAGTGTCAGGAATTGGTATGTGATGTAGATGGCAATCCTCTCAGGAGGCTGGTAGAACAGCGCCAGCCAAGCTGCATGTCACGTGTATCCCAGGATAGTCATGGCCAGAATGCCCTCATCCCCCTCTGAGTCAGTGCACCATTTATATAATAAACGATAGCATGCTAGAAGCACTGTCCCAATCCAATGCTGCGTCTAGGTGTTAGAAGCTGTCTCCTGAATGGGTAACATCAGCTAATATATAGTGCGCCGTGTTCTTTAATCTTGGACAGAAAGTACTAATTAAATGTCATGTGTTAACTAAAGAAGCAGCTTGTTCCTCTCTTTCCAAGAATAAAAGCCAGCTGATAAAAATATGTAAAAATCATCGCTAAAACCAGCCTTACTAAAATGGAAAAAATATAAACACTTGTTGGTGATGTATGGACCCTGCGTGGTCTAAGACTTCAGAATATATTGACAAGTGTAGGAGACACTTGGGTTTAGGTTGTAATCTGTCTGGTTTAGTAGTTTGATCGGGCGTGGTCAACAAGTTGGTGTGTGAGTTAAGTGAGTAAGAGAAATCTTCGACTGAGATTTGGCGAGTCCTATGTGCACCAGGACAGACCCATTGATCAGTTGAAAGAGAAATTTGCGGGTCGCATTTTGCTTGCGAATGTGGGAGACTGAGAAAGAGGAATAGTTTCATGAGCGAAAGGGCCATCAGTGAAAATCCGTAAGGTCTCTGAAGCGATTATGTACCTTTCTGTAGTAAACCAACAGGTTTGTTTTTGGTTATTGGTTTTTGGTTAGTGCTCGCAATAATTTGCATTAGTTTTGTGTGAATTGGAATTTAGGAGGTCAAGCCTCAAGACTTTGTCAGCTGCAGTATGTGAGTGTGACGTCGGAGTGAGCCGCGCTGTGATAGGTTGGTTAGTGAGAAGAGTCGCAAGCGGATTGGCAGCCGTCCGTAAGAGGCAATTGGTTAAGAAACCGGGTGAAGGGAATCTTAGGAATAAAAGTCATTTCCTTATTGAATCGAATAAATACATCAGAGAAAGATGAAGTTTTTCAAAGCGTTCAGGAGTGCCATGAACGGTGATACATACATTAATGTGACAGTGGGGGAGCCGACCCCACCGGAAAAGTCTCTGGCATTCATTGTGATGGAGGAGCGAGGTGTCGCGCCATGTCTTTGGTTAAAGCAGTGGTGCAAATTGACAGAGAAACAGGGAGCTTTAGCATTTCCAGAACATGGAACATTTAATTTGAGAATTTTGGATCAGTTGCGAATGACATTATATAAGACAAAGCCACTTCCGAGACCAGCACAGTTTGAGGCATTAGTGGTTTGGGAGCTCATAGCAAAACAACAGCAAGAAATGAAATTCCAGAGAAGAATAAGGAAGGTAGAGAAGTCTTTTGCAGAGGCAAGATGGGATTGGGAACAGAAAAAGTGGAGAATGGCGACATTGCAGGGTGTTAAGTTGTTTCCTGCTATCACAGAGGAAGATGAGTCAGAAGGGAAAGAGGATACTAGCAAGAGTGATAAGAGTTCATCAGGGGGTAAGAAGAAGAAAAAGACCTATGTAGGATAAGAAGATTCAGATGTTGAGGATCTTATTACTCAGGTGTTGAGAGACCGACCTCCACCATATGCGATACATGAAGGGGGTCCAAGTACTAGTTCTGCTCCAGTTCTAGTGTCTGGGACAGTGGGACCAGTACAAACAGATAATGGACAGGCACAAGGGGTAGTGCAGAGTACTCCTAATGCAGTGACTACGTCGGTAGTCCAAGCGCAGATGCACCCACCACTGGTACAGAGAACTTATCCAGAGGTACCAATTCTTGGGACAACTTCAAACTTAGTTGTTCCTATGGAGCAAGTGGTTCCGAGGCCGATGCTAGTACAGACTGAGCTGACTCCAATGTTGTTGCCTCAGGCACAGCCACAGGGTTTGCCAAAGTTCACATCAATGACAGGGACACAGTCAGATGTGACACCAGTGCTGAATCAGAGTATGGGAGTAGCCCTTCCACAAAATGTGGGTGTCAGAGCTGCACCAGATGCAATATCGCTGCTGATTACTGTTGGTCCAGCGGTACCATTGTTTGCGCAAAAGAAGCCGATTGCAGGAGAACAGGGTGAGATGTCACAAAGCCTTGTGAGGAGGGGGGTGAGAGAGCATGTGCCTGTGGTTTCATCTATGGGTCAGACCTATGATGGATCTAAGCCATCAATGGACCATAGTCCACTTGTTGCGCTTCCAGATGCCGTAAATGGCCCGAGTGTAAGTCAGAGCTTAAAGCTTTTGACAACGCAAACTCTAGGTGCAGTGGTACAACAGGTGCCATTGCCGAATGCCAGTAATGCTTCATTACAAGGATTAACAGCACAGCAGTTAAATGAGTGGTTAGATAGTCTGAATTCCCTTTGAAATACATCCAAGGGTGTAGAGCAAATTGATCGCGTAAGATTGGCTACCAAAATAACCAAACTAGTTGAAGGATCAATGGGAGTAAATAGGTTAGAATCCTATACAGAAGAAGAGCTGAGATACTTGTGTCTGAGAATTACGAGAGAAGTGGGCAAGATACATCAGAAATTGGCAGATCTGGCAGATAAACATGACATAGAACTTGAGAAAACAAAGCACTTGAAAATGAGTTACAGACTACATTTTGAGGCAAAAGATTGTGAACACATGAGATCAGCAGGGATTAAAGCGCATCTCAAAGAATTATTGCAGAGTGCTCAGATTTGGGGAGCATTAGAGAAGTGGGAAGGCAGATGGGCAAAGAAGAAGGATACATGGAAACGAGATTCACAAGAAGGTGTCTGAAAGTGTTCAGAAAGAAAAGGATCCAGTAAAAGTTTTACCAATGAGGGAAATTCCAGGAGGGCAGTTTGTTCATGTTCCTTGGCGTGATATTCTGTCATTCACAAATGATTATCCAAAACTAAGAGAGAAACCAGTTGACTGGTACCATCAGACAGATAGGTTTGTGAAACTTTGGAAATGTCTGTGGGAAGACTTGAATACTCTGTTGAAGATAGTGGTTCCAGCCAATTTGTGGGTCGAATGCAAGAGAGCAGTGGATTGGCCAACAAGTGAACCAGAAAGGGATAGAGTTACAGGTGCACAATCACCTGAAATGATGAAGCATTATTATAAGGAGATTGAGTTCCTGAAGACGATAATTTTGCCTAAAAATATTGATTGGCAGAGAATTGACACAGTGCAGGAAGTAAAAGAGTCGATACGTACTTATTATGAGAGGTTGTTGAAAGCGTTCAAGGAGTACAGTTGCAAGGAAGCGATTGAGCCGAAAGACATGCTACACTTTGTGTTCAGGTTCGAGAAGGATTGAGACCTGAAATAGGTCAGATGATTTAGAAACATTTGATTTGTTGGCAAGCGAAACTGATTGATGAGGTATTGCAGTATGCGAAATACTGTAGTGATGAGATTGAGCTGAAGCATAAAAAGTTGAAGGAGAAGGCGATGGTGATGCAGATTAAGGCAGCTCAAACAGGAGTGCGGGGAGCTCTAGTGCAGCAGATGCCACAGCAGCAAGGAACTGTTATGTTCCAACCTAAGGTGAGAGGGAGAGGTTGTGGAGCTAATATGAATCGTGGTCCGGATTTGAGTACAGAAGTGGTTGAGAATGATGTGCAAGGGATGAAAAAGATGTTGCCGTGTCATCTTTGCAGGAACGTGGGACACTGGAAGTGGGAGTGTCCGATGATGGTGCAGAATGGTGTTGTTCAGTAAAGTGGTGATATCAATACATTTCAAACTATGAAAGTCCCTAGAATGAGAGGACTGAATTCAAATTTCCAGAATAACATGAATCAAGTGCAGAACTTTCAACCCATGCAGCAGATGCAAATGCCACGTGCACAAATGACACAGTTGCAACCAATGCAGCAGCAGGTTCCTATGGTACCTAGAAAGCAAATGCAGATACCTCAAGCCCCGATGGAACAGCAACAGATGATGTTTACTCGGCAAGTCACAGGTCAGAGACAAGACAGAAGGAGTGACACAGTGCACCAATTCCCATTACATAGTGAGAATGAAATAAACGACGAATGGATGTGTAAGAGTTTGGATGAGGAGCCACACATGCTTGCAGAGTTCCTAGAGGTAGATCAGAGAGGACCTTTTGTGAAAAGAAAGGTGATGGGTCAGAGAGTCTCATTTCTAGTGGACACAGGAGCTACGCGCTCTACAGTAAGAAGTGCAGAAGTCCTGAATTTACCTCTTTCAGGCAGGACAGTACAGGTTGAAAGGGTAGCAAATAGACAATTGATAAATCCGATCACAGATCCAGTTCAGGTTGATATTGGCAACTTCCAGGGACTGCATATGTTTGTAGTCTGTGACTCAAGTCCAGTATCCCTACGGGAAAGGGACTTGTTGTGCAAGACCAGATGTTCGATTAGTTGTTCAACTGCTGGAATAGAGGTTCAGACGAATAGTGATGATGAGGAAGAAACAAAACTCCTGAAACTGAGAATTAAACCATTAGTGAAGAATACCTGTTGATTGAGTTTTTCCCAATGTTTACTGTGAAAGAATTGCATGCAGTCTTGCGGGGAACAGTACAGGAAAATGTATGGGACCTGACAGGTAGAAAAGTGGGTTTGATCAAGGGATTGGAGCTGATTAAGATCACTTTGAAGCTGAATGTAGTGTTCCCGCAGCTTCCACAGTATGACATGGCACAGGATGTTCTGATGAAAGTGGTGCAGATAATCGGAGTTTTTCTGAAACAAGGGGTTTTGAAAGAAGTGTTGAGTAGTCCATCTAATTCACCAGTAATGGGCTTGAAGAAACCTTGTAGGAAAGTACGAATTGTGCAAGATTTGCAAAAAGTGAACGACATGGTGGTCAAGTGTTGCCCTGTAGTGCCGAACCCAGAAGTAATATTGTTTCAGATTCCATGCGATGCAGAGTGGTTCACAGTGGTTGATTTGTCACAAGTTTTCTTTTCTGTGCCTCTTCATGAGGGTAGTCAGTTTCTTTTTAGTTTCAAATTCCTAGACTGAGTCTACAACTGGTACAGGCTTCTTCAAGGGTACACGGAGTGACCGTCCTTGTTCAATCAGATTTTGAAAAACAATCTGGAGTCATTGGAAGTACCATACCAATCAACTCTGATGCAGTACTTTGATGACTTACTCATTGCATCCAAAACAAGGGACGAGTGTAAGTACGATTCGATTACCTGTTGAATCATTTGGTAAAATTCAGACATAAAGTGTCACCATTAAAATTGCAGTACTGACAGAAGTCAGTGAAATACTTGGGACACAAAATTGAGAAAGAGTCAAGGAGAATTTCCAGAGAAAGAATTACAATGATTTTGCAGAGAAGTCCCCCGACTTCACAGAGAGATGTCAGAATGTTTCTGGGAATGGTAGGTTATTGTCGTCAATGGATTCCAAATTTTGCTGAGATTGCCAAACCATTGCAGCAGCTGACACATAAGGAGGTTAAAGATCCCATTACATTAGACTAGGATCAGATGAAGGCGTTCACTGAGTTGAGAGAGAGTTTGTGCAGAGCTCCAGCGTTGGGTATGCCTGATTACATGAAACCATTCATAATGTTTTGTCATGAACGTAATGCTTGTTCTTTGTCTGTTTTGACACAGGACCATGGAGGTGCTTATCACCCAGTAGCCTATTTTTCAGCTACCTTGGACTCAGTCGCAGCAGCCTTATCAGGTTGTTTGCACGCAGTTGTCGCAGTTGGTCAAAGCCTTTCACAATGTGAGGGAGTATTGATGGGATACCCTCTAACGGTAATGGGACCTCACTCTGTTGAGATCTTACTGACTAGGATGAAAACACAGTATTTGACTGGTGCCAGACTGACAAGGAAGGAGACGAACATTCTAGGTGCTCCAAATGTAACATTGAAAAGATGTACAGTGCTTCCAAGTGATATCGTTGAAATTGAAAAGGAAGAAGACATTGAGCGTTATTGTCTTGAGGTAACTGAATTATGCACAAAATCCAGACCAGATATCAGAGATACAGTATTGGAAGAAAATGATCAAATTGTCTTTGTTGATGACTCATGTCTCAGAGATGGTACAGGAACACTGAGCAGGATATGCTGTGTGCACGATTACAGATACATTAGAAGCTTCTTGGCTTCGAGATGTATATTCTGCACAAGTAGCAGAATTGATAGCTCTTACTAGAGCGTGCCGTGTATCTGCTAGATTGAGAGTCCCTATCTACACGGATAGCCAAAATGGATTTGGAATTGTCCATGATTTTGGTCAATTGTGGTTGCAAAGAGGTTTCCTGGCCTCTACTGGTTCACCAGTAAGAAATGGCGACAGAATAAAAGAATTGTTGCATGCAATACAGTTACCTGAAGAAATTGCCGTGGTGAAATGCAGTGCACATCAAAAGACACAAGATTGCATCTCACTAGGAAATGGATATGTGGACCAAGTCACAAGGTTTTGCGCATTGACCTGTATACCGTTCAAAGGCAAGTGGGAACTGATGTCAGAAGAAGACTCCCCATGTACAAGTTTTGCATTGAAAGTGATCGATACTTTGGAAGTGTTGAAAACACTGCAAAATAATGTTGACAAGGAAGAGAAACGACTTTGGTCTAAACTAAAATGTGTCCAAAGGCCTTATGAGATCTGGGTTTCTGAGGAGGGTCAGATGGTTCTGCCAAATAGTTTATTATCGAAAATGGCCAAGTATTTCCATGGGCAGGCACACATTGGGAGGGATGCCATGGTTAGTTTGTTCAAGATTGACAGGTTTCATCCTAAGTTTAGGCAGGCAGCAGAGGAAGTATGTCATCGCTGTATAATTTGTCAGCAGCTAAAGGTAGGGAAAGGGACAGTGGTGAATTTGAGCCACATTCGAAGAGCAGGAGGTCCATTCAGCAGGATGCAATTGGATTTTATTGAGATGCCTGCGTGTGAAGGTTTGAAATACAGGTCGGTGATTGTATTCATTTTTAGTCACTGGATTGAAGCATACCCCACAAGAAAGACAGTCTTACAGTAGCAAAGTTGTTGCTCAGGGAGTTGATACCATGTTTGGGGTTTCCGATCTCTTTAGAATCAGATAGGGGAACTCACACCTACAACGAGGTGATTAAACTCTTATGTGCAGCACTAAGCATTGAGCAGAAGTTACATTGTAGCTATCACCGCGAAGCATCAGGACTAGTGGAACAGATGAATGGTACCTTGAAATCAAGAATTGCCAAGATGTGTGCAGCTATGAATCTGAAATGGCCAGATGCATTACCTTTGGTGTTGATGTCGATGAGAAATACACCTGACAGGAAGACAGGGCTGTCGCCCTATGAGATCCTCATGGGCAGAGCAATGAGATTACCAGCCGTTCCAGCCAATGCACTTGTAAATATTACAGATGATATGGTGTTGGACTACTGCAATGGTCTGGCTGATGTGGTTCACTCTTTCTCTCAGCTGGTGCAGGCCACCACCCTGTCACTCATCCACGATCCAGGGCACAATCTAAGAGTCAGTGACTGGGTCGTTGTCTGAAAAAATGTTGGAAAGGGCCTTACCAGGTGGTCCTAATGACAGCGATAGCTGTGAAGTGTGCAGGACTCCCAAACTGGATACTGGCGAGTCATACGAAGAAAGTGGCACGTCCACAGGATCATGAAGAAGTGTTGTTGAGAGTACCAACAACAGAGAAACAGGTTGCTGCACCTGAACTAGAAAAAGAACCAAGTGAACCTGAAATGGAACAAGAGCTTGTGGATGACGGTTCTATTACCCCTGTAAGAGACGAAGGTGAAGAATTACAGGAGGGTGCGGAAGAATCAATCTCAACGGATAAAGCAGGAGAGCCTAGCGCAGCAGGGGTTCTCCCAGAAGCAGACAGTGTTGAGAAGCAGACAGAGCAAGTGCCAGACCAAGAGGGGGAAAGAGTTGAGACGGCTCAAAGTCAAAGTGATCCAACTCCTCCTGAACCCGTTGCAGTTCCATCAAGAGAAAACACTATAGAGAAATTGAAGGAAAATAGTCCAATCCTGAGAAGAATATTGACAGAAGGATCGAGAAAAGGAGATAATTGGCCTGAGTCGCAAGTAGGGAAAAGAAAAGAATTGGTCATAAATGAAACAACAGAGGAAGAGGTAGATACTACGAGAAAAGAAGCATTGAGTGAAGAAGAAATGAGTGGGGATCGAAAGTTGAAAAGAAAGAGAATACCCAGTTGGCGTTACGCAGGTCCTGAATGGGCGTATACAACTACTAATGAATGGCAATACGAGTTTATGTCCTTTTGTTTTGATGGAGAGGTTCTGAGTCAGTACTTTGATGTAACCTGAAGGTGAACAAGAAGCTGAATTGTTGAACCAATCTGAATTACCTTAAAGCAACTCTTGAAAATAAACCGAAAGAGATATTGATAACCTGATTGACATAAAACCGGATGTGACAAGCTGCTAATCGATTTTGACAAAGGAAAAGGGTTCCTGGATGTGAAACTGAACTGTGAGAGAAGAGTTTATCCTTATTTTTGATTTTACTGCACCTTATAAAAGAGTTTCTTCTACTTTCTGATTCTTTACAGATCATGGCTGAGTTAAAATATGAAGTTAGGAATGCTAGGCGCTGTAAATATATGAGCATTGGATTGGCGATTATGTGTGGGATTTTTTTTATAGTAGTGATTGTGTGAATGTCTGTTATTGATACGAAAGGAGCCAATCGTATTTCTGTTCCTGAAACCACTGCACTAACGGCTTTAGAGAGGTTTAAGTTAGCTGATAAATATTTGCATGACTATACTAATGCTCAAGGAGAGCTTTCTTCTAATGTTTTCTATCGCTTGTTGAGTGAGTATGTTGAGACGATGGAGGCAAGGAATTGTCTTGTGTGTACACAAATTCCTTTGTCAGTAGAGGAAGGGGTTACATACCACAGTTAACCATTAACCTACGGAATAAGCTTTAGTCTGCTTCTAGCAAGTTTCTATAATCAAGAGTATATACAATATGTTTACTCTAACTATGATGTAGGGTTTTTTTATTTGTTCCTATTATTAGATATCTGAGTAGAGTACCTAAGGATCATGATATAGTATTAGTTAGGGGATTCTTTGAGCCTACACTAACACTTGGAACTGCTTATGCGCATAAGAATAATCTCACATGCTTGCTTACACCTTTAGAAAAGAGCTTCAGAGGGCATACCGTTGATGGGAGAAAGGCATTAAAAGAAAAATTAGAAAAAGGCTTAGAGAAAAGGACTGATAAGAATGATTATGCTTACACTGCAATTAAAATGCAAGGAAAATTAGCATTAGATGCATTACACATAGGGAAGCTATGTATATATAGGCCAAAACCACACACCACCACTTTATTTGTGGAAAGGATTGAATGTAGGCATGTGTTTTTGTTTCAGAGTAAATGGACTTTTATTTTGAATGGTCAGGACCCTGTGATTCTTGGCATCTACTATATTTGTGGAATTAATGCTTATTACCATCTTCCAAGAGGATAGTATGGGACATGTTATTTGGGGATTATTCAGCATAAGCTGAATAATCATGCAATGTAGAGAAGCTAACGTTCTGAACTGACCCTGAACTGCTCGTGTTAATAAAATCTGCTTAGCTAGAATTTTCTGCAATGAACTGATGGACAGGAGATGATGGACAAGAGTATGTATCCAATACAGTGTAAAGCAGACGAGATGTACTTTCCCAGGACTCGAACAATAGAGACACTGACTGGAGAAGAAAATGCACCATTGTCGATACCTGATGAGTCGGATGATGAGGACATTGTACAGTGAACCAATCAACACCATGAGAACGGCGTAATATTATAATTCAAAGATTTGTAAAATAAAAGTTATTGGGTAGGGGAATAACTGGTGATCAACTGATCAATTAGGAATTAGGGGATGGACTGGGCAACTTTGATATAATGTCATGACAAAGGGGGAAAACTAGAGAACTGATGGGGAGATATTAGAGGCAGATGATCGGGGAGAGACCTTTTGCTGAAATTGATGCGAGATTCTGTCATTGGGCTCATGCTCTTGAGAGCCTGATGTGCTGCTGATCGATCGATGACCTGAAGATGAAGACTGACTTTGTTGCTGATCCATACCGTGGGTAGGTGGCTATGACAATGCGACTGATTGACTTTTTGTGCCTTTTCTTTCTAGGTACCAACTGCGCTGTTTTATAGTTTTTCTCCTAGCTAGATGTTTTCCAAATTCATGTTTCCAAACTGTTTCCGCATGAAGTCTCACATGCTAATGCTAATCAGGGCTAGGTAGGGTTCCTATTCTGAGACGCTGACATATACGGTGACAAATGATTGATGGACACATTTGCTGAACTCTGCTATCCATGGTAACATATACACCATTATTGGCTTATGTTGAGGCATTAGAACACATGTTTTCTCAAGTTCTGATTAGATTATGTTATTGGTGGTCACTAATGAATTAATACTGAAATCGATTGAATAAAGTTTGAATTAACCTCATGAACTAGTATTGAAACTAATAGGGAAATAAAATTGATAAAACGTATAGTTGAGTTGTGGTTATTCTTGAAATGTTGACGCTATTGACTGATGATTAATGTTTTTCTTAATGGTTATCGATTTGTGTATTGATTATTGATGGTCATCGATTACTACATGGCTAGGATACTCCATGCGAATCAAAAGATTCATCGACCTAGACGCGTCCCCCTGTAAGTTTACTTACTAAGGACCAGGCGCGCTAACAGGAACATTCTGCTCTTTGGTCTGTCTTGAGATGTATGGTGCTAGAATCTCACCCTCTGCCTCCTCAGCATGTGGTCCTACCTGTTCATTCTTCATTCTCCATCAGTGTCTTCTGCAGCCTGTCCTGTTCCTGGAGGAATTTGAGATGGTGGGTTTTTGTCTTTTTGTTCAGGCAGCCGTAAAAGGGTCAGGGGTTGCAAAGTCAGGAAATGCCATATAATAAGGGAGTAATTGGAGGTAATGAGGGCTGGAAGCAGCAGTCCATTTGACGTCTTTTGGCTGTACTTGAACCTCACAGATGCCATTCCCTCATGGAATCTAGGCCCATATTTATGCTTTTTGACGCAAAACTGCGCAAATGCAGTTTTGCGTCAAAAAGTATAGTGCCGGATTGCGTGATTCCGGGATACCAGTCGGGTGCCAAATTTATGGAATCCCGCAAGCCGGTGCAACAGGTAGGCTAGCGTTATTAAAAATTACATTAGCAGGGTGGGGTGGCGGTATGGGGCAAGAGTGTTTTGCACCAAAAAATGACGTTAGGCTGGTTAGCGGCAAAAAATGTCACTAACCAGCCTAGCATCATTTCCTGATGCAAAACCATCTTACAAAAGACAGGAGTCATGCCCACCACCCCAATGGCCAGCACAGGGGATGAGGGTCCCCTGGGCATGGCCACTGCACCCAGTGCCATGTAAGGGGGCCCATTTCAGGGCCTCCAATGGCACTTAAGAAAAAGTACTTACCTCTACTTACCCTATTTACCTGGGATGGGGTCCCCCCCATCCTGTGGTGTCCCTCTTGTGGGGGTGTTTCTGGGGCATAGGGAGGGAACCTGTGGACCCATTCCATGGTGTCTGATGGCCCCACAGGTCCCCTAACACCAGCCCTGGCCCAGGAGTTCTATAAGGGCGCTAAGCATGCTGAGTGCCATTATTTAGGCAAGCCTCCCTCTCGTGCACCATTTTTGCACGGGAGGATAAATAAGGCGCTAGGGCCTTAAAATAATGTTTTGGGATGGGAACGCCCACCTTGCATTTCATAGACGCAAGGTGGTTTTACGCATCCGAAAAATCCAAAAAATGACTTTAGCTCCAATATTTTCTGCAGCTAGACGGGTCGAGTTTCAAAATATAAATATGGAGTTAAGTTTGCGCTGAATTAGAGTTTAAAGAAATTACGCTATTTCAGCGCAAACTGAGTATAAATATGGGCCCTAGTCCCTAGCTGACAGTTTCCAATGTACAGATGGTTTCTGTCTGATATGGGCAGTTTTGAAATGTTTTAAAATCACCAGAGCAATCACAAAATACTGGTACAGTTGCTTGTGAGCTGCAGACAATTGACTAGAAATCACAATGTTGAGTCTGTAAGTTGCATAAACATGTGGAATTCGCAGTGTCTCTTCGGTAGATCGGATTTTTGTTTTTCACTCTTGCAAAGACATCTGATTTTAGCAGCTCAGGCTTGCCAGGGTGAAAAACTTTTCACAGATCTGGTCTTGGGCCTATACCAGTGGCGGAGGGCAGCTTTAGGAGGGAGGAGGGCGGGCGGGATGTACACACACACTAATTATTTCACACACAGACATGCACACACGCACATCCATTAACAACTCTCATAACATTCAAACATGCATGCACGCACCACACATTCATTTTAAAAGTTCACACACACTCATTCTTTCACACACATACACACGCACGCACATCCATTAACAACACTCATAACACTCATAACAATCAAACATGCACCCAAGCACCAAACATTCATTTTAAAACATCTCACACACACACACTCATTCTTTCACACAATACACGCACATCCATTAACACTCATAACATTCAAACAAGCACGCACGCACCAAACATTCATTTTAAAAGATCACATACACTCATTCTTTCACACACACGCACACAAATCCATTAACCATACTTATAACATTCAAACATGCATGCACGCACCAAACATTCATTTTAAAACATCAGAGACACAGACACACACACACTTACCTTCAGCCTTGAGGTCCCAGGAGGGTTGGGACTGCTGCCTTCCCTCAGCCAATGAGGGAAGGCAGCAGTCCTAGCCTCATCACAGAGTGGGATGGGGTCAGTGAGACTGCTGACCCCACCCCACTCTGTGACGAAGTGTACTGATTGACGCTCGCCGTGGGTGCTTCAGGGCTTAATCCTGAAGCGCCCAGTTCGAAGTCAATGGGTGACACTTTCCTCCTCACTCAGGGGAGGGCCTCGAGGCACCTTTGCTGAGCCGAGGAGATCACGCCCATAGGAGCTGTGACCTCCTCAGCCCAGCAAAGTTCAGCTCAGGCAGCCAGGAGTCTGCACAAATCGCGCATGTCTCACTCCTGGCTGTCTGAGCTGAAAATGAAGATTGTCTGGCTGACCTTTGTTACAGCCTGACAGACACTCTTCATGAGGGGCAAAAGATGGGGGGCGTGGCCCCTCCATCCTAAAGGACGCGCTACGCCTGGCCTATACAGTGGTCTAATGCAAAATTATGAGGCCATCTTGCAGAATGTAATGATGGGCCTCCCATACCTCACAAATATTAATTGACTTTGGCCTAAATAGGGGCCTTTGAAGGGTTGGTAACCTGAAGGGCTGAGGACCCCCTGCACTACAGAGGCTGCAGGGGCTGTTGTGTTACGTCTCTGGGCCTATAATCTGCATTACCTTGTATCACTTCCATGAAGCTTTGAAATCTACACTGTGCTTGCCAAACATATTGATGGAAAGCTGACTTCTTCCAAATTGCACACTGCACTAGTGTGAATAGTGAAACTATATTGAACGAGCTTGACACTACAAAGCCAGAGGATTATGGGAGCAAATTTCAACATACAATGGCTTCAGTGTTTTCCTTTTTTTCTAACTAGATAGCTAAATGCCCATGCTCCCAGCAGCAGACACAGTCGTTAATAAGCATTACTCCAGCTTTAAAATGCCCACTTACAGAAAATAAAAATTTTAATTGAAAGGCCCCATATCATCGTGCTGAGACTGCAAGTCTGCGCATTGAGCGAGATTTATAACTAGCTTAACGAGGCTCAGCCAGCACAGAATGTGACAGCCTGGCGTGTTCAACTTTGCGCAGGTGAAATCAAAACACGTGCACGCTTTCATTGGTTTAATTACAGCTCTCTATTTATTGATAGCTGTTTGCATGGAACCAGGCAGCAACAAATGAAAACTGCAACTGTTCGCACGAAAACGGTCCAGCCAATGACATTTTTTTTATTTGATTAGATGTCTTACGAAGCGTTACACGTCACCTAAGCCATTTCCAGCATGTTAAGGACCTACATTAATACATGTAATTATGAACTGCTAGCTTTGTCACTGTCAACAAAGCACTTCAAAGACCTTTAATAGTACATGTAATGATGCACTGTAAACGTCATTTTCAATAAAATGTTTAAAATAACTGTGTGCATGAGTCTTTTTTCTACTGTTACCCGTGCTGCTGAGAAGCTTTAGGATGCACCTGCTGAGGTTTTTGTGCATTTATATTTTTGTGTCTCATTAACAACAGCAGAATGAGATTTTGTGCTTGATTATGCATGCACAAACTAATATGTTACTTCTTAAAGGATTTTTCTATGATTCAACTTAGTCCTCGCAGCCATGTTTTCTAATATGGCTATCTTTCTGTCTTCCCCTTGCACATTTCACTGTTTGTCATTTCTGCAGCACACGGCCAACCAGAATCGTGTTTGTATATTTTCACTGGCATTGTAGCTTTTGTTTTTGAAGCAATCTGTTAGTTAAGTCACAAAAAGGGTAACTTATGTCACTGTCCTTCCTTTAGCTCACTGTGCCCTATCCTTTCATAATTGCATGCTGTTTAGGTCACAGCAGACCAGACAGCACAGCTGTGTGGTTTGCTAAAGATATCTTGGGGAGATTCTGAAGGCTGACTCAGGAAGACATTCCGCCCATTGCTTGCCATTGGCTTTGTGGTTTATAACTCACATTTTCTGGCTTTCCATATGCTGGCTTTATTTGTTTTAGGCTGTCTAGCGTCAGTTTCTACCTTACCTTGCCCAAGACATATTTACAGTATCCTTCCGAGTGCTCCTTTTCTGTAAACAGGTCTGTAAATGTTGTTCTTATCTCGTCACATTTGCTGTGCATTCAAAGACCAAGGCCAAATGGCAAGTGCTATCTTTGGAAGGCTTTTGTTTACTTTTCTTTATCTGACTTCAAAGTGAGAGGATTTATGTGACAATCTTGCTAGATATAGAGGGTAGAAAAGAGTTTTTTCTTCTAGCACACAACAACATTTAAATGAACTGTTTAAGTTTCTCACAATATATCAGAATTAGGAACACAAATGACGCACATTGTTATTTCCGAAGTTTGTTGAAAAGAAATACTTGATTATGATAAAGACAAATCATTTGTGCACTGTATAGTTCTATTAGTAAACTGTATGTCTGTGCAAATGTAATGGCCATTTCAATTGAAAATGTGCTGTCTGCAATAGCAGTGTGTCACAACACCATGAATACGCCAGTCTATGTCACTCCATTCTACTCCGCACCACTCTAAACCACTGCACTCTACTCTGCACCACTCCACTTTACACCACCCCACATCACTGCACTCTGCACCACTCTAATTTATGCCATTTCACACTATGCCTCTCCACTCTACCCTGTACCACTCTATTCTTTGCCAATGCACCCTTCACCGCTCCACTCTACACCACTACACTCTTTGCCACTGCACTCTACAGCACTCCAGTCCAGACCACACCAATCTACTCTGCACAACTCCACTCTACGCCACTGTACTCTAAGCCATTCTGCAACACTGCACTCTACTCCACTGAACTCTGTGCCAATACACTTTAGGCCAATGCACTTTATTCTGTAACACTCAACTCTGTGCCCCTGCACTCTATGCCAATCCAATGTACGCCACTCTAATCTACTCTGCACCATTGCACTCTATGCCACTGCACTCTACACAACTTTACTGTTTGCCATTACACCCTTTGCCTCTCTACACAACTGCACTCTACCCTTCACCACTCCACTCTACGCCACTTCACTCTACACCACACTTCTCTTAACCACTGCATTCTACGTCAATTCACTCTACACAACTGCACTGTATGTACTCTGCATCAATGTACTCTATGCCACTGCTCTCTACGCCACTCTACTCTACTGCACTCTGACAGTCTACTCTGCAATACTGCACTCTCAATCACTAAACTCAATGCCACTCTACTCTGCACTATTCCGCTCTCTACGCTACTCCACTCTATGTCACTGCATTCAATGCCATTGCGCTCTACGGCACTATACTCTATTGTGAACTCTACTCTCTGCCACTCCACTCTGCAACTCCACTCTGCACAACTCCAATCTGCACCACTGCACTCTACTATGCACCAGTATAATCTACGCTACTGCATTCTACGATGATGCATGGAATTCAATGTCACCGTACTCAATGCTACTGCACTCTACACCACTATACTCTGCAACACTCTACCCCCGTGCACTGTACACCAGTCCACTCTACTCTATGCCACTGCAGTGTATGCTGCTTCACATGACTCCACACTGTGCCACTACATAACAAGACACTCTCTGCTACTCCACTCTTCAGCACTCTACTCCACTGGTCGCCATTCCACTCTAGAACACTCCACACTACTCTCTTTAACTCCACTAACTTTCAGCCAAGGTGAACAGCAGCCACGCTGCTGTACAACATGGCTAAAACACATTGGCAAAGCCAATAGCTCTTCCATAGGCGAGACCTATTGGCTTTGCCAATGCATGTTTTCATGTATCAAGTTTGTTCTGACATCTCCGGATGGCTTTAGAAGAATCAATATTTACGTAGTGGGGTAGTGCCTAGGTGCTAAGGCAACATGTTGCTAAATAAAACTGTGTTCTGATTTGCTAATGAAATGTAACCTTTGCTCGCACAATGATGAATTTACATTTTCTATCCTGTTCTATAAAAAGATTTCTCGTATAAACCCTCAGTTCTGGGTGAGCCAGAGGACTTTCTAATTCTACTAAGGATGCTGTCAGTTTCTCTATTGTTTGTGTTGCCCACTGGAAACTTAAACAATCATTTTTGATTTTGCATTTCTCTGTAATGCTCTGTTTTACTGAGGACCTTCTGAGTCATTCGGTATGTACCAGATCTTTTTGAATTTGCAATAAAACATTAAAATTTATTTTGCTGATCTATAACTCCATTTTTGAGTGGACCTTTTTATTAATTCACAGTATTTCCGATATTCTGATGTATTGGGAGGCGCCTTAGCTTGAGGGCACATTTCCTCATAAAATTGAGGTTTAACATTGTTTCCTATTCATCAATCTATGAGTCTTCTGTTGAGACAACTTTTTGAGGTGCAAGAATTGCAAGGGACGCCACATCCACACACATCACCAGATGTTCCTACAATCTAGAGTTCTTAGACTAAAAGCACAAGCTCTAGTAGTGCTTAAGACGAAGCTAAAAGCCTCCCTAGGTCACTATGGCCCTCATTACGAGTCTGGTGGTCCTTGGACGGCCAGACTCGCGGTGGAGGTCTTATCGCCGCTGGGACGGAAGTTAAGATCGTCATATTATGACTTTGGCGGTTTGGCCAAAGCCGAAACGCCGCCCATACTGTCAGGGCGGTCAGACCTCCGGGCCGGAGGTTGGCACCTCCGGTCCGGCAGTAGCCGTAATATCGCCATTGGTATTATGACTCGGAAGACCGCCAGCATTTACGTGGTGGTCAAAGCCTCAAAAATTCTGCCGGTCATGCACCTGGCGACAGGAATCCCCATTCCTGTCATCAGCACATACACACACACATGTCCACATACCCCCATGCACCCACCCGCTCATCAGCATACATACAGCCCCCCTCCAAATTCACACTCATGCACACACACCCCCACCCTTTATCCACACTCATCCACCCCCGCTTCATCCACACTCATTCACACCCCCTTCATCCACACACATCCACACCCCCCTTCATCACACATGCACACACACACGCCATCCACGCACACAGACATGAACTCACGCACCCACATTCAGGCACAAATACACGCACACACCACACACATGCACCCAACACCCCCTACCTCCCTCCCATTCAGACGATCAACTTACCTTGTCCAGCGAGGTGGTCATCCGGAAGGGGATGGGTCTTGGTGTTTTCCACAGCCAGCACCAAACTGTGGTACAGGACTCCACCACCGTATTACGTATCATAATACGGCAGGCGGAGTCTTGTTGGTGTGGCGGTGCTGGTGGTGGAACCCCCTTGGCGGTGCTGGTGGTGGAACCCCCTCTTCAACTCTGTTGGCCAGGCCGGCGGTGTCGGATTTCTGCCCGTAAATGGGCGGAAGTTCTTTCAAGACTCGTAATCTGGCAGCCAGCAGACCGCCAACACTGGCGGTCGACTGGCTGCAGCAGCTTCGGTGGTCTTCAAAAAAAAAACCCGAAGTCGTAATGAGGGCCTAAATCTCCAACTCTGGAGACTTACGGAGACTTTTTTTTTCAATAACCTCTTCTAGGCACAAAAGGCGGGTTGCCTCACTAATTGCAACCTAACCACTTTCAAATACATTTGAGATGCCACTGATCTTCCTGGGGCACCAAGGAAACCAATATACAAATTTCAAGTCCTGCCCCACCGTCTTTGTGGCTATCCTTCTCAGCTGTTCTTTTGTTCCTTTTCTTTTTTCCCCCTTCAAAGGAAGTGCTGCAGGTCCATTCTCTTTTCTTAAATGATTGTCTGCTTTTTGGGGTCAGGTGCCTCCTATCTAGCTTGCAAAGGCAGACTCCCTGTCCGACCAACACTATTGAAGTGCCGGGGTGGGGGTCGGCAATCTTCTTTATCCTGTCCATGTGACCAGTAGCAGATTTGGATCTCCCGTTCTTACGGGGAACCATTAGTGAGCACTGACGGCATAGGGGATCTTCCCCGCCTCAAGGGCCACTCCTCTTCAGCCCAGAAAAATGCTTCAAGGGTTCTGCCCCCCCACCCAGAACCCTTTGAAGCTTACAGCATGGTGGCACTCATTTGTTTTTTTCCCTTGATCGTTTTTGGTTGCTGTTCTTTGTTTTCCGACCCCAGGGAACAGGGTGCCTTCCAAGGAAAAATAGGCTTGAAAATGGGGTCCACACATGCTCCCACCCCCATACCAAATGTTCTACTAGTTTGGCCCCTGGGGATTTTTTACTGGAAAATTTGGGAGGATGCCATGGGTTGCTTGATCCCATTAGGTCCCCTTTTTGGGCCTATTTAGACCAACATAGACTCGATTTTCCACCTGGTGGTGACCTTACAACCAGGATGATTCCATTTTTGGATTCCTAGCCTCTACAATTCACATCTTTTTTCAAAAACTCTTGAAGAACAGCAGCAATTGAGTCTCATGATTTTTTAAATTCCGAGAACAGCATTAGATGATTTACTTAAGGCAGAAACACGCACCTAGATGTTTTTCGTTGTCACATTTATTAGAAAAACAGACCCAAAAAGTGCATCTAACAAATAGTTAGTTTATATATTTTCAAAAGCTACGGAAGAAAAGTCAAGCAGGGTGAGTTTTGGCAAGGCACTTATCCATGGTAAAGTGCTGTTAATTCTGCGTGCTCTTTCTTTGATCTTTATGAATAAACCGTTCATTGCCAGGAACATTGCATTCTTCCCAGTGGTGACAGGACTTTTGCTTCTAGCAGTGTGGCTCTGCGCTGTGTCCAACACCTGTTTTTCCGCCATTACTTAACAAACGTCAGAAATGTTTTTCATATTTAAAATTTATCAGCACGTGTACTTGAATGTCGTGCATCTGCCACCAGAGAATAGGCCTGTCCACTTTTAATAATTTATTATTTAAATTTTTAAAGGAAAAAAGTAACGAAAATGCAAATAATAAATACAACATGTAAATTGAGTAGTTTATCGTCTATTTCTGTCTGCTGTCGTGACATTTTCAGGGGAATTAATCTGTGACATTGCCCAATAAAAACAGGCATAGGCGCAACAATGTTTAATGGAGAACTGATTCCTAACTCTCTTCTCAATTCTATCACTGCTGTGTCAGTGCCCACGTGTAGTAAAAATCTTAGCTCATATTTGCAGCCATCTGCAGGGTTGTCATATTTTTACTCCAATTTTTTTAAACAGATCTTATAGAACCAATCAATGCTTTTTGGTAAATCATCTGGATCACAACATCACAATTGTAGAGATCAACATGAAGATAGCAGAGGAATTTGTTTTTAGGTTCATTAAATCAATGTATATGTGTATCTCCATTATTTTGAAAGAAATATTCAGGTTGTATGATGGAAGATAGATGACAAAAATATCCTTAAACAAAATAGAACCAAAAAAGAACACAAATAATGCCTTTACATACTTTATACATGAAATACAAAATATCTACTACAAAAATATAGAAGACCAAAATACCATCACAAAATAGGTAGGTATATCGAATTTTAAATATTAAACATTGTATTATCATTGAAAAATATATTAACTTAAAAAATACATTTATAAACACATTTAATATGAACAATATAAATCAATTTGTATGACCAATCATAAAATATAAATATATACTTTAAAATAAATGTAAAAAATAGAAATTACAATTATGAAATTAACATGAATAATAAAATAAAATATACTAATTATATTTAAGAATTAATAAAACACTATGGGCCTCATTTACAAGGCCCATGGTGCAGGGTGGCACAGCACGTGCCTTGCTGCGCCGGCCTGCCCCACCGGGAAAGGGCAGAAATGCACTGGATCTACAAGATATGGCACATTTCTGTCCTCTCCTCCTGCACTGGCACACAAATTGCTGCCATGCACCAACGTAGGCACCATTGCACCATGATGTAAGGGATCCTGTGTTGCGGGGATGATTGTTTTTGTTCAGGAAGGGAGACCTTCCTGCACAAACACGATCACAAGAGGTGTTTTCCTCTTTCCTTGTGTGCTGCAGGATGCAGCACACATGGAAAGAGGAAAACATGGGGAGAACTAAAGATATTTCTCCCCGTTGTGTACGTCTTATGCCACCCCTGAGGTGGCATAGGAATCTGACGCATTCCCAGACTTGTAAATCTGGGAATGCATCAGATTCCTTTGGGTTCCATGGGTGTTGCGTGGAAACACCCCAAGCAACACCCATGGAACGCCCTTTTCATGCAATGTTATGCATGAAAGGGGTCCATATATACAAGGCTGTGAAAAGCTGCACAACATGCCCTATGAAATATACAGAATTGAATAAGGTGAAATCAAGCGTTGCGCGGAATGTTGGTGTGGCTTTTGAATGCTGCATCCCATTCTTTATCAGTGCATGGCCTGGTCAGATCACCCTCCCAGGTGAACTGTGTGTATCTGGAGCGCGTCGATGAACCAATGTTTCAAATGTCTTCCCTGTCCCATAACCTGCATGTATTGTACCAGTAAATGGATTGGTAGCTCAACAGAAGTGTCCACCCAGTGCTGAGATAATGTCGCTGTCAAGGAGTTGTGCAACAAAAACTGCCCTTGTGACAGGCTAGTCTCCTCAGCTAGTGTAGCAAATGGGGTTAGCACTCCCTTGTTATACAGATCTCCCAGTGTATCTAGCCCCACAGCATGCCAAGATTCCAGCTCCATCTTAGTCGTGAGTCACGCCCCGTGTGGCATGCCCAGTAGTACCAGAGGAATGACTGTGTGTGGGAGGTGTTAGCTCCTACGATAACAGCGATGCGCCACATTCACCAGGAGCGACTCTGGTCTCCTCACTCTTACAATGGGGTGAAACAGATTGGATACCTCGGATATTGTCCAGGGTTGAGTCACTGCAGCCTTGTCTGACAACTGTAGTCCAGAAAGCCACCTGCCCGCCCACTGCAGCTGGGAAGTCAGGTAGTATTGCTCCATGTTTGGCACCGCCGGACCACCCTGATCCAATGGCGAGTACAATTTTGTCAGCGCCACTCTACTGCGGCCCTTGTTCCAAATGAATTCCCTAATTCTGGACTCCAGTTCCCTAAAGAATTTAGCTGGCATATAGAAGGCTAGATTGGAGAAATAATATAGCAACCGGGGGAGGACCATCATTTTCAGAAGAGCTACTCTCCCCATAACTGAGAGTGGTAGCATTTGCCAAAAAATTAATTTGAGCATGGATAGATGTTACCACTCACTTGAGGTTTCCATCTTGCAGGTCCTCTTCGGTATGATATATATTAATGTCCAGATAGGTGAACGTCCTGGGCTGCCAGGGAATGAGTATCCCAGATAGGTTAAGACCTGGATCTGGCATATCAGGGTTAAAGGGTAATACGCATGATTTCCTCCAATTAACCCGCAACCCTCACAGTGTGGCAAAGCGGTGTAGTATTTTCATAACTTCATCGGGAACATTGGAAACATTTCTAAAATACAGGAGAAGATCATCTGCGTAAAGGGACACAGTATGTCGGCCATCTCCTAACGGGATACCCAGGTCTCTCCCCTTTGGCAGAATGCCGCTGCCAGAGGCTCCATCACCAGCGGGAACAGCAGCGGGGTGAGGGGGCAACCCTGCTGGGTTCCCCTACCCACCTTGATTGTCTCAGAGATAGCCAGGCCAGTTCTGACCCTGAGTTGAAGCTGGCATATAACAGTTTCACCCACCACAGGAAGCTGGGGCCAAAGCCCAATCGACGCAGCACCTCAAACAAGAAAGGCCATTTTAATGAATCAAAGGCCTTTTCCAGGTATAATACCAGACAGCCTTCCCCAGGCCAGTCCTGTGTCGAGTATCTCATGACCTGAAATAAGCGTCTTATATTCAAGGAAGTGCTGCATGCCGGCACAAAGCCGTTCTGGTCGGGGTGGATCAAATGTGGTACCAGGGGCACCAGTCATGCAGCCAGAGTTTTAGCTAGGATTTAAAATCTGTGTTAAGCATCACAAGTGGACTATAGGGCTTAGCTCCACTGGATTTTTGCCAGGTTTAGAGAGAGAGATCAACAGCTCCTCCTGCTGCGACACAGTCTGGGATGCCGCAATCAGGGTCTCCTTGTATAGCCGCAGCAGGCGAGGTGCTATAACAGGTGTGAATGTTTTATAGAACCTAGAAGGAAAGCCATCAGGGCCGGGGGTTTTGCCAGCAGCTAAAGCGAGTATACTGTCTTGTATCTCTGGTAGTGTTAATGGCTCATCTAGTTCCACTCGCTGCTCCTCAGTCAGGTGGGGCATGGAGAGCGAGGAAAAGAACTCCTCATAGTCTGTAGGTCCCGCTGTTGTCTTCGATTGATACAGAACTGTGTAGTGGTGTGTGAGTTCATCATGTTCCTCACCCTGGGTGTAGAGCACATCACCAAACATAGCTCCAAAATAGGAGTGCGCTCGTGTTATTAGCAGATCAACCAAGCTAACAGCCTACCCAACCTGTCATCCGCGGCATGCGTGCGAGCCAAGTGTGCTGCATAGTTAAGACAGCGCATCCTCTCCACCAGAGGCATATGCTCTGTCCATTTAGATGCAAGTCTAGGAGCTCCTAGAGGGTGTTTGATGCGTCTTTGTTCATGCTGCAACAGGGTCCTCTCCATCCAAGTTAAGTCACCTACGATATATTTCCACATGGTCCACTGTGTACCCAGACAGTGTCCTCTTATAAAGACATTGAACGCCTCCCACTCAGTCAGCCCAGACGGTGCAGTGCTGTCATTGTGTTAAAAATATTTGGAGATAACTGTGCCCAGTAACGCCTTAAAGGGTGGATTTTCTAACACCTCAGGTTGCAGTCACCAAGTGGGGACAGCAGGAGGGGATGTGTCCCACTCCAGTTGCAGGAACTGGGGGTTATGATCAAAGTGACAGTGGCTAAGGTAATCAGTCTGTAACACCATGGAGCTCAGGTTAGCTGTACAGAGTATTCTATCAAGTTGCAAAAGCAGCTGGTGAGGAGCTGAGAAAAATGAATAGACTCTTGTGGCAGCATAGAGCTGCCGTCATGGGCCCAACAGCTGCCAGTGATTGAGCCACACTCTCAACAAGCGTGCAGCTGCCATCGTGGATGCACTAGATAATGGTGGGAAGGAACGGTCCAGGACCAGGTCTAGAACACAATTAAAATCCCCCCCCTACATGCCACTGGAGACTACTCCAATGAGAGAGGGTGCCAGATAGCATATGGAGGAAAGAGTCCTGGTCTGTGTTTGGCACATAAATGGACCCCAACAGCAATGCGTGCCTATCTATGCATCGGTGCACAAACATAACAGTCCTCTGTCAGCTTCCCACTCTTCTGCCACAAAAGAGGTACCCGGCTGGATCCAAACAAGAGTCCCCCTAGCATATGAAGAAATTGGTTGCGAACAGCTGCCTGCGCCAGCGCCCTGCAGCCTGGTGATCTCTGACAGCACGAAATGTGTTTCCTGTGGAAGTGCTATGCATATCATTTGTCTCTTAAGGTATGAGTAGATGGAATATCTGCGTGCATGCGTGTGTATGCCCCGCATATTCCATGTGAGACTGTTAGTGGGATTCATAAGCAGCCAGAAGGGTACTGGTCTTTTAGACCGCCGCTACTTAGGGCACATGGTGCTACCTGACAAATAGGCAAGCCGCAGGGGAGAGGGCTATAGAGGGAATCCAGATTCCAGTCAATGACAAACAAATGTAGTATAGGACCAACATTTGCCACAGAAGTAAAAAAGTAGAATACCATCAGAGCAGAGGGACAACCGGTGTCTGCCCAACCCACCTAACTCACCTGGTGGGGGGAAAGAAAGTACCCACAAACAAGGAAGTAGAGGCGGATGTGTTCTACCAAGTAAGCCCAGTGCTGAATGCCCCCTGGTGCATCTTGTACGTAGACAGAAGCTAGGCTTCGCTGCTTCCCAACAAGCTACACATAGATCCATTGCCTACAGTGCAGCCAGAAGGGAGAGGAGCAACACAGCGTGGCAATTCAAATGGAAAGCGGGCCAACCAGCCCATGCGGTAGCTGCGCAAGCGCTCAGCGCAGCTTGTGCTCACAACTGATTATTGAAACAGTATCATGCACCAAATTTGAACTGAGAATTTAGCATGCCACATCACTACATGTTCAAATCATATCATCTGCCGTCCGCGGAGTCACAGCAGGGAGGGACAATCACACAGAGTCTGAGAGCTCTCCAGCTAGGGAGCCATGATTACCATCAGAGTCACTGAGACCTTCTTCCGTGTCTAAAGTAGCTGGTGGTTCTCTGATAGCCGCCGAAGTCTGCAGTGCATAGCGTTGCTCCTGTATGATCTGCTCTAAGTCAGGAGCATTTTCCAGTCTCGCAGGGGGTGCTTCACAAAACCTGTGATTCCTGCGTCAACGAGGTTTGGAGTCCCACCACTCCCTCCTTTCCACCGTCATCTCCTGCTGGTTAACCAATCCACTTGACTCCAACCATTCCCATGTAGCCTCTGGGGTGTCAAAAAGGAGTGACTTTCCCTGGGAAACAACTCACAGTTTAGCGGGGAAGAGGAGGGAGTATGTCAGAATAAGTGTATGTAACTTGCCCTTTATGGATAAGAAAGAGCCCCTTTGTCTTTGCACAGCAATGGTGTAGTCCGGGAACCTCATTACTTTGGCATTGTTCACCTGAAGTGCCGGGAGAGATCTCACCATGCATAGGATGGCATCTCTAGCCGCAAAATGTAAGAGATGGAACAAGAAGGGGCGTTGGCTTGATCCCAGAGGCTGGGGCCTAGTCTGGACACAGTGGGCACGCTCAACTGAGAAGAATTGTGTAAGTGACCCTGCTGGGAATACAGGCCGTCAATCAATGACCTCTGCTCAGCTGGGAGTGATCACCTGTGTGGCCTCCTGGCTGTGCGTGCATTTGGGTATATGCAATCAGTACAGCAGGGTGCCAGGAACATGGGGGGCCTGCTTGCATGTGCAGTGTGGGAACCAGGGAAGTGCAGCAGCATGTGCAGCCCCCCTCATTGGTAGCGAGAGCTTCAGGACAATACGTTAAACTTCCATGCTGTCTGCCTCGCATAAACCCATCGCTGTTGTGCAGGGTCCATCCCGATCTCAGCTCTGGCCTCCACACAAAAGGCCCTCTGCACAACCACGCTCAACTCGGCCTCTGAGACCTGGTCGACTATCCTCCAGTTTATGAGGCCTAGGAACAATGGCCTCACATAGATTTGTGACCCTCGGTCTGCATTCAGGGTTCACTTCTGGGGGCCCAACTAAGCAGAAGGGGAAGATGTGGGAGAGGGCCCTCTTCCAGGCCTCCAGGGCGCAACCAATCACACCGTGTCCAGTTGGGCACCAGGCCACGCTGGAGGCTCCCTCTCTATTTGGGAGGAGGCACAGGAATCGCGCAAGAACCAGGAGATATTCCCCAGTCCCGGCTAGGCCTCTGGACACAGGCCTCTTGCGGGCTGCTTGTCACACATCACCGTCCCTTCCCCCTGTGGGCCTACTCACCGTCGTCCACCTGTCCCCCACCTGCCGCAGTTGTCTCCTCTCACGGGGGCAGCCAGGGCCAAATCAGCCACACACAGAGCGCGCGGCGCAGGCCCCGTCAGTCTCTGGCCCAGTCACGCGGGCCCCAGCAACACTGACTCCACTACCAGCGTTAGCATCCAGCTCCTGCTCCTCATGGCTGGCATCCTGCAGACCCCCAGGGCTCTGCCTGCTTATCCGGCGTATTACTGCATCCCACTTCATGCCTCGTGTCAAATAATAGAAGGATTATTGGGGCTTCACCGCGGAGCCTCGCTAATCTGCATCCATCTTCTTGGCTGTTCAAGCCACGCCCCCACTAAACTCAAATGTAAGCAGCAGTAGGGAAAGTGTTGGTCTTTGGAGAGGTCAGATTTACCATTACAGCTCCAAAATACACAATAGTAGGAAAGGATTGGACTTTGCAAGGGTCAGGTTTACTATTACCACTCCAAACTGAGCAACAGTAGTGAAAATGTTGGACTTCGGAGGGATCAGGTTTACAATTCTCATTCGAATGTAAGCAATAGTTGGAAAAGTGTTGGACTTTCCTATTCCAGCATAAGCAACAGTAGGGAAAGTGTTGGACCTTGGAACACTCAGATTTACTATTGCTGCTCTTAAATGAATGGAAAATTAAATATACCTAAACAAATTACAAACATATTTTTTAAATGCATTAATTAATATTATCACAGTATATATATATTTAAAAATACTTACAAATTAAAATGAGCACTTTAATATTTAAGATTATAAATACAATTAACTTTTAGGGATATTTTGACAACTATGCTTAATGGAAAGATGGCAAGCACACCACACACACACAGAAAACACCCCGCACATTTGTCAGAAAAAAAATGTAAGAACACCTATAGTATTCCAGAATCCTTCCATGTGTGCCCTGTCAGAAAAATAAACAGTCTCTGTGAGACAACTGCATCATGAGTAGTGGGAGTTCTTGGAACTTTGCAGGGACATGGTCCTTTTTTCTAATTACTTAGATATGCTAGCAGCAGTTTTTTGTAAAAGTTTTTTTCTTGCTATAATCAAAGATTTGGAAAACCTTGTCTTCGGTAGATTTTAAGGGTGTTCCACAACATTTGTACTCTTCTCTCTCATACATATACATATATAGATAATATATATAAAACCTAGTTGCCTGTATCTTTGGCACTGTTTGACGAATTGTCACAAAATTTCCAAACTAAAATGTTGCAGTGATTCTTGTTGCGCACGGAAAGTTTTAGAGCAATCTGTCAAGTAGGGGCAGAGAAAAAGGGGGGGGTGTAAAAAGTTGTGTTTCCTATGTTAATTCCCATAGGACCTTTAGACACTCTACAGCAGAGGTCTTCAAACTGGGGGGCAGGCCCCCCTAGGGGGGCCTCAAGTGATCCCAGGGGGGGGGCGCCAAACTCTGGCCAAAAGAAATATTTTACAAATAACATGCCTTTGTTTTAAGCAGAAGTATGTTATTGCAGTTTAAAAAATGTACCAGTACTTAACTGCAATGTTTAAATAGGTTTAGACCTATTTAAATATTGCCATCTTTCTAAAATAATTGTGACAATTTCTGAGGGGGGGGGCAATGATTTTTATTTTTCAACTGGGGGGGTGCAGCATTAAAAAGTTTGAAGACCACTGCTCTAAAGCCTGAACCGCTGGACAGAATTACACCAAATTCCGCAGAAAGCTAGCTTTTGGTACGCAGATCACACTTTTGCTTATTTGGTGTATATCCGCTCAGTAGTTTTTGAGATATTAAAGTGAAAATAAATTTGATTGTCTCTGGCAAAGAATAATTCTCTAAGTTTGTGAATTTTTTGTGAATACACGTGTGAAAAAAAGTGTTGCAATTGGCTGACCGCAACCTGATTAGAAAGTTGCGGCCACCATTTTATTTCACAGGATACGGTCCCCGGGGATGAAACACCAAATTAAAAGTGGCATAAGGGGTCAGGGTGAAGGTACCCTGACCCCAGAAGTGTGATGTTGGTGTGTTTTAGGGGCAAATTATGGGTTTAAAATAATTTTGTGTCACTATGTTTGATATTTGCAAAACTTTGTACATTTTCATGAAATATTCACGAATATGGAAAAATTTGCAAGAAAAACCCCAGACTCATTCATAAACTAATTCATTCACTCATGCACCCACTCACAAACCCGCTAGATACTCATGCAGACACTCACACCCACACACCCACTTTCAGACCCACTCAAACAGTCACGCACCCACTCACAGATCCATTGACAGAAACAGGACATGTGGCCAACCTGCGCTGCCCACAGCCAAAGGACATGCGTGATGTGGGGTTGGGTGGTTATGCAACAAACCCCTGTTGCGCATAGCCGGTGGGGGTTGAAATAACATAAAGTAATTAAAATTGCTTTACGGTTAAATAAAATACAGAAATTCCCTGAAAAAAACAAAGGTTACAGAGATGTTATAGTTAGGTTCTGAATTTACTTTAAAAAAACAGAAATTTTTTGCGGTTATAGTTAGAGTTCTTTCAAGTAACTATAACTCATGCCTTAAGGTAACTATAACTCACTCCTTCGCCATCTACAGCTAATTGCTCCACATATACATTGATGAAATCTTGTATGGCATCTTTGATATTATTGCTGCAACATTTGCATTAAAATTATTGATAAGAAAACTGTGCATGGCAAGGGTGCGTGTTATAGTTACCTTAGGGCGTGAGTTATAGTTACTTGAAAGAACTCTAACTGCTAAATGTCTCTGGTTTTGTATGAGTACATTCAGAAACTAACTATAATCTCCCTGTGACACATGTTCAGTGAAAATATATATATATATAGCAGCGGGAATTATTCGTAATGTAATTTTATGATAAGCATTAAAGATTGTCCAATACAAAATCAGCAAATCACAGCTGCCTTAAGAAATCTAATTGACATCCAATTTTTGATTCTGAACAGAGTCAAACAGCATGTTGGTAACGATCTTTCAGCAGAACAGAAACACAACATTTGTATCATAATCAAAACAAGAAGGCGCGTGTTTTTTAAATACACTATTTATGATGAATACGTTGCTGCAAAAAATATTACCTATTATAATGGTTGCCAATAATTTACAAAAGAACACTCTGTAGAAACATAAATAGTGGGAATGTGTCACGTGTAGCAGCTCCTGCACACTATGCAACACGTGTATTCAACAGCACAGCTCACAAAGGAGAAAGTTATATATTTTGGAAGCTACAAACAAATGAATAGCAGCCAAGCAACGTGAGTTCTGACAATGCATCTAGTCGTGAGCCAAGTACAGTAAATTCTGCAAGTTTGTTCTGCGATCTTAGTGAACAAGCCGCGTGTTGGCTGGAACATTGCATTCTTTGCAATGTGCCAGGACTTCTGCCTCAAGCCTTCTGGCAGTACACGGTACCCACTCGTGTTTCCCCGCTATACTTAACGTCACCAAGATAGGGTTCTCGTACTGAAAATACATCGAAACGAGCACTTGAACGCTTATGTTGTGATAGGTCACACAGATACCAAAAAACACATTGTGCCTTGCATGTTGAAGAATGTATTCATTAAAAAAAATATATAAAAATTTGTTAAAAAATAATAAAATGAAAAAAATCATTTGATATGTGATCTACTTCTCTGTCCATTGCCCCATCGTTTCCAAATAAATAGATTGTCAGCCTTCCGAAGCACTTTGCACATAGCCCTGAAACGGAAGAGGGGTATGAATATCAGAAACACTGGGGGATATATTTCTTGCTGTTCATATGTCAGCAATGCATGATGTAGGTTCGGCATTAATAGAGGAGCCCAGAAAAAAAGAGGACAAACTCTTCCTTAATATTGCAAGTTGCTGAACAGCATCATCAAGGGCCACTGGCAGTAGTGGGTGCATGGAGGGAGGGGAAGAGAGGATCCTGCAGTACCCCCAAAATAACCGCGCAGGTATTCAGAAGAAGAATGAGCCATAAAGTGTTTTTCACACTTTTGTCTTTATCTAGTCCCATTTGCTGCCACTTGAAAGATAGACGTTGGGACACAGATTTACGAGAAAATCATGCAACGCAGCATAGCAAGTGAAGTTGCTGAATTGTGTTGTCTGAATGGGAGAAAGCAGAAGAGCATTGTATCCACGAAGACGCTGCTTTCGCCTTGCGCTGGAGCACTTTACGCAGACATGTTCCAAAACAGACACCCTTGCACCAAGGAAGGGTGTCTTCAATGTAGCAGCGTCGGTTTTGGTGCAAGAGGGAGTATGCTCCTGCACCAAACTATGCTGAAAGGCAATTTCCTCATGTGTGCTGCATTCTGCAAAGAGGAAAAAACGAGTACAAACGAAACTATTTATCCTGTTGCGCCAAGCTCAAGGAGGTGCACTCTTTTGGCACAAATCTGTGTGCACAAGTCTTTGTTGCTATAGATTTGCATCAAAATCCTTAGGTGAATGCATGGCAATGCCCATGCACCACTCACTGGAGCACCTCCATGACCTAAATTACACGAGGCAGAGCACTGTGCTGCATTACATTACTTTGGCTACAATACAATACAAATCGTGATTTGGGTTGAATCATAACTATCAACTCAACACTTTGCATCTGGTCTGCATTGAATAAGTAACACAAACCTGACACAAAGGCCCTTATTTATACTCAGTTTGTGCCGAATTAGCGTCATTTTCTTAAACGTTAATTCAGCACAAACCCAACTCCATATTTATACTTTGGTGCTAGACATGTCTAGCGCCAGAGTAATGGAGTTTACGTCGTTTTCTGTTTGGGAAAACCTACCTTGCGTCAATGAGATGCAAGGAAGGCATTCCCGTCCAGAAAAGGACGATATGGCCTTTGCGCCCTATTTATCCCCCCCATGCTAACATCCAGCACGGGGGATGGAGTCTTAAATAATGGCGCTAAGCTTGCTTAGCGCCAATATTTAACACCTGGGTCTGGGCAGGCGTAAGGGGACCTGTAGGCATATTTACATGGTAAGAGACCATGGAAATTGCCCACAGGTGCCCTTCCCTTGCCCCACCCAACCCCAACCACACCAGGAGGACACATAAGGATGGGGGACCCACCCAGGTAAGTCCGGGTAAGTATTTTTTTTTTAACCAACACTGCTCGGGGGCCCTGACTTGGGGACCCATGCACGGCGCTAGCCCCATTCTTCCTCTGGCATGGCCATTGGGGTGGTGGGCATGGCTCCTATCATTACTAACCCAGGAGCCATGTCCATGGGTCTTGTGCACCCGAAAATGGTGCTACACTGCTTAGAGGCAATTTTTTTGCCTCTAAACAGTGTAGCGCTATAATTCGGCGCACAAGCCCTGGTCCCCCTTATGCCTCCACATCCCTGTTAGCATCCTTTCAAAGGACGCTGACAGGACATTAGCTCTGGCTAACGCCATTCCATAAATATAGTGCCTGGCCGGCGTCTTGGAATGACGCTAGCCGGCGCTATACTTTTTCATGCAAAACTGCGCTAATCTGCCCCAAAGTGTTTGCAAATCTCACCTTAAATGTCAGTCAATGTTTTTGGGCAAATTAGTGCTTATTTAACACGGAAATTGGGAAGTAGGGACATTTTGTAATGTGAACCAAACGACAATTTAGCTAGGGTGAAAGAAGTCAAATGTTTTCTAGCACACAACAAACATTTAAAAACTTGTAAATCAAATTTACAATTGTTTTAAAATGCATCAGCAGCAAGGAGAGCATAAATGAGGCACATTGCTTTTTAGTAACACTGTTACATGATGAAATAAAGATTTTCATAGGTTCTACGCAAACTAAGACACTTTACTTTCTACATGTAAACATTTGTGCCCCATAAATGCTTAGTAGTAAAACTGCATGCCAGATGCAAATTTAGTGGGCATTTCTATAGGCCAGTTCAATAGAAAATGTGGTCTCTGTAAATGTCAGTAGCTTTCTACACTGTACTTTAACCCTGTACTTGAGACAATGTGCTGAAAATGCACTGCTGGACACAAACTACTCCCCACGATTTTCCTTTTGAATGTGCACGGCTCATTTACTACATTTGTTTATGTAATGTTTCATTTTTCACAAGTCCTATTACTTGACTGGCATAACATTCATGGCACTCCCCACTCTGAAATTTGTTGTCCATCAGCATTGTTGAAAGTGGTAGTTACGTTTCAAAGGTGCAGGATAAGATGCCAGATATGAAATAAAATGGCAAATAAAGACTCAAGAAAGCAAGGGGCTCTGGTATAGCCTGATGTTGCTTAGGAGAGAGCAGGGTAGAGCAGCGTGATGAGACAATGCAGCATTTGTAGTGAGAGGGGCGGCCACAAAATGGTTCCTGCTTACCACATAATGCATAGAGCGCTGCCACAGGCTGACTCACAATCTCTGGGTATCATACACAACAGTAAAACTCTTCATGTTACTTGATACTGCAACCAACCTTCCTCTTCCTCCATGCTCCTGAAGATTAGATCATACCTGGTTGACCATTTAGAAAGAGTTCTGAGACCTCAATAAGACATGAGAACTCACACAGAGGTTCTGTGAGTCTCTTGCACCATATGCAGACATGTTGTCAATTATTGCATACATTAACATTACGTTAAAAGAATAACAGAGGCCTTTTCTCTAATGAAGAAAGGGGTTTTTAATCAATTGAAATATAGTTTCCTTGGTTTTCCTCGGTATGAAACAATATTTGTGTGAGTGAAAAGGGCGAGGTCCTCAAAAGTTCATGTGTTGTTATAGTAGGACAAAGTGATAAGCAGGGATGCACAATGCTTTGTAACAGTCCAAGTTCAGTCATTCTGATTCCTTGTACGTTTATAATGTATCACAAACAGCAATCCTTGAATAATGTTGATGTTTCGACCCTTCCCTTTCTTTACTGGGGTCTCATCAGGCGGTCTTCAATCACTGAATCTACCAAATATAGAGTTAAGTAATCCCAAAATCAACCTGCATCAAAGGCCGGTACCTCATCCAGTATTCACTCACTTGTGTCAAGAACTAAGGGACCTATTTATAGGCCCCCAGCGCCACATTCGGCCACATTAACATATTTTTTTTTAATGTTAATGTGGCCCAACAAGGCCAAAATCCATGTGCCGTATTTACAGGGTGGCGCAATGCATGCATTGTGCCACCCTAGAACCCTTTGTGCTACTCTATGCTTGCGCCAGGCATAATGTATGCAAAGGGGGCGTTCGCCCGCTAGGGGAGCTGGAAAAATGGTGGAAGGAAATCTATGGGATTTCCTTGCGCCATTTATTAAGGCACTTTTAACGCCTGCTCAAGAGCAGGCGTTAAAAGGGGGCTTCTATGCTTTAGATTGGGCCCCTATGTACTCTGCAGGAGTAGCACCAACAGTTTGGCGCTACTCCTGCAGAGTACATCAATAGTCATTAAAAATGACTGTATTGCCCCCTACCCTGCGCCATGGTGCACTAGATTTTAAATACAGAGCACACATGGTGGAGGTAGAGGGGTGCTAAGGGGCGCAGGGAAAGTGGCGCTGCACTGAGTGCAGCACCACTTTCCATAACTCTGCCCCTAAGTCTTGACTTTGCTTCTTGTTCTTATGTTCTTTAAGCGAGTGGGTAAATTCTGGTTCTCAGGCTCTCTGTACATCCCTTTGTATCTGTTGACTGGGCTGTTTTTGTTTTCTTGTTAGTAACCCTCTGTCGCTGCATTCCTCTTTGAAATTTTTTTCATCACTACGCTGGTGCTGTTCCCCAGTTTAACGTCATCCGATTTGTTGTCTTCCCAGGCCCCGTCCGAGACTACCAGTGTCTTTGTGGTTCCTCTAATGACTGTACCTTCGAAATGTGGAGCCCCAGGTCTGATTGATGTAAGGATCTGGTCAGCTGTGGGTCTATCCTGACATATAATTACCAACCGCGTAATGTGCACCCTGCAGTCATGCTACAGACATCACTCGTTAATTACATGAAGTAATTACATCAATCCTCCGAAACCCTATTCCTCAGTCATGAGAAAAACACATTATGTAGGGTACACGTTTGAGAAAACGAGAAGTACTGCAGCTCTGGACACTTCCATTAAAAACAGCGTTAAAAACAAGCAAAGTTGTGGGATGGCTTGCTTCTAAAAAAAGATAAAACAGAAAAAAACAGCACAACCCCATCACTTAGATACAAACTGGTTTCCTGCTCTGACTAAGGGGGTCATGCCGGGGTTGGCGGGAGCACCGCCAACAGGCTGGCGGTGCCCCGCAGGGCATTCTGACCGAGGCGGTTTGGCCGCGGTCAGAACAGGAAAACCGGTGGTCTCCCGCCGGTTTTCCGCTGCCCTGGGAATCCCCCATGGCGGCGCAGCTTGCTGCGCCGCCATGGGGGATTCCGACACCCTCACCGCCATCCTGTTCCTGGCGGTTCCACCCGCCAGGAACAGGATGGCGGTGAGGGGTGTCATGGGGCCCCTGGGGGCCCCTGCAGTGCCCATGCCAATGGCATGGGCACTGCAGGGGCCCCCGTAAGAGGGCCCCACTTTGTATTTCAGTGTCTGCTTTGCAGACACTGAAATACGCGACGGGTGCCACTGCACCCGTCGCACATCCTCCACTCCGCCGGCTCCATTCGGAGCCGGCATCCTCATGGAGGGGTGTTTCCCACTGGGCTGGCGGGCGGCCTTTTGGCGGTCGCCCGCCAGCCCAGTGGGAAACCCAGAATACCCGTGGCGGTCTTTTGACCGCGCAGCGGTATTCTGGCGGTTCCCTCCAGGAGGGCGGCTCACGCCGCCCGCCGGGGTCAGAATGACCCCCTAAATAGTTAATACCGAACCACTCCTAAGTCTGGTTTTTGTTGAAAGCACGAAACCAATACGAGTTACATTTGTACTTACTGTCGGGGTATCTTTCGGAAGGCTAAGTGCAGTAGTTGTTCTAAAACAGTTCTCCAATAGGCACAACGCAGCACTCTCGTCGTCCTGCTTATGTCTGGCTCGCAGCTATTTTTCCCCACTCAACCCCATACAGAATATTCAACTCCTGTTAACTCCATATATTTCAGGTAGCTTACTGCTTTTTGTATATTTTCGAGCTTGCACATCAAACCAAGGCATTTCTCAGACCTTCAGAAACCAGAAAGCATCTTAAGACAAAAGAGGGAGGACTCGATCATGTGTATGAGCAATTGCTACTTCAAAGAAAAAGTATAAGAATGCATGGTAATTCACCAAAATGTCATGGGTAGCGGAAGTGACATCATTCCTACATCACATGGCAGAAAATGACATCACCGGACCTTTGACCCTAAAGACCTTACAATTAAAATGTATCACAACAAGTGGCGTTTGTTTGGTAACTATACCAAATACAGGATTAATACAATCAGAAAACCACAACTAAAGCAGGGTGCTCCGTATCTTTTTTCCAGGTTCATATTAACTTGAGTGCTAGGACCAAAGGCGTGATATGCCAGGGCAAATCAAACGAATCATAAGATCAGGATGCTCTGGTCAGGACATGACTAAGAAACTGACCAGCAGTCAATCTGTCATCTATCCACGTACGGGCAAGATGTCATAGTCAACTGACGGCTAAAATGCCTAACCATGCACCAAATGCCCGTGTGAACCTAGAGTAGACATCATATACTCATGCACACCCAAAACAGATCAAGTTATAGACTAATATTGTCAAGTGTATGTGCATAGGACCCGTGAAGCCTCAAAAGTACCATAATGCTCCAGTACAGCTACATATTCTCATCACAGTCTCATTTTGGTTAGTTATAGTCGAAATATCCAGCGCATCCTCTCCATGAATAAACATGACATAATTGACCGCTTAGTACATTCACCCTGTGTACACATGTAGCCTGAAACACACAGTGAAGCCTCTTCACGTATGTTTACCTTTAGATGCTCAGTTCAGCCTCTCTGAGCTTTGTTGTAGCCTCTAATGTACAGCACAGTCTCGCCTGGGAGATTGGGAGATCTGGGAAATGTAGTGGCAATTGGTAGGAAATTATCGATTTTCAAGACTTGGCTTTTTTTCCAAACCATTGTGTGTACTAGTCCAATTGGTTCAATTGGAGGAAACGAAGCCCGTACGTAACAAAATGCCGTCATTAGTTTAATGTAAACCAAGGACTCGAAAAGTGGTGTTGTGCCAACATGAAATGACGGTGCAAGAGCTAGACAGTGTTCAGTATAGAAGAGTGCCGAATAATAATGGCCCAATGATGGACAAGAACCCCATTGACCCAGGTAATAAAGGTCAAATTAATAGAAATTGACAGATTATGGTCAAGACAAAGCAACGACGATACCTTTTCTATTGTTTTTTCATCTCAGGGGCTTTACCGAGAAACTGATCATTACAGCATAACAAGTAGAACATTGCAACCAGACTGCAGAAGCATGACTTCTTTGTATCCCTTTTAAAAGAAACTGACTGAAATTAAAATATGTTTGAAATAAGTGTACAGAGTGTGAAGTGCTACAGCCCTACTTTACCCAGTGATCTTTATGAATTTTCCACCTTTCTGACCTCAGCAAAAGCAGGCAAAGCCAGCTGGATTGTAGAGGCAGTGGGCTAACTCATTCAGCCTGGTGCCTCTGAAAGACCTGAAGGGTTGTCGCAGGGTCAGTCACATTACTCATAAGTTCAGGATCTTCTGGTCAAGCCTTGACTAAGACCCTGACCAACAGTTACTTCATATTTACCTGTCATGTGTTATCATTCTGATCTTTCATGCTAACTAGTGTGCTGATGCTAGAGCTAGCCAAGAGGGAGCAACACCAAGGCCAATATTTTACTTTTTTGCGCCTCCTTTGTGTCATTTTTTTACGCAAATGCGGCGCAAAAAAAATAAAAATATGGGCCCAAATCTTTACATATGATGCCTTTCTGCATGCAACCTTTGTTGCTTACTTCAGATCGGAGACAAACTCAGCAAGTTCTTGCCTACAAGTAAAAGTTGATTGCCATGTTTGTTGGAAATAATAGCCGTAATAATAATGACGAGCACAAGTTGCGGCTGTAGCCTTGATTTTGAGAGATGAAGGTTTTAGGGCACATCCCACTTCACCCTTGCGCCCCTATCCTTCAGGAGCCCATTCTGCCAAGGTTGGTTTCGTAGCCTGAGATACTTTTCATGGGGAACCCATAATAGTTTTGCGTTCAGACATTTCATGCAATGCACTGGAGGCATGCAGTGACAAATATCAACCCACCATAATAAAGCCACATCAGGACTATGTTGCAGCCTAAATTGATGACTGCATTATCTTTAGCCCTCCATAACCACAGCATTTAAAACATATGGAAGCTGTTAAAAGGCAATCCAAAAAAGAGTAGATTAGGCACACTTCAAAAGCAATCTATGGCTGGAGGGTTGGCTGTCCCTGACTTGGAAGCCTAGTATTTGGTGGCACAGCTTCAGTGGCTCACACAATGGATAGCAAGCAGACAGGATCCCGAGGCTTCGGTGAAGCCACTCACCCCTCCGCTGACAAGATTAATGGAGGTACTATTGGGGATCAGATGCAACAAGGCGGGGGACACTCCTGAACTGAAAACCTTGATTCGATGCTGGACAAGCTGCTCATGCAAAACTAAGACAAAGACCCCCTACTCCCCAGACCTTCACCCGCTGTCCATATTGGCGCTACCCCATAGGGGTAACTGACAGGGGCTCCAAACCAGGGATGTGGCAGGGGTACAGACAGTGGGTACCCTGTTTAGGGACAGGACAATGAGAACATTCGAGGACCTTAGAGCAGAGTTTGATTTACCGGGGGGCACTTTTTGCTCTACAGCTCAGTCACTGCTGGTATTCAGCATCATTGGCGAGCGGGATTGGGGGAGCCCCCAATACAGACAACTTGTACCTATCTATTACCTCAAAGGGTAAGATAAAAGCAGTCACAAATTTATGTGGCAGAATACAGTCGGATACGACTCTCCCGTTGGCCCAACATAGACTAAAATGGGAAGGAGATCTGGGCGTCACTATCCCTGACAAGGCGTGGGAGCAAATACTGGAGGGCTCCCCCAGGACGACGAGAAATGGAAGATTCAAGCTTATTAACTTGTATGTGCTGCATCAAGCTTATTTAACCCCCAGGCAGATTAATAGGCATTTCAGCACGGACAGAGCGAAATGCCCTAGGTGTGGGCTGCTCGGTGCAGAATTCAAGCACATGTTTTGGGATTGCCCAACATTAAGGATGTTCTGGGGAGAGGTGACCCAGACAGTGGCAAGAGCAGTGGACAGGGTGATTCAATGTACAATGGGCCATTGCTTACTTGGATGGTTCCCACACATGTCTAAAACAAAGGTCACTAGCAGATTCCAGGACCTGGCCTGTCTTGGCCAAGAGGGAGATTGCCATGACTTGGAAAAACCCAACAGGTCCAAAAATAACTAAATGGAAAAGGGAATTCGAAAAATGGGCTAAATGTGACGGGGATACCCTTCTCAGCGAGGCTAAAAGAGGGATGGGATCCCTAGAAGTAGCAAGGGGATGGGACATGGTAATGGAAGCCATGGAAGAAGGTGACCCCGATTGCCCTGACCCCTGAATAAGAGGCGAACTGATAAAACCCTACCACTTCGCACTTGACATTCATACTGGTACAGGAACTTGATGCTGTCTCCCACAAGGGATGGCGGTGCACACATGACTTCATCTCACAATGTTCTTCCCACAACACGAATCTCAACTCATTGGGGAGGGGAAGTTGGCTTGGTTCCGGGTGGGGGGATGGTAGCGAGTTTTTAAAGACACAGCACAATAGTATACTTAACAAGTGTTGAATAGGCTAAGCTATTGCACTGGAAAATGTTGTACTTCACTATGACTGTATGATCATTTAATGACTGAAAATGTCAATAAAAATTTGTTTACAAAAAAAAGAGTTGATTAGGCACACAGTAGATCAAGTCTTTAGGATATCTTCTAGGTTAAGGGTTTATGAAGCACAAGAGGAAACTGTAACTGCTTCAAATGAGTCCCTTTCCCTCAAACGTGCACAGATCTCAGAGCTTTCCTCAGATGGCTTTAAATGATACACAGCAGAATAATTCATAATTTTTGTCATGTTGCGCCACATTTGATACACCAGAACTTGAGAAATCTGAATCCAGATGTGCTTCAGACTGCTGAAGATTTAAATGACATTATTTCTTCAAGCCAGTCTTACAGCACCCAGATTTTTCTAAGTTTTTTGGGGACAGACTGATGCCTCATAGAATGGCTTAGGATAAGTCCTTCCTGTAGGAAAGCACCATTTTTTGCATGTTAGCCCCCACTTTTTGGCTGGTATCTGATGTAATTTCGACTGAAAGTGCACTGGGCTCCTGCTAACCAGTTCCCCAGTGCCAGATATCTTTCCCCAAAACTGCACATTTCTATCCCCAATTGGCAAAACTTTTAGCACCCTCTGTAAGTCCAGAGCAAATGGTACCCCTAGTACATAGGATACTAAAGAGAGTCCCTACAGGCTGCAGCACAAATTGTGCCACCCTAAGGGACCCCTCACCAAGCACATGACAGGCTGCCACAGGAGGCTGCGCCTCTTGGTACAGACAAAAGTGAAAATACGACATGGCACACAGCCTGTGTGCCATGTCCCCTAACACTGCATGCAATATATGTAAGACACCCCTCTAGCAGGCCTTACAGCCCTAAGGCAGGCTGCATTATATTACATGTGAAGGCATATCAGCACAAGCAGTTTTACCCGTGCTATGTCTTTGTCGATTCTCAGACATAGTAAGTGACCAAGGAAGCCATTTTAAATACATGTGTTGGGCACTGGTCACTACGAGTTCCCCAGCTACATGATGGCTTCACTGAAAATAGGGATGCTTGGTATCAAACAATTTGTATTGGTGAACCTACACTAATGCCAGTGTTAGAATTACCAATATATGCACACAGAGGGCACCGTACCAGTGCCCCCTAAAAAACTACAAACTACTAGTATGTTAACTGACTGGTGCTGATCAGTTCAGCCACCTTAGCCATGTTTCTGACCCCCTAAGGTGAGAGCCAGAGACAAAAGTTTGCACTGGGCGGGGGTGTTGACACCTTCCAAGGCAGGATAGACATTCCAGGTCGGGAAGCTTCAAAGGCCTAGCTGTCTTTGAATTGTGACCCAGGTCACTCAAAATGGCGGAGATGCTCAACCCTCCCTATCCTGACCCCACTTTTTGTGGCAAGACAGGCCCACTTCATGGCAGTCCCACCGCTAAGGTGGATGTCCTGAAGAGGACACCTCTTTTTAAATTCCTCTATCTTGATTTGGAAAGAATAGGGCCACTAGGCTCAGAGTTATGCACACTTCCCAACGGAAGTGGTCATAGAAAGGGTGTAGTCACCCTAGGGGTGGGCAACCCATTGGCTGCCACCTGGCACTCCCTGTCACACCCATAAATTGAGCATTTAGGTGGTACCCCTGAACCTCAGAACTCAGATCCTGATGACCTAAAGAGACAAAGCACAAAGAAGAGACGCATCCGCAGAAGAGAAGAAGAAAAAGCAACTGACTTGCTGCAAGCCCCGCCGCCCTGTCTGCACTCCTGGACAGGCTCTGCACCAGAAGACAGCTCATCCTGCTGCTGAGCCTCCAGAAACCCTCAGAGGACTGCCTGCCTTCATTAGAGACTTGTCACCCGTGAGCAGCAAACTTGCTGTTCAACCTTTAAAGAGAGGACTTTGCATCTTCCAGAGCCACTAAGACCCGACACCTGAAGTCACCACTGCACCCACTGTCCACAACCTGAGGTGAAGTAAACCACTGGTGCCAACAATGTTCCTCAGCTGTCCAGTGTCTGTGTTCATTGTGGTTTCACTCCCCCTAGAATCCCTGAAGTTGCCTGCAGCCTCTGCACGCAGGCCTCCTCTCCTACAGCCACAGAGGTGAGAGAAACCTGACACCTAAAGCAACCACTGCACGCGTCACCGTTGGCCCAAGTTGGACCCCTGGTGTCAACGATGTCCTCCACCTCTCCTGAGCTTGAGTACAGTGTGGTTTCATCGCTACTGGACTGCACGACGATGCCTGCAGCCTCAAACCACAGGACGCCCAACCGCTAGTGCTCCTAGACAAGTAAACCCCATGCCAAAGAACACCCAGGCATCTGCTAACGCGCCTGGTCCTTAGTAAGTAAACTTACAAGGGGACGAGTATAGGCCGATGAACCTTTGGGATCACATGGAGTATCCTAATCACGTAGTGACCAATACCATCTATAATCAATACACAAATCAATAACCATTAAGAAAATCATTAGTCAATAGACAATTACAACCAACATTTCATGAATAACCACGACTCAAAAAAGCGTTTAACAAATTTTATTTCCCTATTAATTACAATTCTAATGCATTTGGTAACTCAAACTTTATTTAATCAGCTCAGAATTCGTTTATTAGCGACCACCAGTAACACAATCTAATCAGAACTTGAGAAAACATATGATCAAAAGCCTCAGTGTAAGCCAACAAAGATTAATATATTAACATTAGTAGCAGAGTTCAGCAATTAGTTTGCCAATCATTTGTCACTGTCAACGTCACCCAAAAAGAAACCTACCTAACCCAGATTAGCATCAGCATGTGGGATTTCATGCAAAAACAATTTAGAAAAACATGAATTTGGAAAAACATCTAGCTAGAAGGAAACTATAAAACAGGGCAGTTTTAGAAAAAAGGCACAAAGTTAGTCAGTCACATTTTCATAGCAACCTATCCACAGAATGGATCAGCAACAAAGTCAGTCTTCGTCTTCAGGTCATCAAATAGATCAGCAATGCATCAGGCTCTCAAGAGTATGAGCCCAATGACAGAATCTCGAACCGTGTCCCCTCAGGTCATCAATTCTCCCCTCGCATCTGAAGTTTTAGCCCCTTGTCATGACTTTTTATTAGAGTTTTTCAGTCCATCCCCCTAATTCCTAATTGGTCAGTCAATCGGTAGTTATAACTCTAACCTATAATAATAATTTTACAAATCTATGAGTTCTACTATTTCTTCTTTCTCAGTTCACGGATGGGTCCACTGTACGATGTCTTCATCATCCGGCTCTTTAGGTATCGAAAATGTTGCATGTTCCTCTTCAGTCAGTGCTTCCATTGTTCAAGTCCTGGGAAAGTACATTTAGCCTACTCTACACATAATTGTATCAATTTGACTTCATCATCTCCTGTCTGTCAGTACATTGCAGAAAATTCTAGCTAAGCAACTTTAACATGGGGTGGTTCAGGGTCAGGTGAAGCACCAGCTTCTTTGCAGTGCGCTAGAAATTCAGCTTCTTGTGTGAGGCCTGGAAAGACTAGGCCATAACTTCAGCTAAGTTAATTCTACAAATTAATGCAACACATAGGTTATACATCTCAATATGTCATATTACTACATTATTCTTATACATTTTCATTATTTCACACAATTTTAGTTATTTTTGTACAACTTTCGTATAAGTGGATGACATACCCGTGGGCACATTTTCAACATGCACATTATTTTCCCTACAATTAATTTCTCTACGAGCTTTTCGTTAATAAAAACACATAAACATTCAGTAATAATTTTCAAATTAGCATCTCTGCGTCAACACATCCGTCGCCCCTGGGCCCCGGTGAAAAGGACCAAAGTTGCACCTATGTCCTCGAGCTCCGGACGTTTGTGACCTACCTGTTGGTGTCCCTGACTGGCCCCCAGCCAGAGCCTGCAGCCCAAATCCACAGAGACTAATCCCCATTTAAGTACAGTGTGCACCTGACACCATACTATACCTCTGCACCCGGCCGCCCCACTGCTGCCCGGAGTGATCTGTTGGTGAGGTCCTGACCCGGGCCCCGTACTCACCTTTAGTCTACAAGATTGGTCCCGTGAGTCATCGTAAAGTGCTTGTTTACTGAACGTGTGTTCCTTCTGTAGGCTATCATTGACAAACTCTGAAATTACACTGTGTCGATTTTTTGCAAGTGAAAATTATTTATACTTAAAACGGCCTTACCTTATAATGACGTTCTTGAGTTTAAAGTATGTATAAAAAGAAGTGTTATTTTTCTAAATTGGTCTCGGATTTATTCTTTGAGTGTGTGCCTCATTTATTGCCTCTGTGAGTACAACAAATGCTTAGCACTGCCCTTTGATAAGCCTAACTGCTTGCCCACACTACCACAAAATAGAACATTAGTCCTATCTACTTTTGCCTCTGCAGACCAACTGGGGATCCATTAGACTCTCTGCACGGTGTACTTCTTTTTAGTACACCATATAGAGAGCCAGCTTCTTACTCTTCCACAATAAGAAGAAAAAGAAAATGAGAAACCCATTTTATACATCAACAAAATGCTGGATTATTGAGAATGACTACTTTGGCAATAGAAGCCTTAAAATACTATATAGAAATAAGAGAAGTTATTTTTTGTACAGACCATGCGCCCCTCACATGATTAGCTAGAAACACAGCAATAATCCGTCAGTGCTAAGGTGGTTCCCATAATTATAATAATTTCAGTTAAACACTTACCATAAAGATGTAGTGAGTTGTACTTCCCTGTTGATGAAATCTCACAGCAGGACAAATCCTTCAGAATTCTGGTGAGGTTCCTCGTAATAGAAAAAGGACAACCAGATGAGCATAGAAGAGAAAGAGAAAAAAGACTGAGAAATAGTTGAAGAGTGGGAAAGAGGAGGATGGTAAAAGTAGAAGAAGGACTAACAGAGCATTCAAAGGGTGTACTGGGAAAATGCCAAAGATGGAAAGAAGCCAATAGCAGAGGAGAACATGGACAGTAAGAGGCGTGGAGGAAAATGAAGACATTGTGGAGATCACGGGACAAAATGGGAGGAATCCTGACAACAAGGAATTTAACTGCAATCTGAAACCTTACATGGATTAATTAAAAGAGTGGTCAAATGATTGGAAGATACGTCCTGGGCCTGGTGTAACCTCTGATCCACCCCTTTTCAGGAGGGCTGTGGCCTAGTCAGGCTAGTGAAGAAGATATTTTTTTTGTTAGTTCACACATATATACATGGGAATTTTAGTTTCTTTTTGAAGAACAGCAGTCTGGAGAGGAAAGGAGGTCCAGATATCTGCAAATGAAAAATCTAAAATAACCCAAAGGACTAAAATGTCTATGCCTGCATGACCAGAAAAACTGACCTTTTCTATTTAATGACTATGTAGAATAAAGCAATAACATATAACTTGACTTACCTTGATCAATCATTTGTTGACCCACCTTCCACACTGCCGTAAACCAACATTTCCTGGGCATAAAGGGAGGATCCCCCTCTTCCTCGCAGGGTTGGCATTGGGTGAGGGCAACCAGCACATTTACCTTTAAGTAAAAGGCTGCTTTTATTTAGAAGCAGGTTGAATTTCCACAGCACATCCTGTGACTTAGCTGCACAAACTGCAATGGCCTAACAATGTTCTAGCATAAACAACAAGCCCATTCCCTTGCCTCTAATATATAATCCACCCCTAAGGCTCCATTGGCTCCCACATTTTCATCAAACTTCATTTACAAAGTATATCCATTACATTTACATTTCTGGGCTTGCCACCCCCATAATTCTTTTCTTTCAAATACTTTTTTTGAGTTACTCACTCCTCTTGTTCAGCCTCTTCACTATAGGTCCTAGGCTGCTTCCCATTATGCTCTTTCCTAGTTTAAGTTTCTACTCTTAACATTGTATGTTACCCAATTGGGTTTGGGACCAGAATATCATGGCCTACATATCTTCTGGCAAAAAATTTTGTTATCGTTTGCACACCCAGTGTAGCAATATTTTTGTAAGAAATATTTCAGACCCACTATTTATGTCAGAAAATATTTTTTATCATTAACCTGACATACAACCACCTAACTCTTTCACTCTGCTCTCTCCCAGTGCCACTAGAAAAACTCTTCCTTGACATGTTCTTTCTCTCCCCCATTAAGCCTGTCTGCATCACCATTCATCTAACACTTCCACCACCCTTGCTAAGTACTCTTTTTCCCCTGTAACAAAAAGTGTACTCCATCATGCTTGAATAGTGCCTTAAGTTTGTGTACTAGATCTACATGCCGTACCACCCCAAAGTTCTTTGTCTTGAAGAATCAAGATAATTCCCAATTGTCACCTCTGTCCTCACTCTGTTAATGCCTACTGGCTGCCTTGCCCACACCAAATATCCTAGAGAACACCTTTCTCCTAAAAAACTCAGATTTTTTCCACAGGTTGTGCACCAGTCTCGGATCTTGCAATACCATCTTTATCAATTCCAGCCCACATAATTGTACCTGATCATTTTTCCCCAGATAAATCAATATTACATTTGGCTTGGGTCACTTTTCCTCAGATTCTCAAAGTGTCACTAGCAATTGGCCCATCTCATGCTTCCTTGGCCATACCATTGAACTCCCATCTTCACATCTTTCAAAGGCAAATGTTTTCTATAGGAATGCATCGCTGATTGCTCCACTGCACATTTAACAATGCAATGGCCCCAAATCCACAGTCTCAGCTCTTCAGCTGTCTGAGTCCTCTCAACAGATGCAGGCTATTGGCATATGTAAGACCCAACTATCCTCTGGGGCAAACATAAACTCAAATCCATTTGTTTCTATTAACTTACAATATGCTTTAACATGCCTTTTCCCTAGGCCAAGCCCATAGCCTTCTGTAGCTGCAGCAGTCCTGAAAGAATATGTGAAAAAATTGCCGGTGGCTACCCAGTCTGTTCTCAGCACATCCTTAATACACCTGGCACATGTCTATATGTAATCTTTGACCAATTCTTGTAGTGGAACATATGCCCATTTGCCACACATCCTAACCTTGTTTGTGATTGAGCAGATCTGCTTTATCCCTGACAATTTCAACATCATCCATGCTCCCAGTCCTCTGGCGAGTCTTACTCTTCTCTACACAAATAAGCATCCTACCTTTCTTCATGCAAAAGTCCTTCCATAGCAGGTATAGGATGTAGGATGCAGCATAGGATGTAGTGAATCCTAGTTCATTTTAATGGGATAACAGGAGTTAGCTTAGCCTCTGGCTTGCAGACTCGTGCCCCTGTCACCTAGTGACTTTTATCCTACTTAGCTTGCTCTGTCTTAGCCCATTTAATTATTTAATTCTTCGAAGATGGCTGCCTTGTTTATAGTTAGGCCACTTGTTATGCTTTGCATTATCACTTTCACCGCGCTAAGGTGTCAAGATCAAGCAACAAAGACAAACAAACAGTAGGTGTTCACACTTAGGGATTTTTCCTCTCTATACTTTTGAGGGATTGTTTATATTAATTGCCGTCCCAAGCATGTCTGTTATCTATTGTTTGGGAACACACCTACGTCAGGGGTCCTTGTAGATCTGTATAAATACATTGCACTTTTGACAGATAATCAGAGGGATTCCGACCAGAGGGCATCGCCACCATCGCTGATATCGATGCTGCACGTCGTCTTGACGCTGACCCGGTCTTCGTGTCCCTGCGGAGTCTGAGATAGAGACCTCATTCCAAGGTAACGAGGGTTTGGGGCTCCTCTCATGGACATGGCATTGGCAGATTAGGTTTAGCAAACCCAACTCTCCTTTAGGTAGGAAGTTAGGTCTCTCACATTAGGGTATTAGGGCATATTACATCTCGTATGTTTCTCTTATGCATTGCAAGATGGTGGGGGTCTTCGTAATAATGACTCTCATTTTCACAATTCTGTTTCTTGCATTATTCATTTCCTAATCATTGCAGCCCATGCAACTTATCGCATATTGCAGTTATGTTAAATAAAAACTATTGAAACTTTACTGCATCTTTGTCATTGCCTGTGTTTGTATGAGACATGATATATCTGTGAGAAAGGGGTAATCTCCGTTTAACCACGACACTCCCTGAGATGTCTTATTCTCGAGTCCATGCGTAAAGGCTGTCATAAATCACCTTTTACTATTGTGTTTCTGGTGAGGTGCTGCTAGCAAACCGGTAAGGTTGGGACAACAGTTGCGATTTGTTGTAAGATAGGCATAGTCATCTACAGACAAAAGTACTGTCATCCTTTAACCAGCAGTCTTGCCCAGAGCAAGAGTCCAAACTACGATAGAACATGTGCCCATTTGCCACAGATCTTAACCTTGTTTCTGATTGAGCAGATCTGCTTTATCCCTGACAATTTCAACATCATCCATGCTCCCAGTCCTCTGGTGAGTCTTACTCTTCTCTACACAAATAAGCATCCTACCTTTCTTCATGCAAAAGTCCTTCCATAGCAGGCCACCATGCTCCTTCATACCTAGTACATTTAAAATCTAGAAAGATCACAAAATATTGGACGATATGTACCAAACAACTAGAGCTGATAGGCAAATTCTCATGCACGATTCACCAGGACAATAATTTTCTTCAACATATTGGTTGTAATTACCGCTCTCCCATTCCGTATCCTGCCCTTTTCTCTAGCCAATCCCTTCTTATTATGACTGTCAAATTCCCTGTGTAACCACAGAGACACTTCTCATAGAAGGCTATCCTCTGCCCCTCCTCAGCCTCAAGACACCAATGCATGCTGGCGCAAGTCTCCCTTAGCATGTCCATCACTCGCTTGCACAGTGTCTATTGCTCCTTTTATTCCCCGATCACCCTTGTTACCTGTGTGCTTGCCACCGTGCTGTCCATAAACGCACATTGCTCTTGAAAGTTTTCAAACTATATCTCTGTCCTGCGTTCTCAAACATGTTTCCATCTTGACCAATAATTATCAGCCATATTTATGAGATCCACACTAACCCATGAGTTTCACAAATGCCATTCAGACACACACAGGGGCTTATCACTTGACGAACTCTGGCATCCATATTACCTCAGTATCTAGTTCCTGGGTTTTCCTATCTTTCCTTATCAACCCAATGACAGGTTCCTCCTGCCCCTCACCAGAAAAATGGCACCTCTCCTCAGGCTGTGGCTCGCCACTCTCCTCTCTACCTTGCCCTCATCCTCAGAGCCATGTTTCCCTCCCAGATTCATCATCCTCTGTGATCTTTCCCTACCTGTCTCTACCACAGTGTCAACCTCAACTTCTCCTTCATATAAACCTTTCCATCTCCTCTTTTCCCTCATCTTGCTTTTAGAGGAGTACTTCTCCAACTCTTCTATGACCCTATTATCTGCTACCTTGCAGCCAGATAGCTTACCCATCGATCTCCTGTATAAGACTGGCCCATTGCCCCCGTTCTTGGTAATGAACCTGTCAAATGCAATTCTGAAAAGTCCTCAACATAGTTGACATTTCATCACTTCTCACCCTTTAGCATTACAAAACCATGCCTCCTCCCTTGAACCTTTCTCTTTTCCACTAGTCTTCTTGATGGAGGGGAGCCTTTCTACCTCTACCCTTGCTTTGCCATGCTAGTCGGCCACACCTTCCTAACTGTCTCCCTTCTTGGTGTTGTGTACATATGCAACTATTCACGTGCCCTATCTCCCCAGAATCCTAGAAGCAGTCATGTAACACCCTCCACATGAGGTGCCCACACCATCTTTTGCATCCATCTTGTTCTCAACCCAGGCTTCAGTCGAGCCTGGATCCTGCCACACCTGGTTGCATCTAAATGTAACAGTCTGCTTCTAGATTACTTTCTCCTGTGCCGACATAGCCTTACTATCCATCATAATCCCAGAGGTCTGCACTTGGGGCTCGCACGATTTCTGATCTGTGCCCTGCAGCATGTTGTTGCAGCCCCCTGCTGTGACCTTTGGATTTGGCCCCCAATTACAAGGGCCCAGAATGCTTGCCAGCCCTGGTCTGCTGCTCATTACCCTCCCACTTCACCCTCTGCCAGACATTTCTTGCCACAGGCAGAACCACCAAGACATCCTCTCACTCTCATGAAGGAAATCTGACACACCTCAATTTCAATGTTCATGATGCTAAGCATGGCAGACATTTCACGTAGAAGTAGGATGTGCCGTACATCCACTGCATCACACGTAGATATCCTGCTTCCTTCCCTCCCCACAATTTACCAAGTAGAGAGGACAATCAAGCTCTCTTCCCAGGGCTCTCTTTGTGAGAGACCACATAACCAGCATGAGTGCATCTATCACCTGATCTGTTATAAAATTAACAAAAGTCATCAGGCCTGCTCAGCTAATTGTCTTGCCCATCTTAGACTGGGCATCCCTACTTCAGGTGAACCTGTCCGTAAGTCCCTCATAGAAGAAGCAGAGACGGCACAGTGGTCCATCAGCTGAATCAACCCAACTGAATTGATGTGACACATAGACCTTCATGATGAGGGGCCGGTAAATGCTATGATGTTTATTGCACCTGATAAAATCCGACTTTGCGGAGTCTGAATTTATCGAGTGTGGGAAATATCGCCAAATTATGAGTTTTGGGAAAATAATATTGGGGTTTTGGTGCTTACTGCACTAGAATCCACTTGTCCCAGTAGAAGCCAGACATTTCTCCCTGAAAACTTTAGTCAAGTTTGATCTTCCAGTATTTATGTAAAACTCTATTTAGAAATGTGCAGAAACAGCAGTTGCTGCGCACGTAGCAATTTAATTGGCAACTTGAATTGAGGGCCATAGTGTGAGCGTTTCTACTCGATCTGGATTTGTGGGTAGGACCGGGAGAGAAGAAGAGGCCTGATTTTGGTGGGTGTTTGCCTGCTCAACACATTTCTCTTAGTTTGTAGCGGCACAATCTAATATTGTGAGGGATTTTATTGTGTGACACTTTGTTGGTGGCAGCTACATTGAGCTGGCTCTTACTGTCCTGTTTTCTATGGCCCTGCCCTTATATTTGTACTGCGGCGGTGACTTTAAGTGTAAGGGCACCTTCACCACTGCTATTGTGGCACACTTCTTTAGATGTCCTTGTTACCGATGAGCAAGGTACATTGAGAGCTATGAACAATGGTGTTAGCAGTAATAATAAATGTGCTGCTTATTTTAGGTTTCTGTGTGAGCTGCAGAGCAACATATGGTAGTATTTGTAGTGTTTGTAATGAAGCCACTGAGCTGAAAGGAGTCCAAAGCGTAAATGCTTAGTAATATACCATAACATTATAAATACATTGGGGCATATTTATACTCCGTTTGCGCCGAATTAGCGTCGTTTTTTTCGACGCAAATTCGGCGCAAAACTAACGCCATATTTATACTTTGGCGTTAGACGCGTCTAGCGCCAAAGTATGAGGAAAGAGCGTCATTTTTTTGCGTGAACGCCTACCTTGCGTTAATGAGATGCAAGGTAGGCGTTCCCGTCTAAAAAAATGACTGCGACGCAAATGCGTCGTATTTATACTCCCGGGCAAAAATCACGCCCGGGAGTGGGCGGGGCAAAAAACCCCGCATTTGCGCCTCTTTTTAACGCCTGGGTCAGGGCAGGCGTTAAGGGACCTTTGGGCTCAAAATGAGCCCACAGCTGCCCTCCCATGGCCCCAGGGACCCCCCCTGCCACCCTTGCCCACCCCAGGAGGACACCCAAGGATGGAGGGACCCATCCCAGGGACATTCAGGTAAGTTCAGGTAAGTATATATATATATATTTTTTTTTTTTTTTTTTGGCATAGGGGGGCCTGATTTGTGCCCCCCTACATGCCACAATGCCCAATGACCATGCCCAGGGGACATAAGTCCCCTGGGCATGACCATTGGGCAAGGAGGCATGACTCCTGTCTTTACTAAGACAGGAGTCATGTAAATGGCGTCTGGGCGTCGTAAAAAATGGCGCAAATCGGGTGGAGGCGATTTTTTGGCGTCAACCTGACTTGCACCATTTTAAGACGCCCTAACGCCATTTTTCCCTACGCCGGCGCTGCCTGGTGTACGTGTTTTTTTTCCACGCACACCAGGCAGCGCCTGTCTGCTAGCGCCGGCTAACGCCATTCAATAAATACGGCGCCCGCATGGCGCTTCAGAATGGCGTTAGCCGGCGCTAAACTTTTTGACACTAAACTGCGTTAGCGCAGTTTAGCGTCAAAAAGTATAAATACGGGCCATTGTTTTATTCAGATTACACATCAGTGCCTCGATGGATCTCAGTATAGCACTCAGGGCATTGGTCGTTACTACAAATGTGTTTGGGTATGAAATGCACTTGTGTTGTGCGCTTATTGCGGTGAACATTATGAATGCATGTCTGAAATTGTCCTAGTTATAAATGATATTGAAAAGAACATGCTTACTGCTCAGGTGCTGCATGGAGGTGCCCTTTATGGAGGTGCTTTTGCTCATGGCAACTTAGTTAGTGGCATCGCTTTGTTCAAGCTCTATGCCTCAAATATTTTTTTAGTTTGTTTAATGAACTTTTTAATTGAAACATATTTCCAGGTGACATTCTGACTTCTGTGGTTGGCTTATGTCATTGACTGTATTTGGTTTTGACGCTTTGGAGTAGTAGGTAACTTCTCTTTCTCAGCAGCGTGTGATGAGTCCATGCTTTTGACACAGCAATACACCATCATTTTCATTTTCCGCATTAGCGTGTGACTACAAGCTCACCCCCCCCTCCCCGGAGTATCCATGGTACATGAACCAAAACCCTAATATGTACGTTTTGTGTCCATCTTTTTATATGTGTGCTACATATTGTTCTGTGTTGTGCTTTCCATTGTGTTAGGCACACTGTGTGCTATCACTCCGAATTATATTCAAGATATTAGTCACGTGTTAGTCACATGTTTGTGGTGTTGTATTGATTTTAAAAGCACAATATTCATATACAAGCATAAAAATATTGCCATATGATGGCAGGCTGACGCTCCTCTTTTTATATATTACCGGCAATGCAACAAAGCTCACCAGTGACTACGTTTAGTATGTTTATGCAGTAACACATTAGGGGTGTGTATTGGCACATTCCCCCTCGTAAGGAGTGGCACGAGGGAGTCACTCTTGGTCCTGATGAAAAGCTGATGGGTAGGCTTCAAACATGTAGACCTCACATAATAGCAAGGCAAGTTGATAGAACATCCCCACCCCTTCTATTCACCATGTTTTAACCATACCACCACTATGGCAGATATTAAAACATTAGTTTACCTAGGAGGCAGGTATTTTTAATCTTTTTATGGCACCCCCCACTCCTATTACACTCAATCAAAGTGGATTACATGTAAAGTGCTCTCACGTAAAACGTCGGTTGCAGCACGCCCCATTCCACAGCGGAACAGGAAGGACCCAGTGATGAAGCATGCCATGAGTTTTCTAAGGGAACTATACAGTTTCCAATTATGCCAGAAGGCTTAACCCAGCTGTAAAGGGCTGGGCTTTTGTTTGATCTAAGGCATATGATTTTGTGAAAGGACAAGCCCTTGTTCGTGTTTTTCCTCCTCACTCCCTCTTTAGTTTTTGTGTGTATTTTAGTCATGTGAGAACTTTTTGTGGGGCTAAGGACCACAAGTTTTGATTTGATTTTTTTCTATTGCTGCTTTCTCCCTTTTCCACAGGTTTGCTAACCTTTTCTTCCACCATATGCCCCTTCTCTGCTTTTCTGTCTCTCTTGCTTTTGTCCAAAATCTGATGTTAGAACACAAGTCCAGGTCCCAAGAATGAGTACTGGTGCCCACTGCCTGCAACTACTGGCACAAATTAAACACAGAGGTGAAAGGAGGAGACCATCCTATTGGCAGAAAGATGTTTTGCGACCCACCATCAAATAAAACAAAATGTTGTGGGTACCTTTCTGATACTATTGAGTGCTATTTGCTGGCAAAAGACCAAATAACAATATTGCATACGCTTGAGTAGCCCAGTGCCACTTTAACTACGTATAGCAGGCACCATGCAGCTGTTTTTATCTCAAGCATATTGTCATTGCCCAGTAGATTGTCTTTCTGTAACATTTTCCTTCATGTCATTGGGTGGCTGTTAGCTATCAATCTTAGAGCCAGATTTATACTTTTTGACGCAAAACTGCGCAAACGCAGTTTTGCGTCAAAAAGATTAGCACTGGCTAGCACCAGTTATACTATGATGCTGGGTGGCGCTAAAAACAGGTTAGAGTAAAAAAAAATTACCTTAACCATTGCGCCTTGTCATAAGGCAAAATGACGTTAACACCGGAAAAATTTATGTAACTTGTTTTACGACATGTAACCATTTTGCAAAAAGGAAATGCAAAATCTTTTATCGCGTTAGAGTCAACTTTAGATGCTAGTGCAGAAAACAGTGCAAATGAGAGGCAAAATGGAGCCAGAATGCCAGGGGGACCCCAGGGTGCCCCTAATCATACAGGAACCAGCTAGCAGGGCACACACAAGACCCAGGGGAGGGAGAAGAAAAAGAGAAAGTGTTGTTTCAGTGCAGAGGAGCATGAAATACTGGTGAGAGAGGTGACAGAGCATCAATTTTAACTCTTCATCACCTCAAAATTGTCAATTGGAAGGAGAGAGGCAATCTGGCAGCATATAGACTAGATTAACAGTGTGGCAGATGTGAGGAGAATCGTAACTGAGTGCAAGAAATGCTGGCATGACTGGAAGAGAAGGACAAAGTAAAAAATGTCAAGGAACAGGAAGGCAACACTGCAAACTGGAGGTGGTAGTTCAGCACCACAAGAGGACCTGGATGAGATTGAGGAGATGGTTGCAGCAGTCATCCCGGAGGAACTGGTCACTGGAATCGCAGAACAGGACATCGCAGACTACCTGGAAACACCACAAATGCAGGGTAAATCGCATAGGCAAAATTAATGCTAAATTGTTAAATGCAGGAAGAGGAAGGAACATAGGACACACTCAATGCATTTCAAAGGAGCACAGAGTGACACATTGCACATGAAACAAGCTGCACCATGCTGACGTAAGCTACACATGCCATGCACCACAACTCATACACAACCTGGACATATGTCAATCACCAGGGCTAAGTACCTACATGTACATATGCAGCACATGGAATTGATGGCATGTCTAATGACTGTGCCTCTGGTTGTGTCATCACAGCATCCCCCGCATGTAGTCAAATTAACCCTACCAACACAATCAAGGCATCAGAGATTAGGAAGTCAGTTAATACCATTCCTGGGGTTACGTCATGGTGGTGTCCCTTGCAGTAACACCTTGCAACTGCCTTCCCACATTGCCCAAACACATGTGTTCTGCATCTTACAGCACACAATTCATTGCAACCCAGACATGTGCCGGTAGCACCATCACCCTGCACATTAACAGCACATCCACATAAGGTAGCCACCACTCCATCATGCAGTGCGGATGCCCCCTGGGTGCAGGGATAAATAATCAGAGCAGGTGCTGTGGGAATATCAGGGTGGTCCTATATCACAGGAAACATGCCACTACCAAGAGCAACTAAACTGGTGTAGTATGGAACCACATATCATGATGCTGATCCGAAATCTGCCACTACAGAAAATATGTACCACAGATAGCAACCTGTAGGCCACAACAGATACAGGCCGAACCAACAACTACTCTGACACAACCATGTGAGACACATAGGAATGGAGAAGGGAAATAAACACACACATACAACACATGGTGTATGACTGTGAACATAATGGTGTATAATGCCACACTGGCGAGCGGAGGATGGTGCACGGGCAAGTCTGATGTTGGTAAGACTGCCAGTGCAGTGTACCCTTTGCGGTTGGCAGTATGAGTCACACATTGGGATGGTGGGTGCAAATCTGTCTGCTGATGGTAGCTCTGTGGGGCACTTAGCACAATATTGGTGATGGATCAAATAGAGTCAGTGCCAGTCTTGGGGCGCATTGGGTGTGACAGGACATGCTGCACTTAGCCCTGAAAATCAGGCAGTGGAAAAGGCAAAGGGGCAGGGCATGGTACCCCCTGTACTGCCAATGGCAGGTGCATGGGCAGTGCAGGGTCACCCAGTGGCACACCACACCACATCACCACCAACCTTTTCATGGGGGTTTCAACGCCATGCAAAGGTAGGTAGAAAAGCGGGACATACCCGAAGGGTATCATTGACAACATGTGCCACTACCACCTGCGCTGTTGGGGGTGGTGATATAGACAATGGCAGTCAGGTGGTCAATGGATTCCTGCACTTATGATGAGGGACACGTAAGACTACCTGCAGAATCACCACCAGACTAGCCAGAGGCCCTGACCTAAGTTAAATTCCAGTAAACTGGCTATGTCCATAAACTCCTTTACCATCAGGCTCTGTCACATGCAAAATGATGTACACTGCAAAAAATGATACACCATCCCTGGGTCTGCCTCTGTGCCTGTGTCAAATTAGCTGCACTGCCACCATGCTGCATCTCTTGCATCATAGTGTAAGGATGGCTGCATTGAGAGGAAGATCATAGTTGTGTAGGAAGGCGCACTTACCAGCACAGACAGAAGATGAAATTAAACTCTGCTAGGTCCATGTGTGCTGTGCAATATAGCACACATACACATACATCAACATGAGGAGGTATCAAAGGTAACAACAGCATAGTGTCCTGGCAATTCCATCCCTGGGGTGGTGCAAGGTTTCAGTACCGCACAGGTGTATGTGAACCATGTTAGACTGGGACAAGGGCATATTGCCATGTGTGGTGCTGTGGTTTGACCACTGCAACACCCATTGCAAGGCCCTACTATGCAAATGGATGCGTAGGGAGGGTTGACAATGACAAGATGGTGTCAAGCCACAAAAAGGATATGCGTCACACCTAATAGATATGAATGACTCTGCCAATTGTGCTACCGGAGCTTCCCCTCATGTGACACTCAGGTGGGGCAAAGGGTTCATAGACTGCAGCCATGATGTACAGGAACAATGTTTGGGAAGTAAGATGACAAAGAGCCTCCAATAGCAAGTCAGTGAGGTGACATGTCAACTGACACAACACAGAAGGATTGATTTTTCATCACCTCATTGAAGATGATGATGGCTCTCCTGCTGATATGCCTTTCCTGGAGTACCCCGATGACCTGGATGACCAGCTGTCAACCATCGGCCAAGAGACCCTCCAAGAAGTCCTTGTATCCCTCAAGACACCACCTCCCGTTGCAAGGAGGACAAATAATGACCCAGCCATCCCAGATGCTCCACCCAACACGCCAATAGTACGACCTACCAGCACCAACACAGCTGAGGACTCCGAGGACCTAGGGACCAGCTTTCAGAGGACAGTGATAGGAGTCCAGCGGGAGCTGGCCAACGAGGTGCGGTGGGGATGGAGACTGTGGCAGCCATCCTAGAGGGTATGCGGACATGCCTCATTACGGCCAATTAACATATTGCAGCCAAATGAGGCACACACTCCCCACTGCATGAAGTCCAGCAGTGTCTGAGGGACACAGATGCTGTCAGGAGGGAGAGGCCACAACAACTGCCCTCCCAAACTGTCAGCAGCGTGACTGAGGACTAGATGGACTCCATGCACGGGAAGTGGCCTCTCTCAGGGCAGACATGGCTACCTACCACTGGGATGTTGCTGCTATCCTCAAAAATCAGCAGCTCCTCCTTGCTGCAGTGATGACATATGTTGTTCCACAAATGGCAGCTGCTGGGAATTGGGAGTCCACATCTCCAACCACCATCAAGGGCAGAGGAGACACCACACACATTGGAAGATGAGGATGTGGAACAGATCATCTTCACCCATAAGAGTTCCTGGTAGCACCAGCCCATGCCACATGGGCAGTGTTTTCTTTTGTCCTGTGCTTGAGATCATGCCAGTGTTAGCACAGTTGGATATTTGCACTCTTCACTGACACACTGTTGACCTGTCTGCTATGGACTGTCATTGTCTTTCACTTTCCAATTGGTAATTCATGTTCCTCCCCACTTAACAACACTTCACCCAAGCATGTCCCATGACATATCCCTGAACCCTGGACTTGTGTTGTGTCACAATTCTGTGGATTTCACAAATAGGGTCACTGACCTGGACATTGTATATATTGCACTACAACACTTGTAAATAAACACCTCCTACACAAACAGCTTGTCTAAGTGCATTGTGACCACATCTACTACGCTTAGGAATTGTGATATGTGTAACCATGTCATTAGTTACAGAGTGTCAGTACAAGAGTGCAGGAACATGGGGGCCCATACCTACACACAAGGTTCCAACATGATACATGTCAATGCTGGTCTCATCCCCTACAAGCAATTCATTGAGCATGTCAAAAATGAAGAACATATGTATGCATCACTCACTATTTATGACAGGAATGGTTGTGAAACAGATCTCAAGCAAGCTTGTCAGCTGGGAGTACCAGTAGAACACATAGGTGCGAAACAGAGGTACTTAACCTCATCAGTGATTGCCACCGGTCACCTTTGTATGATAGAGTTCAAATATAGGCTATGGTGCCACAGTCCCCAACATTCCTACACAGGACCCCAACACTGACAGCTGAATTACCACACCTACCTGCACAATACAAAGTTAACATAGTCACCCTGAGTGGTGGGTACACTGGATGGCAGATGCATTGACAAGTAGATGTGTTGTTGCTGCCAATGTGACAGCTCAGTTGTCAATAGGCGACGCACATGTCAAGAGAGGTATTTGGAGGTAGGACCAACACACAATTTGCACTGTGCACTCATGGGAAGACCCTGAGGCACTATCATTTAACACAAAATGTGTAGGAGTAAGCAACAATGTTATTTAAGTATCAAACTGAACTAAAAAAAATATTAAAACCTACCTTAGCCTAAACTATCCTATTCTAATTATACTTAAGCAACAACTAAAGCTAACTACCCTATGCTAAACTTAACTAACAAATTTAACACCACACTCTAAACATTGACCCCCCCACCCACCACCTTAAGTTACAGGACACATCCAGGACAACATACTAACTAAACTAAACAAATATATATTTGTTTGTATTATATATATATTCATTCTGGTTGCATAAAACCTGTCCACAAGCATTGCACGCAGCACCCCAACTCATCTGCTACTGTCACTCAAGAGCACGAACAGGTCTGCCAATCTCGACACCAAGGTGATCAAGCAGATCCTGCTCCCTGGCCACCAGATCTGCTCAGCGATGCTTGAGCTGGTGCTCATTCCTGCCACTCCTGTAGACTCTCTTCAGGTGGTGGAGCACCTTGCCCCACTGCAGCTGGATGGCCTCCAACCGGTATCCTTGGATGACCCGGCTACCCATCTCAAGCATCATGGGAAGATAGTGGCATACCAGCCACACAAATCCTCCTAACTCCTGCTCTGACATCCTCGTCAGCCTCCCCTGCGAGACATCTTGTAAATGGTCAAATTTGACCACAGATACAAAGATAAAAAGTAAAAATAAACAGAAACTTAACCCCACTAACTAATCCCAACTATCTCAAATGCTAAACTACTACAGACAGACACCCCACAGTACAAATACAAATTTAGACAATAAACACACAAAAAACAACAAATGGGACAAAATGCACACTATTAATGACAGGACACGACAGGAGGGACACCACAAACTGCAGTCAACAAGCAAGACACAACCACCAGCTCCAAAACACAACCACACAGTCAGAAAGGCACAGGCTGTAAAGAGAAAGTGAAACTACACCCACTGTATCATGCTTGTAGAAAGGATTTCCTATTACATCACTTCCTGTCCCTGTGCGTCACGTTTTTCAGTTGTGTGTGTATTTATTTGACGCATTTGACATTTGCGTTGGCTTTTTTAAACGCATAACGCATGTGCGTCATTTCTATAGACGCACAACGGTTTTGTGTCGATTTCACTGAAGGCAGCAATGAGAGGTGTGCGAAGAAGGAATTCACGCTATGGGCCCATGTGTCATTTACATTGCGTTTGCAAATGTTTTAGATACATTTGCGCCATATTTTTAGACTCAATTCTTGATTGCATATTTTTTTGCATTGTCCTTAGATGCACCCTGAATCAAAATACATATAATATGGTCTGTGCTGCAGTGTGGCATTTTGAATATGTCCACATGTGGTAGTCCATGCAATAATGTGACAAGGGTGTGATTAGTCTGTTCCACTAATGTGTGTTTTACAGAGTTAACAGCATGCAAATTGTTGCACATTGCGCATATATATGAATGTGTGACAACAGTGCATCCACATATGTTTGGCATTCAGTTCAATGCAATAGTTCTGATTTGTGATTATGTATTGTGTTTTTGTCTGTGATGTGTGATATTGTCATACAGAGCATAATATTTAAAGCTACATTCAGAGGTCAGGCATTGTTGATGATGGGTGACCAATTGCTACCTAGGAATTATTACCCAAAACTGTTTCCGCAAGTAGATTTTGAGTTTATGGAGACTTGTGAGAAGCCTGCATATTTGTCTGAAATGTGTACATTTTTGGTACATAGTGTGTATGACACACTATGCCTACATTTCACCCAGAATATGTTTTGTTCACAAAAGTTTGAGTGAACTTGTTGCAATTAACAATGGTTGTTGGCTTTGTGTGGTGGTCTCATCCATGCTGATGTGCATTCCACTGACGTGTCCGTTCAATGTTTGAGGTCATATGTACCCTGTGTCAGGATTGTGCCCCATGGCAGTGGCAGAACAGATTACCATAGATATACTGCACAGGCCCACCTTCTACCATTGGTTGTTATACCTGGGAAAATCATGATGACATATGATGTCACAACAGTACTTGTCAGATTCCTATTTGTAACATGATCCCTGAGCTTTGACTTACATTCTTATACTATGTGTAGTGGAGATTGAAAAGACCAAAGCAGGACTGGTTGCATTAGTGAAGTGTTTCATTACAAAATTGGCAAGGTGAATTCAGTGGTTCTTAAGAGTAAAAGTTGTCAACTATGTGCTGTCTCTGGCGTGCCCCAGCAGCTGTGTTGTGCTGTTCCCCCTCCAAACAGTCACCACCATCCTCCTCCTCCTCCTCACGCAGGTCATCTACCTGGTTATACATCGGGACGTTCACCCGCACACATACATTGTGCAGGATAGCACATGTCAGGATGATTTTGCACACAATGTGTGGGGCATATAGAAGTGTGTCTCCTGTGAGGTCTAGGCACCTGAATCTTGTTTTCAGTATGCCAAATGTCCTTTCACGTTATTGTGTGTCTTATGGAGTCCCTCACTGTATGCACTCACTGCTGCTGTGCTTGGGTTTGCAAATGGGGTTATTAGCCATGGCTGTATGCCATAACCCTGATCCCCTGCAAGAGATAAAAGGTGTTAGTTGTTGTTTAGGCTTGCAACAGGTTTGTCATGTTGCATGGCAGTTGTTATTTTGATTTGGTTGTGCCCATACATGTTTGTGGTATGGTGTGAGTTTCTGGCCTTGTGCAGAGTTTCTTAACACTGTGTTATTGACATGACAACCTTGGAGATTGGCTCAAGGACCTGGGACATATTTTTGAATCCTAACTGATGCTCAGTATGTATGTACCATGTGTTGTGTAGTGCACCTTTGTATCAGTGTGCTATCAATAGGGGGGACATGACGTATCCTCACAACATAATGGGGCCAGATGTGGTGACAACGTGGTACGCCTACTGAGCCTAGACATCCCAGACATTTTTACATGTGTCATTACAGATCAAGTGCAACACTTAGGCCCATTTTAATGTGTAAGTGACAATGCACAACACGGCTCCAACATTGGCAGCACTGTGACTATGCAGGAATGCACCATGTGTGATATGTTACTAGGCAAGCCTTTGTTGTCCCCTGTGCCGGTGCCTAATATGCAGCCATGCACCAAGACTATCAACCTTGCAACAGGGTGCTTGGCTAGCTGCCCTGTAGAGGTAGATGTACCTATGCAGGTAGGGACACCTTCCTATACATATACATTTTTGATGGGCAATTGGCTCTTTCTATGTGTGCAGCAGTATGCAGCATGCATAGCTGGCACATTCATATGAGGTCAAATCACAGTCTATTTTCTTATTGCAACCTGCCTGGGGTGGTGTTTGGTGTTGTCAATGCCTTAGGTGTTAGGTGACACCTACATCTACATAATGCTATGTATCTTGTGGTGAAACACCTGCAGCTACACACATTGCAAGCCCCTTCCACGTTAAGTGTTGTGTGGGAGGGTGGTTGATTTGCAATGTGGCTTCATGTCACAAAAGAGTGGTCATCCGCCAACTTGTACATACAGTGCAGGCCATGACAATGGCACTGGGGGCTCTTACATAGGCCCCTTAGTGATCCTGAGTGGAAGCTGATGTTTGTGCCAGCCATCAGGTATCCAAGAGTGGAAATCCCATTGTTTCAGGATGTTCAACATCACTCCCAGTATCCCTCCTATGTTCTAAAACATGAATCAGCATTTCTACTGTTCACACATGCACAGTGCAAGCTATGGGATGGAGCTCAGCTGATTAGCAAATGTGTCCCTTAGCACAGTGCATGTAAGGTCGATGATGTCCTAATTACTCCTACAGGGTCCCACTATGGCATCCATGATCTGCACTGTCTAACAGTGACTCTGCCCCATGGTGGGCCATTTATTGTTTACAATGCAGACATGATAGTGTTGTGGGTCAGTAAGTGTTGCATGTGAGGTGGCACTATAGTAGGTGTGGTGCCACTTCTCACAAATCTGGCACATGGTATGCGATGGCCGTTAATGTTGCATTCCTATGTGTGTGACCCAATGCATCAGGCAGTTGTATATGCACACTACAGGTAAGTCAGGTATGTGTTGATGAGATGTACTTGGTATTGTCACCAGTTGTCTGGCATGTGATGTTTGTTCTGGCAGAGACTTGCACAACATGAGTTGAATGATCTGTGCCCATGTGTGACTTACGTTACATGAGCATGGTGTATGCCATTGACTTTGCTGTGCTATTCTTTGTTTGGTGTAGTGTGTGTCTGAAGTGCACGTAGTGGGCAACCTGTGGGCACTTGTAGTAGTTTGTGTACATCTTCTGTTTGCAAAGGGTACATATCTGCACCTGTCCTTCACGTGGTGTGCCTGTCAAGTTGTGGGTGTGTTTAGTACATGTGGGTGTAGGTGTTTGTGGTGTGCACTGATTGTGCTGTACTGCAGCATGGAGCATATGTGTTGTTACCTGCACCTCTGTGTTATCCTGGCCATGTTTTGCATGTGGTGTAGGTCTTGTTTGTCCTACAGGGTTGGTGTGTTGTGTGTAAATTGCTAGGTTTGTTGACATACCCACAAGTAGGCCATTTCAATATTGGCCATCCTGGAAGTGTTCGTTGATCCTGCTGTGCCGGAATATGTAGGCGCACAGGCCACTCCCAGGATACTTTGCTAAAATGTCTGTGACTAGTCCCCGGTGGTCCACTGTGGCCTGCACATTTATGGAAGGGGTGTGTCTGCGATTCTGGAACATATGCTTTGTTGCTGCAGGTGGAACAAGTCAGACATGGGTGCAGTCAATTGTGCCGGGCACATGCAGGAAGCCATCAAATTGATAGAACCCTGTTTTATCTCCTGCTGCTTTTGTTGGGTGTTGTGGAAGCTAATGTGGTGTGGTGTCAGAGAGATAATTGCTTCTAACACCTTTGACAGGAACACCGAGAATTAAGGTTATGACACACCAGCACCAAGGGCATCTGTTGTTTGAAATGAGCCACTTTCCAGCATGTGCAGGACAGCTAGCAGCTTTGTCACAGGTGGGATATTGTGTGGGGTCTGAAGACTGGCTGTGATCTGTGGCTTAATGTAGTGCAGCAGGTATAGTATGGCTTGCCGGTTGAGTCTGTATGTCCTTATTATGTCTTGTTTCCTGAGGCCAAGGACGTTTGCCCTGTTTCTGTATATCCTCTCCTGCCTTCTGCATTGCCTTTGTAGGCCCCGTTGTAGTGGTGGTGGTTGCTGTTGGTGTTGTTGCTGTCCTCTGTGTCGTCTCGCAAGCTGGAGCAGTAGCACTTCCATCCCGCCCAGTGGGTTGGTGATGTTGATTCTGTCTTAAGTTTTCAGTAAGTAGTGGTGTGTGGGCCTCATTGTAATGCCTGGTCTGACTCAGGCATTTAAAAGTGACGCAAATCGGAGTTAACATCATTTTTTGGGTCCGCCTCCCACCTGTGCGCCATTTTTGCCCTGGTGGATAAACATGGCGTTAGTGGCTTAGAGTAATCTTTTGGACGGGAACGCCTAACTTGCATCTCATTGAGGCAAGGAGGTTTCACACATCCAATAAATGACGTTAACTTCAATATTTTGACGCTAGAGAGGTCTAGCGTCAAAATATAAATATGGAGATTAGTTAGCGCTGAATTAGTGTAAAAAAAAAGATGATAATTCAGTGCAAAGCAAGTATAGATCTGGGCCTTAGTTTAAAACAATTAACTTTTGGAATTTTCATTTTTCATCATTTTTATATCTTATTTGGCTGTTTTTTAACCTCGTCTGTGCTGTTCTCTTGTTCCTGTATTTCTATACAGTGGCATCATCGAAGCGTTAGTAAAATGACATTAACTGTGCAGGCACCAATCAAGCGCTAAGACACGCATCAGTTGCTTGTTTCCCTCATCACATGAAGGTCAGGAAGTAAATATTAATGTGAAAGTTAGAAACAGTTGCTCCTCGTTTTAAAAGTATGACATACGCAGGTTCAGACATGCCATAATTATTTACGCCTCATTATTTTTGTTGTGAAGGAGTGTTCTTCAGCGTCTGAAAAGTAGGTGGCAGTTTGATATCTCAGGAGCCTTACCCTTATTAGAAATACCAAAGAAGGGGGATTTTCTAACGTGGTATGGGAAAGCTATTTATGCAAATTACTTTGCACAACACATTAACTGAAAGTACGTCCAAGACTAAAACACCACACCACCCCTGAATAGTACCTACTTAACATCACACAAGGAAATCAAAAGGTGGATTTCACAGTAAAGTTCAGCTTACAACTACTGTGTGTCACAATTAAGTCATTCTGGGTGCAGTAAAATTGATTCCGTATTTTTCACAACAAGTTAATAATGTTTTTGGAAGGTGTGACATTTACAAGTTTAAGAAAGGCACTCCTATTCCGGAGACTGCATGTCAAATTGAAACATAACATGCAGAGGTTCTGGGGTACTCATGTAACAGTAACATTGAAAGTGATTCCCCATGCCCAGTGGCATGCGGAGTAACCGATTTTTCAAGACGTAAAAAACCACAGCAGATGGTAAATTTATGTGAGGGCCTGTGGGTGGGGTAGGGGAGGGGTGGGGATTGTTTGAGGAAGAGAAGGCAAGAGAAAGCTTTGCTCTAGCAGGGGGCATTGTCTGCTCCCACTGTGCAAAAAAAAAAAAAAAAACGGAATAAAGTTTGGCTTTTGCTTTGGCAAAGCATCCTGTGATTTTTCTGGCTGAAATTACCAGCTATAAAAATAGTCTATGGTTCTCACACACCCAGTAAAACTGAATGCGGAAAAACCTACCATCTCTAAATTCGGGGTCCAAAATTTTATGACTCAGATTCACTCACAGATTACCACGTGTCTCCTTTTTTTCTGATAATTTTTGCTCGACACATGTTGCCAAAAATCACATCATCAAATTAGTGGCTAATTCCCTACCATCAGGAAAAGTAACCTTACTGTAATCCCCTTGTGCCCGGAGTCCATCAGCTGTCCTTTCAGCAGAGTCCCAGATGTAACCAATTCTAGAGCTCTACAGTAGGTGACAATCCAACAAATATGTGGCACTCGTAGCAGCACAAGGTACCCCAAAGGGCTCAGAGATATACAAACTATTTCAGCAATGCCTGGGCAAAAGAAAAATGCTGAACCACCAGTATCCTAATTGATTCCCATAGCTACTTCATATACATGCTTTGTGGTCCTGCCTCTTACATTACATTTTCAACTATTTATATTTGCTCACAGTCATTTTTCATCCTGATGGTGATCCATCGAATTATGGAAGGTTGAAACTCCTATAGGCAGCTTTATCAGTTTTCTTTTTGAACTGCAGCTCCCTGCCTGGAGTGGGAGGATCCAGTGCTGATGTCCCTGTTTTTTTTAAAATCCACAATATTAAGCTCACAATTCTAATCTTGAAACATACAGCATCCAGTGGCAGCTGGTGACGTTTGAAAGTGGTGGGGCGTAAAAGTTGGGTATAGCCTTTATGTAGCTAGCAAAGCGAGCAAGATTAATAGAAACAAGTGTGGTCTGGGGTGGTTCTTCCTCCCTAGAAATAAATGTTAAGAGATTGGCAAAATGATGCAATATAAAGGAAAGGAATTTAGGGCTAAAGCAAGACTTGTAAAGCAGTGGGAAAGTATTGTCTCAAAATATTAAACACATTAAAAACTGCAATATATCTTACTGCATTAATGTGTTCAACAGTAACTGTAATGTGCAAATTGTACAGCGTGACAACTTCTGCCCTTTAACGTGTGTGCTTGCTCAGTGTCTTGCACTGCATGCGCCATCAACTTTGGAAGATAATGCTCTAACCTTCAGGAAGCACCCACAGCTGCTGTCTGCAATTAGTCATATGGACAAATCTGCAAACAGGTCTTTAAGTAGGATGAAAAAAGTGGGGGCTTGCTAAAAGGGAATATGTAAAATAAACCTGACTGATATTTTGGTTTCTCTCTGAGAAGTAATTGCATCCAGATATATAACACAACAACTGGCATGCAGCTAAAACATGTAAGTGCGATTGGATTTGTCAATGTTTGCTAGCTGTTTAAGATAAATGAGTAACAACAATAATTTGCTATGAATAATTAACACTGGAAATGGTTCAATTCTGAAATTGTGAGTCTGTGAATTAAATAGCATTAATGCCTGTGGAAGGTGTTTTGTACCTCAGCTATTTGTGCTTCATGTTAGATATGAATGCCTTTTTTCTCTGCATATCTTGTCCATCTACACATCTCCAACTGCCTCTTTTTCTTCCTCAGCACGCTCGTTTCACTCTGACCCAAATGCACTTCCTTACATCTCCCTCACTTCAACACTTCCAAACATACACACCACAGTCACTCAAATTAAGAAATGTATCTCCTTTTGCTTTTGTCTTGTAAATATTTTGACATTGTTGTACCCCCTTCACACACAGTTCCACATAATTTCAACACTGGCTCACTGAATGTCACAAGCTCTCCTCCCTACAGTGTTGCAGTTTATGGGTGTTCAAAACTAAAGCCAACCTGCATCCTCAGACATCTTCCCACCTTTACAATAACTATAGACCTGTTTCTGATTTTTACACTAACCCATGACTCCCACCAAGGCTATTTATCCACACTTAGGGGCCCATCGCTTGACAAACTCTGGCACCCATATCACCTCAGTATCTTGTTTCAGGGCTTCATTATCTTCCATTACTCACCCAATGCCAGCTGCCTCCTCTCTGTCACTAGTTGTAGTAGTAGTAAACCCTTTATTCGGTTACATAACCATAAAAAACGGAAAACAAGGTAAACACAGAATAAAAAAAACAAATACACATATGATATAAAACACAGGTACACAGTCCTTAAAATTCAAATATCAAGGTGAGCACAATAAACAACAATAAAACAGATTACATCATAACTATATAAACAGATTCAATGGGGGCGTGGCCAACAACAGGGCCGAAATGACATGTATTTGAGGAGCTCCCGGCCACCTGATCCTGCTTAATCCTGGTCACATTTGACTAGTGAGAGATCATAAACTGTCCCTCTTATTTCACAGACGCACACCCATGTACACATCGTACGAAGAAATTGGGGAAAAAACTGCACGGCCACCAAAACTGTCAGTGCAGGACCTGCTGCGACTACTTAAAGTAGAGAGGTTGCACTGTTGTCGGACAGCTGCGGAAGCCACACTGCTGGAAGGAGCGGCTCTGAGGCTCGGTGCCGCTGAGTGCACCTATTTGGGGCAGGGGTGCCTCACGTGAGCTGCCTGGCTACAGAGTGGGGCGGCCCGATGTGTCTGGAATGTTGCTGTTGCTGTGGGAAGGCAGAGAGTGGAGTGACTCCGGTGGGCCCCAGCAGGACTCTGGCTGTGGCGGCAGACTGGGAGTGATGTGGGAGGTGCCTAGAAGGTAACACGCTCAGGGAGAAAGGGTGCAACCCACGCCCTACCCTGTGAAAAGCCCAGCATACAAAGGGGAGCAATCGCCTTCTCCCCGCTCCATTCGTCACTAGTGAGGCACTTTACAACCCCTGACCCCAATTGAAATAGAGCCCTTTCAATTCCACCTGCCACGGAGGCTGCAGACACTTACGGGTGAGGAGTAGGGGAATTGACCAAGGGCTCCACTAGATTCACATTATATGTTTGTCCTCCTTTTAATTTTCCTGTCACTGGGCCCACATGGAGTACTGGGAACATAGTTGGATCTCCCCTGCAGCCCTTCTGGTACATTGATCTGGAACTCAGAAGACCTCAAGGGGTGTTTCGCCGTGTGTGAGACAGTCCCAGAACCAGGGGAGGGGGACTGCGGTGGGGGGGGGCACAACCCCTCCCCTCCCCACAATCACATGCCTGATACCCTGCCCCGGGACGGGACCAGTCTGATTTGCTTTCGACTGGTTCCTTATCAGAGGCCACAGGGGAATGAAAATTGTGCACTTGAGCACTCCGTAAATTCTGAGCAGAAACTAGCTAAACTACTGTGGACAAAAAGGACTATAAGAATTCAGGGCCCAACCTACTTGAATGCCTACCGGCATCAACTGCCTGGCTGATGCCACTTGAGGACAACAGTACAGCTCTTAAAGCACCATGGGCAAAAATAACGTCCTGAAGTCAACAACACGCAACACCATCACACAATATGTGATGCCTCACTAGACTACACATAGGATCACCCACCAGGGGCACGACGCACCAAATGGCTCCCCACAGAGTGCAATGAAACTATAGAGTGCTGCCTCAATAGAAGAAATACTGGGATTGAGACTGGCCCTTGAAGGACAAATCACTGGAGAAGCAGAATCTAACATCACGGCCCTACAGAAAGACGTTCAACAGCTCCAACAACAGATAAAATGCCTGAACTACTCTGCGGCCCTACTGAAGGACAAGGCTGAAGATGCAGAAGACCACTCAAGGCAAAATAATGTGAGAATACAGGGGGTTTCCAAGCATGTGGAGGGCCGATCAATGGAAAAAATGGGTGATTGATCTATTCAAACCTGGAGAATTATCGGTGCACTTTGCGGTAGAACGTGCACATGGAGCTCCTGTGGCCATGCCGCTTCTGGGGGTCCCGCCGCGACCTATAATCGCATTATTACTGAACTACAGAGACAGAGGTGAGATAGGCTAGGTAAATAACAACACTGCAATATGAGGGCCATAATATAGCTATCTATCCTGATTATACACATCGAGTTCAGGAATTCTGTAAAACATTTACGTAATTTAAACAACAGCTGTGGACCATGGGCCTCCGATACATGCTGTACCCTGCCAAACGTAAGGTAATACATAGGGGTGTATTTTTTGACAATCCTACGGAGGTGTGGAACTGGCTGGATATGACAGGGGATGCACAATGACGATCCCTTGCAGAGACTAATGCCTTCCATTTGCAAGGAAAACAAAGGAAGACAAAACATAACTGCAAGCTCAACTCCACTCAAGGATCTCGGAGAGGAAAGGGCAGAGTGATTGTGCATGATAATGGTACCATAGTACGCAAATTCGACCCCTCCTCAGTGGTGATTTAGACTATTGATAATGTGAATGCTGGAGTGGGGGAGGAATCAGCCTTTGTTTGGTGCACAAGTGATGTCTTACCTGACACTGAACTCTGAGTCATGGAGGGTCCCTTAGTAAGCACCAAAGCCTAAATGCGAACCCCCGGTGGAGAGTAGAGGTCGGAGGGTTGGGTGGGAATGTGAGGCAGATGAGGGGTGCTTCGAAGAACTCTGGGAAGAACATTGGTTAATGCTTGATGGCCAGAGTGGGACAGTTTGGAACCCCATGGGTGGACATTTGTTGAGATGAAGCCAAGGGGTGGTCATTGACTCACATGCATGTACAAGAGTAAGTTAAGCCAAGGACATGAACACAATTGGCGGCTGGAGGGGGAGTGGAAACACTGTTTTCTAGGGAAGTTCACATGAATATGCTGGGGTACACAATAATGTCTGTCCTGACATATCGAGAGGATTGGCCAAGTATATTGTTCTTGGTTGCAGTTACTTTCCCTGGGAGGGGGGAGGTAAGTTTGGATTTTATAATTGTATGGTTGGAGAGTTTTTCTCTGTATAGTTGCATAGCAGGATCACAGGGAGGGGTGGCGATCGATTGGGACCTGTCTATGACAACAAAGACTAAGCACAAATTCTCATTATGGAATGTATAAGGACTGGGCATGGCAAAAAAAAGATATTGGTGCTCATTATGACATCAGCCGTTAACTCAGAAAACCGCCGATGCCAAGGGTGGCAGAAGACCGCCCGCCATAATATGGACACTGCAGGATTTCCACCACAATAAGGGCCAGCAGCGCGCCGTCCCGTTCCCAGCCGGACGACCTCCTCGCTGGACAAGTTACGTCGGGCAGCTGACAGGAGAGGGGGCTTGGAGGGGGGGAGTGTGTGGTATCTGCCTGTGTGTATGAATGTGTGTGTGCATGTGTAAATGCGTCTATGAGTGTTGTGGTTCATGCGTTGTTGTATGCGTGTGAGTGAATGCATATATGAATGGTGAAGTAAGTGCGTATTGGGATGTCTGCAAGAATGCATGCCTGAATGTGTGTGAGAAGGTCAGGGTGTATGCGTGCCTCAATGCGTGTTGGTATGAATGAGTGAATGCGTGTATGGATGAGTGTGAGTGGATGCCTGTATGGAAATGTAGGTGAATGAGTGTATACGTGGTGTGTGTGGGTGTCTATGTACATGTATGCGGAAGGCAGGGGCTGTGACTGTAGGGGTTGTGGGGGAAGGGGGATGATGTGAGTGTGTGTGGCTGTGTGCATGTAAGGCTGTAGGGGGTGTTGTGTGATGGGTGTGTGTCTGCATGTGTATGAATGGGTGTTGTGAGTGTGAGTGCGTGCATGTATGGGAGTGTTTGTGAATGGATCGGGGTGGGAGTGTTTGTGAATGGATCGGGGTGGGGGTGTTTGTGAATGGATCGGGGTGGAGGGTGTGTTTGCATCGGAGGGGGTGGGGGTGTGTGTTTGCATCAGAGGGGGTGTTTGAATCGGGGGTGGGAGAGGTGTTTGAATCAGGGGTGGGGGTGAGTTTGGATGGGGGAGTTAGGTGCTTGCTGGAGGGGCGGGGAGCCATCTACCAGTGACAGGGAAGGAATTCCCTGTCACCGGTAGGCCCTACCGTCATGGTTTTCATGCCGTTGCTAAAGCGGTGGAAACCATGATGGTAGGCCGGCTCATCATACCGCCGGCGGTACTCTGTGGGCCTCCGGGCCGGAGAAGCAGTTCACACAGCCATGGCGGTATGAGTGGTGATATGGCAGGTTGGCAGCGGCCAACCCGCCACACTCATAATGTGGCGGTATACACCACCAGCCTATTGGCGGTGATACTGCTACAATAACCCTAATGGTAAAAAGACCGCAAGTGTCAAAATGACCCCCACATAGTATTATCACAGTTTAAGCGCCATAGTGTTTGTATTGCCTGTATACATGAGACACACCTCAATGAAGCTGAATCTGGTAAATTAGCTAAAAAAAGTAGAGGGGACAAACATACTTTCCAAACTACTCCTCATATGCCAGGGGGGTCTTGGTATGGTTTGCCCCAGGAGTCCCCTTTGCACTAACATATATGGAGGCAGACATAGATGAATGATATACAGTGTTGCAGGGTAGGTTGCATGGAGTGGATGTGATGCTTGTCAATTCTTATAGTCCACATGTAGATACTGACTCCTTTTATGATGGGATTAGAGACGTGGTGTCTCCGATGGTGGACACTGGCATACTATGTTTGGGGGATTTCAACTGTGTACTTGATGGTGATCTAGACCACTCCCTGGCGTAGCACACCAAGCCAAAACTTACAGCGCAATTACGGGGGACCATGACACATCTGGGCCTCTGTGATATATGGAGGGAGAAACACCTGTGTCAACGCAAATACACCTGCTACTCCCCAACTCACTGTACATATAGAAGTCTGGACCGCATAATATTGACTACCCAATGCGCTGCTTGTGTCATGGAAGTGACACACTTATCCTGCTATCTGTCGGATCACGTTCTAGCTACATATACAATGGCTTGGGAACAGGCCTCACTAGGTCCTGGTCCATGGAAATTACCACCTGAAATACCACAAGACAGTGTGGGCAGGGAGACACTTGGGGGGCCTTGACAGAATATATTGACACCAACTGGTTGTCCACGGGAACCCGGGTGACGGAGTGCGAGGCACTAAAAGCCACATTGAGGGGCTGATGTTTGGGATCTATGTGCAGGATTCGAAAGACACTACAAGCAGAGCTCCTCTTTAAGGAGAGCCCACTGGCACATGTTAAAAAAATCTCTCCCTAACACAAAGCGGGAACGGAGTGAGGAGGCAGCTCTGCAACATCAGGTAGTGACTGGAAGGGATACACTCTTAAATCATACCGACATTTGTTACACCGAAAGGCAATACTAATGGACACCTTATGGCTTGGATACTTAGACGAGAAATGCCTAATACCCCAAAACTACAGCTTAAGACTCCAGGGGGGAACTGAGGTTCACACACAAAGAGATATTATGAACACACTCAAGGACTATCTCGAGACAATTTATGCCAGTCCAGGGGATTCAGGAGGGGACTGAATTTCGACTAACTAGGCAGCCCTTTCTCTGCCTCGAATTGTGGAGGTGCACACACAGGAGCTAGGTGATGCTCTCATCCTGGAGGAGGTACACAAGGTATTGGTGTTGCTTCCTGGGAATAAGGCATCGGGTAGTGACAGCTTTTTGGCAGAATTTTTCCAGACGTAGTACCCCACACATTCTGGAAGTATATCTTGAGTTGAAAGAATAGGGATTACTTCTACCCACTATGAGAAAGGGGTGCATTACTATGATCCCCAAGCCGGGTACCATCCCATCCAACCATAGTTCCTTTTGCCCACTTACTATGATAAACAAAGACACCAAAGTCCTATGCAAACTTCTCGCCCTTAGACTCCGGACAGTAATTTCTCATTTAATACACCCTGATCCATGTTGATTTATCCCAGAGCAGAATACGACTATGAACCTCCCCAAGCTGATGCATGTAATGCATGAGGTTGAGTGGAGAAATGAGGACTCATCTGCGGTGGGGAAGGGTCAATTCCTGACATATGCCAGTATTGTAGACAGCATCCCAGACCTCATGCCGGAGTTCCTGGTCCCCCCTCTGTCCTCGCTCCTTTTCAACGCTTTACTGGAGCTCAGTCGTACACTTATACCGAACCATGTTGGCGGCTGGACCGAGGGTGTAGTTCCTGGTGAGGGCAGCATGTGAGGAGGCACTAGGAATCTGCATGGGGAATGAGCAAAGGGTAGATAATGCTTCCCCATCTGCATGGTTTCTTGTAATGTGCAATTCAAACTTCCACTAGCTCCATCGCACATAAACTACGGCAATGCTACTTGTTGGGAATGACCTTTCTGCAGGGTCACTCCCAACGTTTTTGCCTTCCTCCTTCTCTTTTTCTGACCTCATTTTTGCTGGATTTAGGACTCTGCGCACTTTACCAGCTAACCATTGCTAAAGTGCATATGCTCTCTCCCTAAAACATGGTGGCATTGGCTAATACCCAATTGGCATATTTAATGTACTTGTATGTCCCTAGCAAAGTGCACTACATGTGCCCAGGGCCTGTACATTAAATACTACTAGTCGGCCTGCAGCAGTGGTTGTGTCACCCACATAAGTAGCCCTTAGCCATGTCTCAGGCATGCCACTGCAAGGCCTGTATGTGCAGTTTCACTGCCACTTCGATTTGGCATTTAAAAGTAATAGCCAAACCTCAAACTCCCCTTTTTCTACATATAAGTCACTCTTAAGGTAGTCCCTAGGTAGCCCATAGGGCATGGTGCTATGTAGGTAAAAGGCAGGACATGAACATGTGTGTTCTATATGTCCTGGTAGTGTAAAACTCCTAAATTCGTTTTACACTGATGTGAGGCCTGCTCCTTTCATAGGATAGCATTAGGGCTACCCTCATGTACTGTTTGAGTGGTAGATGCTAATCTGAAAGGAGTAACCAGGTCATATTTAGTATGGTCAGAATAGTAATACAAAATCCTGCCTCTTGGTGAAGTTGGATTTAATATTACTATTCTAGCGCCTGTTGTGGGACAGAAATTTCCCTGCATCGCCCACAGGATCGACGCAGCTCCTGTGACTTTGGCCTGCATGCCCAGGATTTCTCTGCATCGTCCCCGGGGCATCCAAATACTACGCAACCCAAAGAGGATCCAAGTCTGCGTGCCAGAAATCAACACAAAGCTCTTGCTCAATGGAAAAGCATTGACGCATCGTCTGTGTGTGCTCAGAGAAACTGACGCACACCTCCCTGTTTTCCACGCATCTCCTCCTCTGCAGTCCTGTGTGGATAATTTAGACGCAAACCAGGTACTTTGTGTTTTCAAGAGATACTTATTGCTTTTTCAGAACTAAAGATTCTGTTTATCATTATAAAAGTGATATCTCAACTTGCATCTATTAAATATTGATTGTTTTTACCTTATTTGAATCAGATAAATATTCTATATTTTTCTAAACCTGTGTGGTGTATTTTTGTGGTGTTTATACTGTGCTATTGCATGATGTATTGCACAAATACTTTACACATTGCCTTCTACGTTAAGCCTGACTGCTCAGTCCCAAGCTACCAGGGGTGGGCACAGGATAATTTGGATTGTGTGTGACATACCCTGACTAGAGTGAGGGTCCTTGCTTGGACAGGTGGTAACCTGAGTGCCAACCAAGGACCCCATTTCTAACACTACTCCATAGACTTGACCAAGCCAGACCAAGTAAATGTCCTAGATGTCCCAACCAATCAGCAATGTTTCCACATTTAGCATGGCAATGCCCATTGGTCATGGAATTCTGGAACACAGTAATTGATTATCTATCTGACCACTGCAATATAATTATTACACGTGACCCAGTGGTGTGTCTGCTAGAGGACATTAAATGAATCAAGGGCATAGTGTACAAATTCACGCACCTAACGCACCTCACGTTGCTCTTAGCCAAACGGAGAGTGGCTACTACATAGATGGGGCTATTGGGCCCTAGCATGGATGGGTCATGGAGAGATGTCATGGAATGGGCAATTGCAGAAGAAATATGTACACATGTAGAAAAAATTACAATTCAGCTGAAGATCTTCGAAAAATGAGTGAATTTGCAACAGAGATTTAAAGGATGGGACCGGAAGGAGGAGGGAAATGAGTCAGATGAGGAAGGGTGACACCAGTGAGGTTGCAGTTGAGGGTGATCTGCCTAGATGGGTGCCTATTGGGTTACTTCTGCTATCGAACATAGAATGCAATATACTGTTTATATTGTCCATTACCCGGATATGCACATGAGTCGATACATGATGGCCTGCACAATGCCAACACTGGAAGGACAGTGAATGTTTATTTTTTTGTATTTGTTATTTTTCCTAACTTTCATAGTTACCAATGTTACTGTAATGTGATTTTGCAGTGCAAGCAATAAAACTAAAAAAGAGATTATTAAAAAAAAACTGTTCTAATAAGTACATACATGGTATAGCAGACAGGTTAGGACCCAGCCTCTTGAATATTAACAACATTGCTAAAAAAATAACCCATATTTACACAAGTACAAATGTCATCCAGCATTGTGTAAAAGAGCACAGCTGGTCTTACTGGAACAAACTGAGCCTCTCTCAATAAATGCACCAGAAACTTTTTCCTTGGAAGAGTGTATAAACTACAAAATATGACAACATTCAAAATAGACTGTGCTGAAATGTTGTCACACTCACAAGGACCTAAAAGTCCATTTGCTGTCCAATCATTAAGAAAGTTTATCGGTGGTTAAAAAGAGTTCAACTTGGATAAAAGCTGATGGTGGTAAGTATTGTTCACCCAAGTCAGGTATGATTCTATAGAGATGACTGTTTTAATTAAACAATAGGACCAAACTGATGGTTTGCAAAGTTCAGTAGCCTCGCTAGTGGCCGAAAGACCCAATAGAAAGTTATGTTTGACCCATCGATAATCACCTTTAACGATGTCTGCGGGCTGCGTAAAAAAAAAGATTGGGGCTGCCCAAGGATGGGAATAAGGACTTAATATAATTCAGCCAGGGAATAGCTTTATGACTGTCCAAGGAGAGACAGTCCTTAATTATCAATCTGTTGAGTATTGACTCGCTCTTAAGCCAAATTGAGATCCAACGTAATAAAGGCCTGAGTTTGACGAGGTCTGAGACATACCTAATACCGAGTTCCTCATGCACTGCAAGTGTAGAAGAACTCTGGTGAAGACCCAAGCGTCACGTAGGAAACTTGTTTTCCTCCAGCTGTATTAAGCCATAATCTCAATACCCCAAAAGATGCTGCCATAACTAGTGGCAGAGACACACTTAGCTTTATACACATTGGTTAATGTTTTGACAGGTTTCTCACCCAACATTGCACTAAGATCTAAAACCACTCAATACAGTCTGGCTAGTGCGAGCTTCTTTGACGGAAGAGTAGGGCCCCAGGAGGATTTGTCATCAAACAGGATGCCCTAATAGTTAAAAGCACAGACCTGGGTAATTCTGGCTTTGAGACAGAAATGGCTCCTTAATTTGGAGGGCCTGACCCCCAACACAATCATAAAGGATTTGAAAGTATTCACAGACAAATCCTTTCTCTCTTTAAAGTTGACATAAGAGTCTAAAAGGTGTCGAAGGCCTAATGCCGTCCTTGACACAAGGATGGCATTGTCCACATATCAGAGAACTGGTAGTGCTCGGGAACCCATCTGGGGACGATCTCCTTGTGCTTTCCCTAGTGCGGCCTCCAAGCCAATAATATAGATGGTGAATAGAAATGGAGCCTTATTATCGGCCCAGTCCGGCAGTCTTTTTAAAACAACATGACCCAGGACCTTAACTGTAGTATCAATAAACAACATTGGCCTATAATATTTTGGATCCCGCTGGTCACCTTTCTTCATTACTGAAAATATGATGGATTGTGACCAGGAGGTTAAAGGGTCAGTTGAGGCTGCAGCATTTCAGACGTTTGTCAACAGGGGTGCCCAATTGGCTATATCGCCCATGAAAAGGTCAACTGGAATAGCCTTGGGGCGGAGGCCCTATGACAAGATAGGCGTCTGATGGCACTGACTTCAGGAATAGTAAAAGAAAGGCGAAGGGGGGTCAGCAACCTGGAGACTAATATTAGAGGTAGATAAACCTTTGCTACCATGCAAAGAGTAAATTGAGAAGAAGTGGTCAAACCATTGGGCTTCCGGTATGACCGAATCCAAGCGAGACGTAGGGTTCTCAGCCAAGAGGGAGTGGTTTAAGACTCTCTAAAACATTACACAGTCATTGGTGTCACTGGCGCAGATCAACTCATCCCAAATGTGAGGAGACTCCTTTCTTTCCTTCAGCACTCTCATATATTGAGATCTTAAACTCTGAATCACCTCCATTTCTCGGGATCTAAGCACTAACTTTAATACACCCAGGGCATTAGAGAATTCTTGGTTAAACCTCCGGGGTTTATTGGTGGCAGGGAATCCTGGGCTTGGGGCAGTAAGGGCAAACTTGACTCCATCCATAAAAAAGTGTCACCCCTCTACAGGTTGTTTCTTGCCACTTTTTTCTGATCCCTGCCCTCATACTCAGAGCCATGTTGCCCTCCTAGGCTCACCATCCCCTATGATCTTTCCCTAACTCTCTCTTGCACAGTTTCAACCCCAGCTACTCCTCACTTATAAATCTGAACAAATCCTCTCTCCCTTGCTTTTTCACCTTTAGGTGTCCTTCTCCAACTCCTCCGTGACCCTAGCATCTAACTCCATGAAGGCTACAGCCTTTATCTGGTTCCCTGCATTTCAACTGTTTCTGTTCCTACTATTGTGATATCTTATTTTCAACCTGCCTTTTGATTGCAAGTCATTCTGGAGGTTTTCCTTTCTGCTTGTCCACTTAAGAGTGTTTTTCTTCTCTTTGCTCCATATTCCTTGCCCATTAAGATAAAAGTAGTAATTTTGAGCCTTGCTGATGTCCCACAAGTATACCAGGATCTGTCTTCCTGGCAAAGGACCATTTGCCCATTTCTGAGATTCCTTTCTGCCTTTTTCAAACATTCATTGTGTGAGGGAAGGTGTCTCTACTGTGCTTCTCTTCACAGCTCTGAAGCTTTGCAGAGTGGGTGCCTTTTTTAAAGTGCTTGAAGTGCTAACTTTTTCGTATTGAGTCAATAAAAGGAGCCATTCCACATTTCCCTTGACTGCATTGACTATGACTAGCATAGTATGGCAGACACAGACAGATTAAACAAGTGATGGTCACTCCGCCCTCAATAGTGGCTGCCCCTTCGCGTACAGGAGGCCACATCGTAGATTTACAGCTGCAGAGCTAGCAGGGGCTCCACCAGTCTATCCACAGTCCTTCTCCCAACTCTTAACAAGCGCAAGATCTGAGAGAACTGCAAGTCGGGTAGGAAGGATGCACCAATGATTCATGTTCATGCTGTCCCTACATGGAAGTCTAAGATAAGCCCAATGTCTCCCTTTTCTTGAATAATTTAGCATTAGAACTTTTCATGCAGTTTTAAGACAGAAGCTTAGCCTCAAGGTAGTATAGGCAAGTATTAGAGATATTTTGAAGGGTTTACTTTAGCTTACCTTCAATGAAACAGAAGGAGACCCCATGTCTGTTTTCTTCCCTTCCACTTCCTATGTTCTTTGATATTGCATTTTCCATTTCTTATGCAAGAACATATTGTTTGAGTACAATGTATTCCTCTCTATGCTGAGAGCCCAGATAAAGGGAGATGTAGAATTAAATAAATATTCCTAGGATGCTAGACAAAGTTGAGGGATCAGGTGTGTGAAACCATCTACAGTTATGGATCATGTGAGATGCATGTGCTGCAGGATGCTTTGAAGCAAATCCGTTTTTTGGGTAGGGCAGGGATCAGGCAATGTCTCTGGGGAGATCTCAGATTGGATTACAGGCGAACAATGGGTTCTTTGAAATATTCTGGCCATACCTCCCTTTCTTCTATTTTTACTTCAACTTTGAAAATGCACAACTCCCTTACAGGGTTGCATCCATTTGCCTTTTGTGTTGGACTCTTTTTATTTATATGTGCAACTTGTCCCCAAGAGTGTACCCCCAATTCTTAACTTGTTCATGTGTTTGAAGGTACTTGGCACCAGCTCTTACTGATGACAGTCGGTGACACTGTCTATTTCTGAACAGCGCACATCAGTTCAACACTTCAATGAACAATTAATAAATAATCCTAGAGCGTTCATGTACACGTTTGACATTTTAGACCATTTCAGGCCATTCCTACTGCTTTCAGTGGCCCGGAATGGTCCAAACTGTCAAACATGTTTATAGGAAGGTGATGTTTAGGCCTCCTGAGCAATACTTTAGGACCTAGCACTTGCTTATTTACACATTAAGCGCTACATACCAAAGGGTACTGGAGCTAACCGTGCGGGGGGGGGGGGTTGCAGCACCCCCAAAATAACTATGCTATAGTTCAGAAGGTGAATGAGCAATAAAGATGCATCAAAAGGAGCATTTGCTAAGCGCTCAAAGACTGGGCTTCAGTGCCAGGTAATGTCTTATGACAAATTGCTGCTTATCCTTAAAAAGGGAAATTGGTGTTTACTTTTCTTTTTTGACTGCAAAGTGAGATGAGTTTGTATACTGAACTATTTGACAATCTTGCTAGAGTAGAGAAAGCATGAAAGAAAAATCTATAGGTTTCCAATTTTTTCTAACACACAACAAAATCTAAAAATCTGTAAATTAACTGTACAAAGATTTGCAAATATATCAGCAGCAAGGAAAACATAAATAAGGGACATTTTCAATTCTGAAGGGTGATGGAAATAAAGATTTTAATAGGATCCATACAAATCAAGATGCTTTACTTGGTGGTGGGCAACTGATAAATAATCTCTGAAACCTGTTTTCCATACATTACTTGCGAGCTACATAGTATTATCAGTAAAACTAGGGGGCAGATTTAAGAGCCCCTAGTGCCTTCTTGCAACACATTGGTGTAATTTTTTTTACGCTAATGTGGCCCAACAATGCCAAAATCGCTGCGCCAGATTTACAAAGTGGCACAATGCATGAAGCATTGTGCCACTTTGTAAACCTTTGCGCTACATTATGCCTGTGCCAGGCATAATGTTTGCAAAGGGGGCATTCCCCCATTAGGGGGACTGAAAAAGTGGCGCAAAGAAATTCAACAGCAGGCATTAAAAGGAGGCACACCATTTTGTACAATGGTTGTCAAGGGGCTTTGCAGGATTAGCATCAACATTTCGATGCTAATCCTGCAAATATCTGAACTAGCGTAAATAATTCTCATGCTAGTTCTTTAACTACCGCCATGGTGCACCATACATTAGATACGGAGCACACATGGTAGCGATAGTGGGGTGCTAAGGGGTGCAAGAAAAGTGGCGCTGCACCCAGTGCAGCGCCACTTTTCTTAAATCAGCCGTATATACGTCAGTGCAAATTTAGTGGCAATAGTGCTGTCATAAACAACATTGTGCTACCACACAATGCTTTAGTGATATGTTTGCCAATGTGTTCCGAAATACTTCACTGGTCACATACCGCTCCCTTACAACTCTCCCGCTGAATGGACATAGCTCATTTGCCAAATTTGCAGTTTTTGTGGCACTTGGATAGTTTCACAATCCTATGACATCTATGATGTAACATTGATTGCAGCCCCCCACTCTTTAGGGTTTCTGAACCTCCTTTTTTCACGGCCCTGCATACGTTTACTTAAACTAGCCTACATGGGACACAAATACTGCCCCTGTGAGCTCCCACCAGAGTGTTCATCACATGAGACGTGGGGGGCCATTCAGAGCATTCTCAAATGATTACATTTTCAAAATCTCTTTTCTCTAGTCAGCAAACATTGCCACACCCACAATATTGCTACTACTTGTAAGCAGATCATACACACGTTCTAAACTTATGACTGAGATTCGATGTGGTTCACAAATCCCAAATAAATTAATTTACTGTTTGTATGACGTTATTAGTCTGTTTTCTTTTAACTGAAGCAGGATACTTGCCAGGCAGGCCGGAGGAACATCAAAATCGGGTGCCGCCCATTTACCTTTGCACATTTGTGATGCTTTTAGTAAAGGATAATCTGCTTAATAATGTCAATTATGCTCCAATAATGACTGGGCAAGTCAGATGTGCAACATGATGCTGAATGTCTTCAGAAATATTATAAGCCTTTAATAGAGCCCTCCCATGTCAAAGAATTACAAAAGCGCATCGGAAAGTCAAAATATTTGTCATTCTTAAAGAAAGGACCTCATTATTAGTATGCCTGTTTTTGGCACAGGGCCATCACAAGGCTAGGATATAGTAACCCACGACCCAAAACTGGTGATTAAGGCCTATATTTGTACTTTTTTTTTTGTGCTGCATTTGCGTCATTTTTTTACTTAAAAAGTGGCACCAACGTACAAAATTAAGGCCCGTATTTATACTTTTTAGCGCCGCATTTGTGCCGCCTTTTGACGCAAAAGTGGTGCTGACTTACAAAATACAATTGAATTTTGCAAGTTTGTGCTGCTTTTGAGTCGAAAAATGACACTAACGCAGCGCTAAAATAGTATAAATTCCGGCCTAATTCTATTTTGTAAGTTTGCGCCGCTTTTGCATAAAAAAATGATGCAAATGCAGCGCAAAAAAGTTTAAATATGGGCCTGTCTCTTTTCGCCCATGAACTAGGAATTACCACTTGGATTAGGAGATACCCGGTTCTTTTCTGGGTGATTTTCCAGTGAACTGCATGATGGACTTTTTTACATTTAAAAAGTACACTTTGTCACGACAAATGTGATTCCTTATCTTAACTATGCACTAAAAACACAAACAACCCAATTAGGTCTGGAGCACCTGTTCATTGTAGGCAGCTCCGTCTGCTCAATCTAGGCAGAAGGTGTCAGAAGAAGGGCTGGTGGGAAATCAGATGGTGAAGAATGGAGAACTTCTGTCTGTCCAAGTAGAGGAATGTATGTCCTCCCCCATATTGTTGCAGGGGTTGAGAAGAGGCCAAGCTGTATCGCTGCCAACAACCCCCACTCTGGAGCATGGAAAAGTTTCTGTTGTCTTTGGGCCTGGAATTGCAGGCCTGATAATTCTGGGGCTTGAGATTCTTGGAATTGTGGGTTGCAGAACTCTACCGAGCGTTATCACTCTGGATGAAATGTCACCACTCTAAGGAGGCCCTAACTATGTTCCTGCTAGAGATGGGTCTTAAATAACCTCATAGGTGAGTGCTACAAAAACACAAATTAGAAGGAAGATGTACTAACAAACTGTCATTGATGAGCCTGATTTCACAAAGTTTTCAAAGTGAATAAAATTCCCCAAGTTGACTATTCAACCCTGGCGAAGAGCCGTATATTTCTCGTTTATCAGCAAACAACACGACAAACAATGTCAATCAGATTGGGTAAGATGAACAGACATAGGCCATCATTATGACATTGGCGGTAAATCCCACTTACCGTCACGCTGACTGCCACCAACATACTGTCACGGATATCCGTTCACCATATTATGACCAACACACACCAATCCGTCACTATTCAGCCACAGACACAAGTCCGCCACGCCAAAGGTCAGTGCTAAACTGGTGGTATCAAAACCCACACCGTTACGCCAACAGAACAACTCCTATCACAATATGACCCACAAATCACCACGGTGGACATTCAAAGGCGGTAAACCATTGGGGGTACATACAGCAGCACTCAAAATACACACACTCAAACAAAACACCACTACATTGGTCAATTTCAATAACAGACACTTGACAACCATAAACACACCACACCCACACCACTATAAAACACACACCCACATTACCCACAACCATTTACGACTAGAAATAATTGCCCCCAGAGAGAGACAGCAAGAGCACTCACACAACCAGAGTCACATACCACTCACACCTATACACCACTCAGGCACCCAACATCACACACCCTAACATATCACCTTACACACCCTCACCCACATCACTCACACTACACCCATGGCACCACAACGACACCCCAGATTCTCTGAGGAGGAGCTAAGGGTCATGGTGGAGGAAATCATCCGAGTAGAGCCACAGCTATTTGGAGCACAGGTGCAGAAAATATCCATTGCTAGGAAGATGGAGCTATGGCGGAGGATCCTGGACAGGGTCAATGCCGTGGGACAGCACCCAAGAAACAGGGATGACATCAGGAAGAAGTGGAATGACCTACGGGGGAAGGTACGTTCCATTGCAGCAAGACACCAACTCGCTGTACAGAGGACTGGTGGTGGACTCCCACCTCCTCCCCCACAACTAACAACATGGGAGGAGCAAGTCTTGGCAATCATGCATCCAGAGGGCCTGGCCGGAGTAGGAGGAGGACTGGACTCTGGTAAGTCAACTCTATGCTACTACTACCCCCCTAGCTGCATTCCATCACAGACCCCCACCCTCACCCTCACTCCCATCTCATTACCCCATCCCACACAGCCCCATCTCATCTCACTCATCCCAATGCAAAGCCCTACATGCCATACCAATGCATGGACACCACTCACATACCTGCATGGACACCTATCACTAAAGCATGCACACTAGAGAGAATCAGCTAGGCCACCACATAACAGCTCACACAAGTGAAAGCTGCCAAAGCAAATACAACCAAACAGGGCACGCCACCCATGCACCATATGTCACACACAAAAACAATAACACTGCATTTACATCCGCACAGGTATCCCAGCCAATGTCAGCGGAGAAGAGGTGCCAGCAACTTCCAGTCCCACCACAGAAGAGGCCCACAGTGATGACAGCAACTCTGGTCACCTGGATCAGGGACCTCTGGACAGTCGGTTACCCAGCCACAGTCACACACCACCACAGAGCCTCTCCCCCTCAAGAAACACCACCACAGCACCCACCTAGCCTACCCATACCTCTGTCCTCAGGACACATCAATCAGCAGTGTGTCCACCATTACAGGGACCCCAGGGGACACCTCATACCCAGCCAATCAGGGACCTGGGGTCAGTGGCAGTGGGCACACGGTTCAGGGGACAGAGGCACAGGACCACAGGGAAACTAGGAGGAATGCTGTGTGCCAGGGGGAGGACAGGCCCAGGGAATCGACTCTCCAGGAGGCAGTCACCCTGGGAGCATACCAACATTCCCAGGATACGCTCGGCCAGGTCCTGGACAACGTGCAGGAGAGCAGGTGGCTGCAGGCGGGACAGTACCAGGGGATCAGGGAGGACTTGCAGGCCATCAACACCACCCTGGTCTCCATAGCAGGGGTGCTGGCGGACATGGCCAACATTATGAGGGAGGCAGTCTTACAACAGCCGGCCCCTGCCACTAGCCAGACTACTGAACTGCCCTCCACCTCCGCTAGTGGACAGGAGGACCTGCCACAGGACCAACAGGCCACCTGCACCCCTCCCCCTGCAGAAGAAGAACCACCCCGCAAACGTTCCCTGTGATCCAGGCAGAAGACAGAGAGTATTGCCAAGACCCCCGCCAGTAAATAAGACTCTCCTGTTTGTCACCCTTGTGCCCCACTCTGTCACCCTGTCCACCTTGAACCTCCATTGCTCCCCTTCCTATGTCGCCTTGGACAATGCACCTGTGCTACAAATAGACTGGAACAATACCCAGGACTTTCCTCCATCATTACCCCAGCCATTGCACTACCCCCTTTTCTTCATAGCACTTCAATAAACACACTTTTAAAAATACAAGTATGGAGTATGTCAAATAATTTAAGTACGTATTCGTTTAACAAGGTTCAAACATTGTAAATCAACTGTACAGTAATGTGCACATAGGATAGACCTGTAGTTGGCTGCAGTGAACACACCAGGAGTGATAGTGGGGCACCAACATCTGCAAAAAGAGTATTAGAAAGGATAGAGTGAGTGGCGCAGAAGAGGAAAATCACAACCTGCCAGTGATAATGTGAAACAAATGACAATGTAATGCGAAGTTACACTGTCTTACCTGGATGTCATTGGAAGTATTGTCGAATCACTGCAGTTCTGCTGTCCTCATCCTCAGCCTCCTAATCCTCACTGTCCACAGGGTCCACTGCTGCCACATGGCCATTTCCAGCCTCCTCCTCCTGCAAGAAAGGCACATGGCGTCTCAAGGAAAGGTTATGCAACTTGCAGCATGCCATGATTATCTGGCAGACCTTCTTGGGTGAGTAGCACAGGGATCCACCTGTTAGATGGAGGCACGAAAACCTGGCCTTCAGGGGGTGAGTACAGTGCCCATCATTACTACTTACGCCTGGTGAGGTGGTATCCGGGTGGGGGATGTGTATCTGTGGGTGCCCCTAGGCCAGGCCTGACATTGCAGAGTAGGTCCCATGTTGGCAAGAGTTCTGATGTCCTAGTCCCCTTACCTAGCTTGTAGGTATCCACTACTGGGCAGAGCTGTGTGGGTCCCAGGTATGCTGCAGTTGGGGGTATGTGTCCCTCCCCATGCCCTGGTGACTTGCATTGTTACTGGTAGTGCATTGCATAGTGCGCAGGCCTGTTCCCTGTGTGTGAGGGTGCTGTGTATGCCAACGGTGGTGTTGGTGGAGCCATTGACCAAGTGTATCATTTGTCTCCCCCACCTTATTGTTTTGTCACCCTGTCCTTCTGTGCATTAGCATCATCTGGTGGAGGAGCAGAGGTACCGGCGATGGAGGGAGCTGCATCCCAAAGGACCCAGGAGGCAGAGTCCACCGACACTGAGGGCACCAGTGGGACGGAGGGTGAGGGGAGCACCATGGCGGAGACTGGAGAGGACAGTTTGGACACAGATACCTTCTCGGATGGAAGCTCCCTCGTGGTGGCAGACACCTCCTTGACCACCCCAGCTACAGGTACATCCACCACCCTCATACCAGCACCGCCCTCCCTGCAGCCCCTCATTGAGTTGCCTGTGCCCGCTCACCTAGAAGGCTGGGAATCTCCTTCGCCCCAGGCACCTCAGGCCCTGCCCCAGTTAACCCTGCTGCCCTGAGTGAGGAGGCTATTGACCTCCTGAGATCCAACTCTGTTGGGCAGTCAACCATTGTGAATGCTATCCAGGGGCTGGCAGCCCAAATGCAACAGATGAATGCATTTCTGGAGGGCGTTCACACTGGCTTGGCGGCCCAACAGAGATCAATCCAGGCTCTGGCCTCCTCTCTGATGGCAGCCATTGTCCCTGTTTCCACCCTCCCCCCTCCAACCTCCTCTACCCAATCCCATTCCCCTCAACCTCAACCTATCCCAAGCACACAGGCAGACGACCATGCACACAAGACAACACACAAGAGTGGCACAGGCAAACACAAGCACCACACATCATCCACAGGCAGTCACACAAACACCATCAAGATGCAGACATACCAACATCCACTGCCTCCACTGTGTCCCCAGCCTCCTCTTCCTCCACCTCCCTCCCAGTTGCATCTACACTCACTCCTGCATGCACTACATCCACATCCACTACCACCATCGCCAGCACACCTATCAGAACACACACCTCACTGGCAGACACCACCACAACAGCCATGCACACATCCCCTGTGTCCCCCCCACTGTGTCTGTCCCCCCTCCCAAGGTACATAAATGCAAGCCTTCAGACACCTAACAGCCATCCATCTCCCAACAGCATCCATCCCATGCACCTGCACCCAAACACAGCAAGAAAGCACCTCCCACTACCACTCCCTTGTCCTCCACTCCCGTACCTTCTCCCTCTCTCTGGTCCAAGGTCCCTAACCAGCTTTTCCTCTCCACCACTGACCTCTTCCTTACCCCTCCCCCTTTGTCCTTCACCTCTGGCCAGGGTGGCTAAAACCCAGGCAAGCACCTCAGCCACCCAGTCCACGGGCCCAGTAGTGTCCACACCCACTTGTTGTGGGAAAGGATCCAGGACACCAGGCTGCCTCACGGAAAGGGTGCGTGCCCCAAGTGCTGCAGGAAGGGCAAGGAGCCATCCTCAGCTGCTTCCAGGAAGGGCAAGGCGCCATCCCCAGCTACTGCCAGGAATGGCAAGGAGCCATCCCCAGCTGCTGCCAGAAAGGGCAAGGAGCCATCCCCAGCTGCTGTCAGGAAGGGGATGGAGCCATCCCAAGCTGCCGCCAGGAAGGGCAAGGGACCTCCACCAGCAGGCAGGAAGGACAAGGGGCCTGGTGTTGGGACTCAGTCGGAGCCCCCTCCATCAACCATGGTTGTGCAGCCTTCCAAGGCTGAAGGGGATGGGCTGGAGCTTCCCCCCACAACCACCAGCAGTGGTAGCAGCACCACCAACACCAGCAGTGGGCAGCCGTCCGAGGCTGGGGATGGGGAGGAGCTTCTACACACAACCAGCAGCAGCAGCACCACCACCAGCAGTGGGCAGCCGTCTGAGGCTTCAGAGGATGGGCTGGAGCTTCCCCCACCACCATCAGCACCAGCAGCACCACCAGTGGGCTGCCATCCGAGGCTGCAGGTGATGGGCAGGAGCTTCCCCCCCCAACTACCAGCAGCAGCAGCAGCACCACCACCACCACCAGCAGTGGGCAGCCGGCCAAGGCTGCACGGAATGGGCAAGAGCTTCCCCCCACAACCACCGGCAGCAGCAGCAGCACCACCACCACCAGCAGTGGGCAACCGCCGGAGGCTGCAAGGGATGGGCAGGCGCTTCCCCCCACAACCACCACCATCAGCAGCAGCAACACCACTGCCAACACTGAGCAACCGTCACAGCCATCGGACATTCTGTAGACCTGCCTCCATGGGCTGTTGTGCGGCCTGCCCCCTGCAAATCCCATGGGAATTACACCCACTTGATAGACTGCGACCTTGCCCTCCCCAAGATCTGCATCACAGGGCCCCTCTAGAACCAGTGGGTATGGCACCCATTCACCCCATCCTCCCCAGGATGAAGATCGCAGGGTGTGATGCAGCCTCCAGAACCAATGGATATGGCATCCACTCACCCCATCCTCCCCAGGAAGAAGTTCACAAGGCACGATGCCCCCTCCAGAGCATGTGGATAAGTCACCCACTTGAGAGACTGTGGCCTTGCATGCCCCTGGACCAAGCACAAGGCATGTTGTCCCCTCCAGAGCATGTGGACAAATCACCCACTTGAGAGACTGTGGTCGTGCACTCACCAGGACAGAGCACAGGGCATGTTGCCCCCTCCAGGACCATTGGTGTTGTTCCATCTGCCGGCTGAGGTGCCCCCGCGTCCCCTGTCCCCCTTAGGTGCCTGCCTATTTTACAACTGATGCCCCTGCAGTGTTCTCTCCGTGTTGGTGCAGGAGACAAATGCGGCCTTGGACTTTGTCAAGTGGCTCTGTGACCCACGCACATTTAGGACTAGGCAGTGTCCCTTGAATTGTACATATGTATATACTTTTAGAGTGGATGTACATATTTCTACTATATTTATATTATTACACTAACTTTCATCCATTCCTGTAGTCCTTGCATTATTCCTGAGGGGTACGGGGTAAATATGTTTTCTTACTGCATCTGATTGTGTTTATGTTGTTGGGGTGTGGGTGTGTGTTGTGCGTGTGTGTGTCACTCTCTTTTTCCTCCCTCCCTCGTGTGCTAGGCAGCTATACTCATTGTGGTCATCTTCACCGTCGTTGGTGTTCGTGGTGGAGAAGGACGTAAAAAATCATCAGAAATATTTGCAGCTCGGGCTCCATGGCTGCGTGGTTGTTGCCTGTGTCTCCATGGGTGAGTCCTTTCCCTTCTGTGCAGTGTTTCCCCCAGGCTTTTGATGTCGTTGGTACAGTCATGGAAAAGGTGGCCGATTGGGCTGTCATAATGCGGTGGGTGGAACATTGGCTTCCGCCTGGCTGTAGGCGACTACCGCCGTGGTGGCTGTTGTTTCCGCCCTGGCGGTCGGTGTGGTAAAGTGGCTGTCTATCTGAGCTCTTTCCGCCATGGTCATAATTTGGAGGTAATGACCGCCGGCCTGTTGGCGGTATTACCGCCACTTTATCACCGACCGCCAGGGTTGTAATTAGGGCCATAGTACTTTAAAATAGGGAAACCTTTACTACCACTGCTATTATTTTTATTATTATTGTTATTATTATTATTATTATTATTATTATTATAATAACTTGTGACACCAATAACTGCTATTTCTTAAAGTTTCGTTTTACTTTGAAGAACATTGATTCTCATATTTAACACTGATACTGTTTCTATTTTTCAATGCAATACCTACAGGGCTCTTATTTTATCCCCCTTTACTCCTCCACATATGACCTCAGAAACCCATGGTTCATTGCAGTTCCCCACCCTAATTTACCTTGCACTGGACCTTGTTAGACTTGTCAGCCTTAGGTGATCTTCTCTCAAACTTTTTGCCTTTTTGCCTCATATTGTTTGCTGAGTCTGTTTGTTGGCCTTAGGTCTCTGGGCGATTACCCACTGCTGACCAGTGCTAAAGTGCCTCTGCTTCTTCCCACAACATGCTAACATTGGTGTATGTATATACAACTGGCATTTTTAATTTACTTGTAAGTCCCTTGTAAACTGGTATACCTTATACCCAGGGCTTGTAAATTGAATGCTACTAGGGGCCTGCAGCACTGATTGAGCTACCCACTTTCGTGGCCTTTTAATCATGTCTCAGGCTCTCATCTTGAATAGACTTACACTGAGTCCTGATCCTTCAATCACACCTTTTATTGTAAAAAAAGAGGCCACAACACAAAAACAAATTTCAAATGATATTTTCTTTCATTATAAGTAATCACAGTTCAAGAATGTCCATACTGAACATCTTTGCTGAAGTATCTATACATTTTTGTAAAGGTAATTGGTATTGTCAGACAGATTAAAAACATAGTACAATATTTCTGTGAATACACTGTATTGTGACCACCAGCACTGTTGATTATGTTGCTAACATGCCTCTGTTTTAAAGCACAAGTGTTGTTGTGTAGCAAATGAGGAGAATAAGCTATGGAGTCCAAAGTCAAGGAAAGCCTCAACCACTTAATAGCAGAGCAACAAAGTTGTGCACAAGCACCCAGTGAGTTTTACTATTCTAAGCAAATGCCTCACCCACGCAAGGCTGAGGCTCCTTAACTCTGCACCTACACTCACAGATTGTGCTCATTGCCTCTGCTCACACACAGGTGATAGTTTTTGCCCCCCAAGCTTACTGATAGATGTTGGTTCTTTCTGCCTCACCTACGGAAAATATAGTTTCGGGTCACTCCCTGCTCCTCATCTGTACTGACTCCATGAAGGCTGAAACCTTTGTCCTGTTCCCTGCATAACAAGTGGTTGGGATCCTACTCTAGTGATATCTTCTTTTCCTCCTGTTCTTGGGCTGCTAATAATTTCCTTTCTGTTTGGCTGACCACTTGAGAGGACTTTGTTCGCTTTGCTCTATATTCCTAGCCTATGAAAACAAAAGGGGTAATTTAGAGTCTGACTGATGATCTGTGGGCCTTCCAAGATCTGCATTCCTGGCAAGGACCATATGCATAATTTAGAGATTCATGCATGTCACAGGTCTTTGTTCTGTGAGGGGAGCTGCCTCTGCAGCAGCTCACTTTACAGCAATGAAGCTTTGCGGAGTGGGTACCACGTTTAAAGTGCTTGGATGGGCAACATTTTTGTATTGAGTAAATACACTTCCAAAGTGGCCTGAAGTGCAAGGCGGTTTCTCCCTCCACGTGGGGACCTCTTCTACATTTTCCCTGCTAGTGATGGCCACCGCACCCTCAATAAGATGGGATGTGCTGTCATTGTCATGTGGCTGCCCATCGCCTGACTGGCTGCCGAGCCAGAGATTTAAAGTGGTAGAGCCAACAGAGGTTCCACCAGTGTAACCACAACCCCTCCCCAACTCTAAATAGAGTGAGAAAACTGCAAGTTTGGCAGGACGGATTCATCAATGATTTATGGCCATGCCTCCTCTTCCACAAACTCTAAATGAGGCCCAAAGTTGCATCTTGTTTGTATGATGTAATATTAGTATTTTATTTGCAGAACTATGATCGAGGCAGAACTCAAGGTGATATAGGCTAGAGTAAGAGATATCCTGAAGGGTTTATTTTAGTTTACTTTCAGTGATACAGAAGAGCATCCTATATCTGTTCTCTTCCTTTTCTCTTCTTCTGTTCAAGGGAGCAATACATTCCCCTCTATGCAGATTGCCCAGACTACGAATGATATTGAAATTATTTATTCCTAGGCTGCAGAGGAAAGGGATCAATGAAGCAATATCGTGGTAAACAATGTTGTTGACAAACATATTGTGCTAGAAATACCATTTACCACACTATTGTGTTCCTATAATTATAATGGAAATGATAAAAATATTGCAAAACCTATTTTGGACACTAATATTATCCAATAGCATACAAAGTGCTCATTTTTGTAATATATCTAATGTTAATAATGTGTTAAATATTACAGTATATGAAACTAATAGAATGTGAAGTCAACTTTTAATATTTCAAGTTTAGTAGTATAAAAAGTATGTAAATTTATACACACAGATAGATAGATAGATAGATAGATAGATAGATAGATAGATAGACAGATATGTAGATAGATATGTATATATATATATTTATATATATACATATATATATATATGTATATATATATATATATATATAAAATACATATCCAAATTTAAAAAACATACAAAATAAAAACACATTTACTAAAAAATGAACAGTAACACAATTGAAAAATAAAAACTAATAATATCAAATATAAAAAAAAAAAAATAATAATAATATAAATTTTATTTCACCAATATAAGAATAGTTTTGGAATCTGGAAATATTATGCATACTATTCCTACAACAACTTATGCAACAGTAGGGAAAGTGCTGGACGGCAGAGGGGTTTAAATGACTATTTCCACTCCCATCTACACAACAGAAGAGAAAGCGTTGTGCTTCAGAGAGGTTGCATTTACCATTATCACCCCAGTCTAAGCAAAAGTACTGAAACTGTTGGACCTCAGAATGTTAAATTTACTATCCCCACTCCAGTCTAAGTGACAATCGGGAAAGTGTTCAACTTTTAAGGGGTTAAAGTTACTATTCACACTCCGCTTGAAGCACAATTAGGGAATGTTTTGGACTTTGGAGGGATTAGAGTCACTACTACCACTCTACACAACAGTAGGAAAAGTGTTTCATTAAAATATATATGTATGAATTCAAGTTCTATTAATTTAGTAATTTAGCATTATAAAATTACGGTGTACAGAAATATATATATATATATATATGCTCAAAGAAAAAGAACGATATAAATACACATTTTAATTTGGATGCTTTCTGCATTAGGAGTAATTGTACTGCCCTAAATGATATTGAACAACGTGGCGACCCAGTTGAAGGATAAATTAAGAGAATGGGTTTGTCCTAACAGGCTTGGAAGGCATGTCTACAAAAGGGCAAAATATTACAACAGAGAAAGAATCTTCCAAAAAAGCGATCAGAAGGAGAATAATAGTAGGCTTACTTGCGTCACTAATTTCTCAACTGTGGGTAATGAGTAATAAGTGAGCAATAAGTAAAAGAAAACTGATAATATTTGGTCTCTGTTGGAAGTAGAAGGCCAAGGAAAACTTCAGCGACCCTTGTTTGCATAGAGATAGAATACACCCAGGAATCATCTGATACATATGAGCCGACCTACAGATGAATATAAATAGAGGGGCATCCTAGTTAGAGATTTTCCCTTGCGTGACATGCAGCCGATGTAATGGTATAATAAAGAATGCATAGTGAATACCATGGGGGTAAAACCTTACATTAAATCAATGGCGAATTATAGGACTAGTAATATTGTATGTCTAATAGTTTGCCCATATAACAAAAGCTGTGTGGGGAAACGACCCGAGAGTAAGGCTCTGATTGAATGATCATAGAACTGCCATATCTTTTAAATAGAGAAATGCATCCGTTTTTGGCCACTTTACTAAGATGGAACACTCAGAAAATGAGATTCCTTGGTTCATCTTAGAAAAATTGAGGGCACTATAAGAGGAAATATTGAGAAAAAAGACAACAAAGAACAGTTTTACATGTCTTAATATAGGGACAGCCTCAATAATAGGGTGGAATGAGAAAACATCATTAAAAAGATTTCATAATAAGCTCAACTGGTAGATAATGAGCAGCAAAGGGCAAAATATGTATCAAAGGGCAATAATGAAAATGGGGATGACATCGAGTGTGATCCCTTCCGGAAAAATCTGAGATAAGATATATTAAGACAAATAGTAATGTAAATGAATTACTTCCCCATGATCCCCAATGGAATGTTTAAATATGGTAGAAGCTTGAGGAATAAAAAAAGGAGCAACAAAGAACCAATAACATCAGTATTAGGCCTGATTATAAGATGACCAATGATAGAGAAAATATGGTCGATGCCTGGTAGGAGGTGGAGCATACTGGCATAGGCATGATTCAGTTCAATGAGAAAGAAGATAGGGTGTTGTGTAGAGTTAGGAAGGTGACCACTGGTTTTTCAAACAAGTTCAACTTTGGTGATGAATAGAGACGGCTTACTCAACCACAGTGTCCAGCAAAAGATATATGGGTGGAGGCTGATATAATTTATACTGACAACTTTAGAGGACAAAAAAATTGAAGGTGCATTTTATTTCTCAGATAAAAATAAACATGTAATGGGTATCACAGGCTAAGTGATAAAAATGAAGAAAATGGAACCTTAGTCTGGACGTCATTATATAACCCGAATCAGTGCATGGAACCTCAATTTAATAATGCCCCTAGCCTTGTTGTTCTTATATGAATGTCATTTGATTTGATCAAAAATAGGAACAAAGGACTGTTAAAAGTCTAATTGGTCCTCATTATAAAATGGCTGATGACATAAACATTATGGCCAATGCCTGGTAATGGGTGGAGCAGGCAGACATTGGTTTGTTACTGCCAAATAGGAATGGTGAAAGTGGCTATGAAAAGATATGAAGAAAAATGCAGACTTGTCAAACAAAACATACCTTAACAATGGACAGCTCCGTAATCGAATAATTAAGCACAGCATCCGAAAAGGAGGACATGGAAAAGTTTTACATAATCAATACCGATAAAATGTGAAAGGATGAATAATGAAAACATATTGGCCCTCATTACAACAGTGGCGGTAAATCCTGCTTACTGCCGTGCAGAAGACCGCCAATATACTGCTGCGGCCGTGGAATTCCGCTACAGGTATTACGACCCACAGCCCGGAATCTGCCACAATACAGACACCCACACAATTCCGCCACACCAAAGGTCCAGTGATAAACTGGCGATAACAAAACCGACACCGTCACGCCATCAAGAATACGCCCACACTATCACGACCCACGAATCAACGCGGCGGTCTTTTAACCACGGTAATCCATTGGCTGTACACACCACCTTTATCAAAATACACACACATATACAAAACACAACCACATTGGCCAATTCGAAATACACACACCTAATACACATACACACACCACACCCACAAAACTATAAAGCACACACCCACATTAACCGAAACCCCTTACTACCAGAAATTTGAAAGCAGGCCAGAGAGAGACACTACCTAAAACAACACCAGCATCCACAGACACACAACACCATCACTTACACAACATCCACGCACCTCAAACAAAACACACCAACACACACCCTCACACATCACAACAGACACCACCTCACACATCACCCAGACCACGTCATGGCACCTCAACGACACCCCAGGTTTTCTGAGGAGGAGCTCAGAGTCATGGTGGAGGAAATCGTCCGGGTAGAGCCACAGCTATTCGGATCACAGGTGCAGCAGACGTCCATTGCAAGGAAGATGGAGCTATGAAGCAGAATTGTCGACAGGGTCAACGCAGTGGGACAGCATCCAAGAACACGGGATGATATCAGAAAGAGGTGGAACGACCTACGGGGGAAGGTGCGTTCCGTGGTCTCCAGACACCAGATAGCTGTACAGAGAACCGGTGGTGGACCCCCACCTCCTCCCCCACAACTAGCAACAGGGGAGGAGCAAGTCTTGGAAATACTGTATCCTGAGGGCCTCGCAGGAGTAGCAGGAGGACTGGACTCTGGTAAGTCAAATCTTTACTACCTTATCCCCCCACCCCACCTGCATGCCATCACATACTCCCACCCTTACCCTCACACCCATCACCCCAACAACCCACAGATACCCCACCAACACAACCCACACATCCAAAACCAAGCCCTGCATGTAACACCAATGCATGGACACCCATCACCCAAGCATGTCCAGTACAGAGACTCCTTCATGCCCCAAAATCACCAATCACACCAGGACCAAGCCAATAATGCAAGCACTGGAGTAGAAGTTCAACCACCCATTGCACACAATGGCACACACAGATACAATAATTATGCATTTACACCCCAACAGGACCCCTACCCAACATCACCGGACAGGAGGTATCAGACATATCCAGTCCCCCCACAGAAGAGGCCCACAGTGATGACAGCAGCTCTGCACACCTGGATCAAGATGACCAGCCTGGCCCATCTGGGACCTCGGGACAGTCGGTTCCCCTGACACTGTCACAAGCCACCACAGAGCCTTTCCCCTCAGGAAACATCAGCACAGCACCCACCCAGCGGGCCCATCCCTCTGTCCCCAGGACATTGACATTGGGCCTTATTTTCTGTCTGTTCACTCACTTGATGCCTGATCTTCAACAGGAGAGGACCTACACTGCAAGTGTTGCTGTGACCTGTGTCTGGAAGCGACGATGGCTCATGTGTCTTGGGAAAGGGCCCCTGCCTTCACTTTGGAGGAGTTGGAGAAACTAGTGGATGGGGTCCTCCCCCAGTATACCCAACTGTACGGTCCTCCAGACAAACAGGTGAGTACACTGTGAGCATGCTGCATGGGCAATGCCTGTTTTGAGTGGTGTGGATGGAAGATACGAGGGGGGCTGAGGTCTGCATGTGCGGATGGGGAGTGTATGTGCGTCAGGTCAAGGGTGGGAACTGGGGGGCAATGAGTATGACCGTCCGGACGGGTAAGTAATTTCCTTTCCCCCTCTACCATTCCTCTAGGTCAGCGTCCACCAGAAGAAGGGTATTTGTCGTGCCATCGCCAAGGATGTCCGGACCCTGGGGGTTTACCACAGACGGAGCACCCACTGCCGTAAAAGATGGGAGGACCTGCGCCGCTGGAGGAAGAAGACGGCGGAGGCCCAGATGTCCTCCCGACGTGGGAGGGGTGCCCATCTTACCATGACCCCCCTGATGTTCCAGATCTTGGCGGTGGCCTATCCGGAGTTCGATGAGCGCTTGAGGGTATCACAGCAGGCACAAGGGGGTGAGTACACTCTCATTCAGCTGACTCTGCGTGCATTACGAGGTGTCTGGGTGGGGGAGGTGGGCAGTGGGTTCCCCTAAGCCAGGGCGAACTTGGTAGGCAAGGTCCCTTGTGAGCTCCTGTGACTTCCAAGTGTGCAGCAATTGGTCTTAGGCCTCGTACCCCATGGTCAGCTGAAATTACTAGGAATTGTCAGTGCATGGCGTAGTGCAGAGAGATGCTCCCTGTGTGTTGTGTCCGCCAACGGTAGTGGTGTTGCATGCACTGAACATGACTTTCTTCTGTCTTTCCCCCCCTTTTTGTGGTCTCCCTGTTCTTGTGTGCAATAGCATCATCAGGCAAAAGAGCATTGGCACCGGAGCAGGAGGGAGCTGCAACCCACTTGGCCCTGGAGGGCGAAACAATGGAGTCTTAAGCCACCAGTGGGACGGAGGGCGAGGAGAGCTCCATGGCGGGGACCGGAGCAGACAGCAGTGACTGCAGCTCCTCCTCTGATGGGAGCCCCCTTGTGGCGGCGGGCACCTCTGTGCCCACCGCATCAACAGGTACAACTGCCACCGCCCCTACCAGCACCGCCCTCCCAGCAGCCCCTCAGCATTTGTCCTGTGACCGCTCACCCAGGAGGGTGGGCATCTCCTTTGTCCCAGGCACCTCAGCCCCTGCCCCAGTCAGCCCTGCTGCCCTCAGTGAGGAGGCTATTGACCTCCTGAGATCCCTCACTGTTGAGCAATCTACCATTGTGAATGCCATCCAGGGTGTAGAGGGGCATTTGCAACAAATAAATGCATACCTGGAGGGCATTCATTCTGGGCAGGCAGCCCAAGAGAGAGCATTTCAGGCTCTGGCCTCAGCACTAATGGCAGCCATTGTCCCTGTGTCCAGCCTTCCCCCCAACTTCCTCCACCCACACCCAATCCCCTGTACCTCACCCTATCCCAAGCACACCATCAGACCAGCATGCACACTCATCAACACACAAGAGTGGCTTAGGCAAACATACGCACCACACATCCCACAGGCACTCGCACAAGCACCATCCCCATGCAGATACAGCAACATCCACTGCCTCCACTGTGTCCCCCTCCTCCCTCCCTGTCTCGCCTCCACTCACACCTGCATGCACTACATCCTCAGCCACTGCCTCCATCACCAGCACGTCCATCACCACACACCGCTCACGTGCACTCACCCCACTACCATTCATACATCCCCAGTGTCCTCTCCCAGTGTGTCAGTGAGCTCTCCTCCCAAAGTACACAAACGCAGGCACACACCCACCCAACAGCCATCCACCTCACAACAGCCTCCGGCCTATGCACCTTCACCCAAATTCAGCAGACGTACACCTCCTACAACCACTACCTCTACCTCCACTCCCAAACCCCCTCCATCCTCCCATCCCAATGTGTCTAAAAAACTCTTCTTGGCTAACCTATGCCTCCCCCTCCCTTCCTTCCCCTAGGGACAGGCTTTCCAGGTCCCATCCCAGCACCTCAGGGGCCACATCCCCAGGCACAGTGGTGCCAGCAACCTCGGGTCATGGAGTGCGCCACCCATCAGGGCTGCCAGTGTGCCACGTACTGAGGGCAAGGACATTCCGCCACCTGCCAAGGTGAAAAAGGTGCCCACATCCCAGAGGGAGAAGCCGAAAGTACCAGCCACCAAGGGCTCAGCAAAAACCAAAGGGGATAGTGGCAAGACAACTGTGGCACCATCAAAGCTGGGGAAGGGCCAAAAGCTGAAGAGCAGGTCAGGAGAGGGCATGGTGGCACTGACTGAGGGACCAGTGTCACACTTTCTGTCCACGACCACGCCAACCTGTATGGCAGCGAACACCACTAGCTGCCCCGTCACCACAACCGCCACCTGCACCACCACCTGCTCCGCCCCCAGCCTATCTACAGCCTCAACGACAGTCCCCAGCCTCTTCCTTAGTGGGCAGCGGTCCGAGGCTGCAGGAGATGTCCTACTGTGCCCCTCAGCAGGTGCTGACCCATGCACCGCCGCCAGCACCGCTGCAAAAGACACCGCCGCAAGCACCACCACGACAGACACCGCCGCAAGCACCGCCACGGTCCGCGGCGTCCTCCGACACAGGCACCACTGCTGACATGGCTACCATCCCCAGTGGTGAGCCGTCTGAGGCTAAAGAAGAGTTCCTGGACCCTGGGCAGCTTCCATGAGGCATTTCTTCCATCACTGTTTGCACCTGCAGGTGGAAGGCGCAGCCGCAGCAGTGTGTGGTATGTCGCTGCCTCCATGGCGTATCATGCTACCTGAACCTCGCAAATCTCGTGGCACGCACACCCAGGTGAGGGAATTGTACCGGCCACACTGCACGTGGAGCACTCTGGGCACCATGCCCCCTCCAGAACCAGTGGAGAGATAAATCCACTTCTTCAGTCCTTGGCAGGATGAAGCAATCTGGGCACCAGGCCCACTCCTGAACCAGTGGAGAGATAAATACACTATCTCAGTCCTTGGCAGGAAGAAGCACTCTGGGCACCAGGCCCCCTCCAGCACCAGTGGAGTATCACATCCTCTACCTCAGTCCTTGTCAGGATGAAGCACTCTGGGCACCAGGCCCCCTCCCGAACGAGTAGAGTATCACATCCACTACCTCAGTCCTTGGCAGGATAAAGCACTCTGGGCACAAGGCCCCCTCCACAACCAGTGGAGAGATACATCAACCACCTCAGTCCTTGGCAGGATGAAGCACTCTGGGCACCAGTCCCCCTCCAGAACCAGTGGAGAGATACTTGAGAGACTGTGGCTTTGCACTCCCCAGGATACAGCAATGGGCATGGAGCCCCCTCTTGCAGCAGTGGCGTTGTGCATTCATCAGGCTGAGATGCCCCCTCTCTCGCTGAGGTGCCTGTATATTTTCGATCTGATGCCTCAGCAGTGTTCATTCAGTTTCCAGTCAGGTATCATGTGTGGGCCTCGTCCATGCATTTTGGGCCCAGTGGTCCACGGACAATGATTAGTACACTATCCAGACTTGTGTAGTTGGTGTACATATTTGTATATACTGAATTTTAAGTTTTGACTAATGGATTTTTAATGATTACAATCGTTACAATCATTTCCTTTTGTCCTTGCTTTCTTCCAGGGGGTGGGGGAGTGTATATGTAATGTTGCTGCATGTATTTGTGTGTATGTTGTTGTGGGTGAGGGTGGGGGTGTTGCGTGATGCGTGTGTGTGTCACTCTCTTTTCTCCCCCTCCCCTGTGTTGAAGGTGCAGTACTCACTGTGGTCGCTGCCGTTCGTACTCCTGGTAGAAGAGGAGATAAACCAACATGTGTAACACCTGAAGTTCGGGCTCCATGGCATCCTGGTTCCTCGTTGGGTGTCGAGAGGTGAGTGTTTTCCCTACGGTGTACTGTTTCTGCCGTGCTTTTGATAGCGTTGGTTCCGCCCCAGAAAAGGTGGCCGATAGGCCTCTTGTAATACAGTGGGCGGTGCTTTGTCTTCCGCCTGTCTGTTGGCGGTGTCTGCGTGCTGTTTGTTTCTACCACCGTGGCGGTCGAAGTGTTAAAGTGGCTGTCTATGTTGGCGGTTTCCGCCACGGTCGTAATCACATTTTTTTCCAGCCGGCCTGTTTGCGGTATTACCGCCGCTTTAACACCGACCGCCAGGGTTGTAATGAGGGCCATTAGGTTTACAGATTTAAGAAAGTAAATGACATAGGCCCTCATTACAACCCTGGTGGTAAATACTGCTTACCGTCGTGGCGACGGCTGCTCACATACCGTGACTGCGGTGGAATTCCGCTACTGGTATTATGACCCACACAGAGAAATCCGCCACTATACAGACACCCACACAAGTCCGCCACACCAAAGGTCAGTGATAAACTGCTGATAGCAAAACCAAAACCATCACTCCAACAGGAATACGCCCACTGTATCACGACCCACGAATCGCCACAAATCGCCGTGGTGGTCTTTCAATCGCAGTAAACCATTGGAGGTACACACCGCAGCGCTCAAAATACACACACACTTACAAAAATACACCACATTGGACAATTCAAAATACACACACCTGACACATATAAACACACCACAACCACACACTCACACCACTATAAAACACCCACCCACATTACCCACAACCCTTTCAATGAACAAATCAGAACAAGCAGAGAGAGAGAAAAGCAAAGACCACACCATCACCCAGAGGTACAGAACAACATCACACACACACCATCCTCGCACATCACATAATACATTACAACACAGCACCCCACACATCACCTCACACATCACTCACACCACATCATGGCACCTCAAAGACACCCCAGATTTTCTGAGGAGGAGCTAAGGGTCATGGTGGAGGAAATCATCCAGGTAGAGCACCAGCTATTCGGATCACAGGTGCAGCAGACCTCCATTGCAAGGAAGATGGAGCTATGGCGGAGGATCGTCGACAGGGTAAACGCCGTGGGACAGCATCCAAGAACAAGGGATGACATCAGGAAGAGGTGGAACGACCTACTGGGGGAAGGTGTGTTCTGTGGTTTCAAGACACCAGATTGCTGTACAGAGGACTGGCGGTGGACCCCCACCTCCTCCCCCACAACTAACAACATGGGAGGAGCAAGTCTTGGCGATCATGCATCCTGAGGGCCTCGCAGGAGTAGCAGGAGGACTGGACTCTGGTAAGGCAAATCTTTACTACTTTATCCCCCCCACCCAACCTGCATGCCATCACAAACTCCTATCCCTTAACCTCACCACCATCACTCCAACACCTCACATATACCCCACTAGTACAACCCACCCCTCCCAATACCAAGCCCTGCATGCAACAACAATGCATGGACCCCCATCACAGACCTGCATAGACACCCATCACCACAGAATGCACACTCAATAGACTCTCCCAGCCCACATAATCACCAATCACAGAAAGCCCAAGGCAACAGTGCAAGCATGTTTATACAGGGAAACACACCCATTGCACAAGATGGCACACACAGATACAATAACAATGAATTTGCACCCCAACAGGACCTCTACCCAACGTCACTGGACAGGAGGTACCAGCTACTTCCAGTTCCCCCCAGAAGAGGCCCACATTGATGACAGCAGCTCTGCATGCCTCGATCTGGATGACCAGCCTGGCCCATCTGGAACCTCTCGACAGTTGGATTCCCTGCCACAGTCCCAAACCACCACAGAGCCTCCCTCTCAGGAAACACCACCACAGCACCCACCCAGCAGGCCCATCCCTCTGTCCCCAGGACACGTCAATCAGCAGTGTGCCCACCACTACAGGGACCCCAGGCAACCCCACAAACACAGGACGATCAGGGACTGAGGTCAGTGGCAGTGGGCACACCGTTCAGGGGACAGAGGCACAGGACAACAGGGAAGCTGGGAGGACTGCTGTGCGACAGTGGGAGGACAGGCCCAGGGAACCCACTCTCCACGAGGCACTCTCCAACATCATGGGAGCATACCACCATCCCCAGGAGACCATGGGCATGGTACAGGCCAAATTTCAGGAGACCCAGTGGCTGCAGGAGGGACAATACATGGGGATCAGGGATGACCTCACCAAAATTTACACCATCCTGGTCCCCATAGCAGGGGTGCTGGCTGATATGGGCATGACCATGAGGGAGGCAGTGGCTCAACAAAGAGCCACTGACACTAGGCAAACCGAGGAACAGCCTTCCACCTCCGCCAGCGCTAGTGGACAGGAGGCCTCACCACAGGACCAACAGTCTACCAGCACCCCACCCCCTGCAAAAGGAGAACCACCCCGCAAACGGTCCCTGCGATCCAGGCAGAAGACAGAGAACATTGCCAAGACCCTGCCAGGAAATAAGACTCTCCTGATTGTCACCCTTCTGTCCCACTATGTCACCCTGTCCAACTTGAACTGACATTACTCCCCTTCCTATGCCCCATTGGACAATGCACCTGTGATACAAATAGACTGGACTCTACCATCGACCTTCCTCCACCATAACCCCAGCCCCTTGAATATATCCCTATACCCATTAGCAACTAAATAAAACCCCTCCAATCAAAAACCAATCTGGAGTCAGTCTGATCTTTCACAAATGTATAATTACAACATTAGCAACAACTAGCACTGTAAATGTTCATTTACTCATACCAATGTATGACAGTTATTGGGCAGCAGTACATATAGCAGAATGGGGTACCCAGATCTGGAAAAAGGAAATCCAAAGGGAACAGTCAGTGTCCCTAGACAGAGGTTAAGAGGCTGACATGTACAATGTCCCAAAGTATACTGAAATGTGAGGAGGAGTTACAGTCCTTTACATGTGTGTCACTGGAAGTACTGCATGATGATGTTCTGTTGTCAATATCTTCTTCCTCTGCCTCCTCTTCCTCACAGTCCACAGGCACCTCCGCTGCCACAAGACCATCACCCGGCTCAGCCTCCAGCAGAAAAGGCACCTGGGCCCATATTTATACTTTTTGACGCTCAACTGCGCTAACGCAGTTTAGCGTCAAAAAATTTAGAGCCGTCTAACGCCATTCTGAAGCGCCATGCGGGCGCCGTATTTATGGAATGGCGTTAGCCGGCGCAAGCCGACCGGCGCTGCCTGGTGTGCGTGGAAAAAAACCACGTAGACCAGGCAGCGCCGGCGTAGGGGGAAAATGGCGTTAGGGCGTCTTAAAATGGGGCAAGTCAGGTTGAGGCAAAAAAATCGCCTCAACCCGATTTGCGCCATTATTTTCGACGCCCAGACGCCATTTAAATGACTCCTGTCTTAGTAAAGACAGGAGTCATGCCCCCTTGCCCAATGGCCATGCCCAGGGGACTTCTGTCCCCTGGGCATGGTCATTGGGCATAGTGGCATGTAGGGGGGCACAAATAAGGCCCCCCTATGCCACCCAATTTTTTTAAAAAAAAATAAAAAATTATACTTACCTGAACTTACCTGAATGTCCCTGGGGTGGGTCCCTCCATCCTTGGGTGTCCTCCTGGGGTGGGCAGGGGTGGCAGGGGGGGTCCCTGGGGGCAGGGGAGGGCACCTGCGGGCTCATTTTGAGCCCACAGGCCCCTTAACGCCAACCCTGACCCAGGCGTTAAATAGTGGCGCAAATGCGGGGTTTTTTGACCCGCCACCTCCCGGGCGTGATTTTTGCCCGGGAGTATAAATACGACGCATTTGCGTCGCCGTCATTTTTTTAGACGGGAACGCCTTCCTTGCATCTCATTAACGCAAGGAAGGCGTTCACGCAAAAAAATGACGCTATTTGCCCATACTTTGGCGCTAGACGCGTCTAACGCCAAAGTATAAATATGGCGTTCGTTTTGCGCCGAATTTGCGTCGACAAAAACGACGCTAATTCGGCGCAAACGGAGTATAAATACGGGCCCTGGCGTCTCAATGCTAGGTTGTGCAACATATGCATGCCACGATTATCTGGCACACCTTTGGTGAGTAGTATAGGGAGCCACCTGTTAGATGGAGGCACCGGAATCTGGCCTTCAGGAGGCCTAAAATCCTTTCAATAATACGCCTAGTTCGACCATGTGCCTCATTGTAACGGACCTCTGCCCTTGTCCTAGGATTCCTCACAGGGGTAAGTAGCCATGAGAGGTTGGGGTAACCAGAGTCACCTGCAAATTACAAGGGATACCTGTTAGACACACACTCACCCTTAGGGACTACCCCATACCCAGACACCTACACATACTGTATGGGGATTTTGGGCTCACCTATTAGCAACACCGGTGCCTCTGGAGTTGGCCCATCACATAAGGGATAGTGCTATTTCGTAAGATATAGGCGTCATGCACAGAGCAAGGATACTTGGCATTCACATGGGAGATGTACTGTTCCGCCAAACACACCATTTGCACATTCATCGAATTGTAGCTTTTTCTATTCCTGTACCTGTTCATTTCTGCGAGGGGTGACAAATGCCACATGTGTACAATCTTTGGTACCAATGATGTTGGGGATATTTCCCAGGACATAAAAGTCAGCTTTCACAGTGGCTAAATCTGGGAACACGATGTAGCTGAGCATGTGTTTCAGCAGGGCAGGCAAAACTCTGGTCCACTCGTTAGAAAACATTGGCTGGGACATCTCAGATGCCATGGCCACTGTAGTTTGAAAGGAGCCATTTGCCAGGAAATTGAGCACTGACAGGACCTGCACTAGAGAGGGGATACCTGTGGGCTGGCGGATTGTTGATATCAGGTCTGGCGCCAATTGGGCACACAGTTCTTGGATTGTGGCACGATCAAATCTGTATGTGATTATGATGTGTCTGTCTTCCATTGTCGACAGGTCCACCAGGGGTCTGTACACTGGAGGATGCCGCCATCTCATCGTCTGCCCCAGCGGTTGTAGCCTATGGAGGAGAACAGTGAGCAGAGGGTCATTTACCACATAGGTAGCACAACTGTGTCTGCATGAATGTTAGTGAATCCATGTGTGAAAGAGTTAGTCCGTAAATGTGCCAATATGGTGTGACGTAGTTAGGTGCCATGCCATGTGCACCCCTGAAATGGCAGCTGCCTGACTTGTGAGGATGGACAAGGGGAAATGAGGTAACTGCGCTGGTGTTGTGCAGCGTTGCGGTAGGCGGTCGAAGACCGCAGCACAACTCAGCATTGGTTATCATTGGGTCCTACGGGTTCCAGGAGCCAATTGGCATGTACGTTGGGGGTGACGGTACGCACTGCCGCGGATGTGACTGCCATTTTCTGTCTATTCACTCACTTGATACCTGACCTTCAGCAAGAGAGGACCTACAGTGCAAGTGCTGCTGTGACCTGAGTCTGGAAGCGACAATGGCTATGGTGTCTGGGGAAAGGGCCCCTGCCTTCACTGCGGAGGAGTTGGACAAACTGGTGGATGGGGTCCTCCCCCAGTACACGCTACTCTACGGTCCTCCAGACAAACTGGTGAGTACACTGTGAGCATGATGCGTGGGCAATGCCTGTTTGGAGTGGTGTGGATGGAAGCCACATGTTGGGGGGGCTGAGTGCTGCATGTGAGGATGGTCAGTGTACGTACATCAGGGCATGGGTGGGAATTGGTGGGCAATGAGTATGACAGTCCGGACGTGTGAGTAATTTTCTTTCCTCCTGTCCTTTCCCTCTAGGTCAGCGCCCACCAGAAGAAGGGTATTTGGTGTGCCATCGCCAAGGAAGTGTGGACCCTGGGGGTCTATCACAGACAGAGCACCCACTGCCGCAAGAGATGGGAGGACCTGTGCCACTGGAGCAAGAAGAAGGTGGAGGCCCAGCTGGGGCTGACCTCCCAACGTGGAAGGGGTGCCTGTCGCACTATGACCCCCCTGATGTTCCGCATCCTGGCGGTGGTCTACCCAGATTTGGACGGGCGCCTGATGGCATCACAGCAGCCTCAAGGGGGTGAATACAATGTCATAAAGATGACTCTATTCGGTTTAGGAGGGATCTGGGTGGGGGGTGTGGGCTGTGGGTGCCCCTAGGCCAGGACGGTCATGTCAGGGTAGGTCCCTTGTTTGCAGGCTCAGAAGCACCCCTACCCCAATGGTACAATTGGGCAGCTACTAGTGTGCAGGGTCCTGTGGGTGTCAGGTGTGCATGTGTTGACGTTAGGCTTTGTACCCCATTGGGTGCTGACTACCATTGTGACTGGTTGGGCAGGGCCCAGTGTACAGGGCAGCTTAGTGTGTGTTGTGTCCGCCAACGGTAGTGGTGTTGCTGGCATTGACCATGTGTGTCCTCTGTCTTTCCCCACCCTTCTTGTTTTGTCTCCCTGTCCTTGTGTGCATTAGCATCATCTGGCGGAGGAGCAGAGACACCGGCGACGGAGGGAGCTGCATCCCACATGGCCCAGGAGGGTGAATCCATGGAGGGTGAAGGCACCAGTGGGACAGAGGGCGAGAGGAGCTCCACAACGGGGACAGGAGGGGATACAATCGACAGCGACTCCTCCTCTGATGGAAGCTCCCTGGCGGTGGAGGACGCCAATGTGCCCACCCCAACAACAAGTACAGCCACCACCCCACCTACCAGCACTGCCCTCCCAGCAGCCCCTCAGCGTGTTTCCTGTGCCCAGTCACCCAATAGAGTGGGCATCTCCTTCGCCCCAGGCACCACAGGCCCTGCCCCAGTCAGCCCTGCTGCCCTCAGTGAGGAGGCTATTGACCTGCTGAGATCACTCACTGTTGGGCAGCCAACCATTCTCTATGCCATCCAGGGTGTCGAGAGACATTTGCAACAAACAAATGCATACCTGGAGGGCATTCATTCTGGCATGGCGGCCCAACAGAGAGCATTTCAGGCTCTGGCCTCAGTACTGATGGCAGCCATTATCCCTGTGTCCAGCTTCCCCCCCTCCAACTTCCACTACCCAGACCCAATCCCCTCTAACTCAGCCTATCCCAAACATATCTTCAGCCCAGCATCCACCCACATCAACAGACAAAAGTGGCTCAGGAAAACGTAAGCACTACACATCACACAGACACTCACACAAGGACCATCCCCATGCACACATACCAACATCCTCTTCGTCCGCTGTGTCACCCTCCTCAATGGCCTCCACCTCCTTCCCAGTCTCGTCTACACTCGCACCTGCATGCAGTACATCATCAGCCACTGCCTCCATCACCAGTACACCCATCACAACACACCGCTCACGTGCAATCACAACCTCCACTACCATTCACACGTCCCCTGTGTACTCTCCCAGTGTGTCTTTGAGCCCTCCTCCCAAAGTACACAAATGCAGGAACACACCCAGCCAACAGCCATCCACCTCAAAACAGCCTCCAGCCCATGCACCTTCACCCAAACTCAGCAGGTGTACACCTCCTACAACCACTACCTCTTCCTCCACTCCCACACCCCCTCCATCTTCCCGTCCCAGTGTGTCTAAGCAACTTTTCCTAGCTAACTTGAACCATTTCCGTACACCTCCCCCATCCGTCCCATAGGACCAGGATGTCTAGAGCCCAGCACCTCAGCCACCACATCTGCTTCTGCTGTGATCCGTGCACGTCGGGTGGATCGAAGGGAGCACCCGTCAGAGCTGCCAGTGTGCCACCTACAGATGTGAAGGAGCACCCGATTCCGCCACCTGCCAAGGTAAAAATGGGCCGGCTTCCAGCAGTGGAAGGACGCACCACACACCCAGCAAGGCCTCACCCAAACACAGAGAGGACAGTGCCTAGGTCCCAGCAGCGACAGCCAAGGTGGGGAAAGGCCACAAGACAAAGGGCACCTGCACCGCCGCTATGACCGCCACCTGCACCGCCGCTATGACCGCCACCTGCACCACCGCTGCCACGTCAGTCAGCAGCATCACCCCCAAGGATCAGCCATCCGAGGCTGCCGGAGACGGTATGGTGTCTCCCTCCACCACACCAGACACTTGCACCACGGCCACCACCGGCAGCATCTCCGCTACAGCCACCGCCACCTGCACCACCATCTGCCCCGCCACATGCCCAGCCACTACCAGTACATCGGACATCAGCAGCATCACCAGTGGGCAGCCGTCCGAGGCTGCAGGTGAGGTCCTGGACCCTGGATATGCTACTTGAGGCACCACCACCAGCACTGGCACGACCAGCAGTTGGCAGCCTAAGTCGCCGCAGAATGGAGTGTGGCTCTGCCTCCATGGAGTATCATGCTACCTTTTCCATGCACATCTCGTGGCTAAGACACCCAGGTGAGAGGATGTGAACTGCCACACCCCAGGTGCACAAAGCCCCCTCCAGAACCAGTGGAGAAAGGCATCCACTCGCCCAATCCTTGGCACTATGAAGCACTCTGGGCACAAAGCCCCCTCCAGAACCAGTGGAGAAAGGCATCAACTCACCCAATCCTTGGCAGGATGAAGCACTCTGGGCACAAAGCCCCCTCCAGAACCAGTGGAACATGTCACCCACTTGAGAGACTGTGCCTTTGCACTCCCCAGGATCAAGGAATGGGCAAACCACCCACTTGAGAGACTTGAGAGACTGTGGCTTTGCACTGCCCTGGACCAAGCAGTGGGCAAACCACGCACTAGAGAGACTTGAGAGACTGGCTTTGCACTCCCCAGGATCAAGGAATGGGCAAACCACCCACTTGAGAGACTTGAGAGACTGTGGCTTTGCACTGCCCTGGACCAAGCAGTGGGCAAACCACGCACTAGAGAGACTTGAGAGACTGGCTTTGCACTCCCCAGGACCAAGCAGTGGGCAAACCACCCACTAGAGAGACTTGAGAGACTGTGGCCTTGCACTTCCCCAGGACCAAGCAGTAGGCATGGAGCCCCCCCCGAAGGGCAGTGGCGTTGTACCATCATCTGGCTGAGGTTCCCCCCTCCTCTTCCCCCTGAGGTGCCTGTGTTTTTTGCGACCTGATGCCCCTGCAGTGTACTCTCCGTTTTGAGGCAGGTGTCATGTTTGGGCTTCGCCCATGCTTTTTGGGACCACTGGTCCACGGACACTTACAAGGGACAGTGTACGGCCTTGTGTACATAATGTAAATATTTGTATATACTGAATACTTAAAATCTATTTCTATATCTGAATGTTTCCTTTTGTCCTTGCATTCTTCCAGGGGGTGACGGGTGTATCAGTAATGTTGTTGGCTGTGTTAGTGTGTATGTTGTTGTGGGTGAGGGTGGGGGGTGGGGGTGTTGCGTGTCACATGTGTGTGTCACTCTTTTTTCCCTCCTCCCCTAGGTGCAGTACTCACGGTCGTCACCACCGCCACCTTCTTTCTACTTCGTGGTGTATTAGTAGATACACCAACATTGGTAGGATCTGCAATTCAGGCTCCATGGCGTCCTGGGTCTTCATGGAGTGTCGTAAGGGTAGTGGTTCCCTTTCGTTGTTCTGTTTCTGCCGTGCTTTTGATGGCGTTGGTACCGCCCCAGAAAAGCTGGTGGATTGGCCTCTCATAATAGTGTGGGCGGTACATTGTCTTCCGCCTGTCTGTTGGCGGTGACCGCTGCGGTGTTTGTTGCTACCGCCGTGGCGGTCAGAGTGTTAAAGTGGCTGTCTATGTTGGCAGTTTCCGCCGTGGTCGTAATCCCATTTTTTTACCACCGGCCTGTTGGTGGTGTTACCGCCGCTTTAACTCCGACCGCCAGGGTTGTATAGCGACTGAGTGATGAAAAAGAAAATAGCCAAACAGCAGTCGGGACATTATCATATAGCCCAGGTGAGTGGAGTGGTATTTAAGGGGATTGGACATGATCTAAAATAAATTGAGATTGTTGCTTTTAATTGAAGTCTCAGTAATATCCTGCGGAACCAGTGCTTGGTCCACCAGATACTGCAGTGCAGAATTGACGAAAAAGACAAAAAAGATACAGATGTAATATGTATACTGCAGCACTGGAAAAGTGATTTGTGACTGGAATAAGAAGGAAATAAGGAGCCTACCATTTTTCATTGTTTCTATATTTGCAGATTAGTGTTGTATTGTGGGGCATCACACAAACAATTTAAGTGACTAGCACGCACCATCTATAGACAAGGCATATATAGTCTGCCCTAAAGATCAAGTATACCAATGATCAAATTTAGGGTGTTGGACCTGGCCCTTTTTGCAGGATTATTGCTAATTTATTTGCCTCCTTCTTTCTAATTTTTCTGAACTGGTTTTGTTGGCTTTAGGACTCTGGGCACTTTACCGCTGCTAACCAGTGATAAAAAGCATATGCTCTCTGTCTCAGATGTATTGGCGATTGGTTTCTCCATGATTGGCATATTTGATTTACTAGTAAGTCTCTAGTACAGTGCACAGTGTGTACCCAGGGCCTGTAAATCAAATGCTACCAGTAGGCATGCAGCACTGATTGTGACAACCACATGAATAGCCCTACAAATACAGCTCAGAACCTTCCCTTTTATAACCTGTAAGTCACCCATAAGATAGGCCTAAGAAGGCCCATGGCAAGGTTCAGCGTATTTAAAAGGTAGGACATGTACTAGTGTATTTTACATGTCCTGAGAGTGAGATACGGCTCATTTCATTTTTCACTGTTGCAAGACCTATCTCTCCCATAGGGTAACATGGGGATTGCCTTGAAATATCTTTTAATTGTGATTCCCCATTGGGAGCAGATAGACATATGAAGTTTGGTGTCTTTGTACTCATAATTTGAAAATACATCTTTTGGTGAAGTTGTTTTTTTAATTGTAAGTTTGAAAATGGCACTTTTAGAAAGTGGGTGTTAGAAATGGGGTCTCTAGTTGGGAGAGGTATACATCTTTGTCCAAATAGGGACCACAATCTTAGTCAGGGTAAGACACACACAATTCACATTATCCTGTGCCCACCCTCTGGTAGCTAGGCACTTAGCAGTCAGGCTTAACTTAGAAGGCAATGTGTACAATATTTGTGCAATAAATCATGCAATAACACACTGAAAACACTGCAAAAATACACCACACAGGTTTAGAAAAATATATGCTATTTATCTAGCTAAACTAAGGTCAAAACGATAAAGTTTCAATAAGCACAAGTTGAAATATCACTTTTGTAAGATTAAAAGTTGTCTTAGATCTTAAAAATCAACAGTTGTCTCTTGTTTGCACCAAGTACCTGGTTTGCATCAAAATTATCACTCACGGAGACCACAGAGGAGGAGATGCGTGGAAAAATAAGGTGTGCATTGGATTTTCCAATGCAGCACAAATGATGCATCGTTTCGTTCCACACCACAAGGGGCTTTGTGTCGATTTCCGGCACGCAGTTGAGTTTCCCCACTGAGATGTGGGGATCTTTTTGACGCCCAGGGATGATGCAGAGAAAATCCTGGGTGTGCGGAAAGAAATCACAGGTGTTGCGTCAATCTGGTAGGTGATGTATTGAATTTTCTGTTGCACAGCAGGCGTTGCATCGATTCTTCACTTAGGAAGTAGGGTACGTTGTTCTGGCTCAGCTGTGCATCGATCCGATAGGGCTGTGTGTCGAATTTCCGGTCGCAACGCAGCCGCTGCGTCGATCTTCGCTCGATAAGTCAGGCTGCATCGTTCCAGTTCAGCTGTGCAGTGATTTTCTCATCGCAAGGCAGGCTGTGTATCGTTTCCAGGAGGCTGTGCAACGATTTTCACGCACAAGGATTTTTCTTGAAGAGATGAAGTATTTTTGGCCATGAGACTTCAGAAAACAGGAGGAAAGCTCAATCCAAGCCTTGGAGAGTACTTCTCCGCAAAGTCAGAGGCCAGCAAGGCAGCAGGGCAACAGCAAAGCAGCAGCCCTTCACAGCAAAGCAGTACAGGTGAGTCCTTTGGGCAGCCAGGCAGTTCCTCTTGACAGGTTGCAGGTTCAGGTCCAGAAGTGCTGGATTTGGTTAGGTCAGGGACCCTTTTATATACCCCAAAATGCCTTTGAAGTGGGGGGACTTCAAAGGGTGGTTTTGAAGTGCACAAGGTCCCCTTTCAGTACAGGTCTGTCTGCCAGGGTCCCAGTAGGTGTTTTGACAGTCTATTGTGTGAGGGCAGGCCACTAGCCTTTGAAATGTAACTGTCAGGCCCTCCACCCTTCCAGCCCAGGAAGACCCATTCAGTATGCAGATGAATGCAGATGTGTCTGAATGTCCTGTGTTTGTGGTTTTCTGTGTGAAATGCACAAGGGAGCTGTCAACCAGCCCAGCCCAGATGTGGATTGGAGACAGGCTGTAAGGCACGGATGGATTTTAAGTGCAGAGGAATGCTCACTTTCTAAAAGTGGTATTTCTAAAATAGTAATATGAAATCTAACCTCACCAATAAGCAGGATTTTCTATTACCTCTCTGGCATTACTAAACATGACCTGTTTACCCCTATCTGATTAGAATCTACCACACAACTAGTATAAGAGGGTAGCCCTAATGCTATCCTCTGAAAGGAGCAGGCCTCACAGTAGTGAAAAACGAAGTTAGGAGTTTTCCACTACCAGGGCATATATAAAACAAACATGTACATGTCCTACCTTTTACCTACATAGCACCCTGCCCTATAGGTTACCTAGGGCCTACCTTAGGGGTGACTTATATTTAGAAAAAGGGGAGTTTAAGGCTTGTCAAATACTTTTACATGACAAGTCGAAATGGCGGGCCTGAGACACGGTTAAGTGACTACTTATGTGGATGTCATAACCAGTGCTGCAGGCTCACTAGTAGCATTCAGTTTACAGACCCTGAGCACATGTAGTGCATTTTACTAGGGACCTACGAGTAAATTAAATATGCTAATTGGGTATGAGCCAATGTTACCATGTTTTTAAGGAGAGAGCACATGCACTTTAGCACTGGTTAGCAGTGGTAAAGTGTCCAGAGTCCTAAAGCCAACAACAATTAGGTCAGAAAAAGTAGAGGAGGAAGGCAAAAAGTTTGGGGTGACCCTGCGGACCCCAAACTTTGGGAGAGAGTACATTTCCAACAGTGGGCATTTTCTTTCTTAACCATTCTGTGTCTCTGCCTGTTTGTGGAATACACAACTGGATCAGCATGACAATTGGGCTGTTTTTGCAATCATTGGAGACAGTCACACAAGGGAGCTGAGGTGTGCCCTGCATATCCTGATGACCCATCACCAAGCCGATTGATCTTCCTGAGCTAGAGTGGTGGGAGAAGCTGACACTTGCACCTGAATATGGCTGTGCCTGTCTTCCCACAGAGCAATTTCCAACACCCTGGAGTGTGTCTGGGGCCAGGGCAAAGAAAGGCAGCGTCTTTTGCACTACAAAGACTTCTCTTTGAAGTTTTTCTACTTCAAACACAGAAATGCAGGTAAGTACTGGGCCTCTGACACCACATAGTTAGACCACTTGTGGACTAAGGACAATCTTTCAGGAAGAAGAGCTGGATGATGCACGAGGGACTGCCACTCTGCCTGTTGCTTTGTTGTACTGGCTTGCTGCTTGCTACTTCTGTCCTAGGAAAGGACTGCTTTCTACATCCTGCTTTCCAAGGTTCTCCAAGGGCTTGAGAGCAGGATGGCCATAAAAGACTTCACCTGCCATCACCTGGGCTCTTTTGCTGAGAGTTCTAACTTGACAAGTGGTGCCAAATCCAGTCCCTGGGACCTTGGAAGTTAGTTCTGTGATGTTAACGAGAAAATCCACACATCAACACTGCACCGGAGTAATGAACAGAGGCTGCGTGTCCGGAAACCGATGTGTCACCTCCTTGCGGATGTAAGTAACTGACGCATCACCTCCCCCAGCAGTAAGGAACCAACGCATCATTTGTGTGATCCCCTTACTCTGCAAACCACTGCGAACTAGAGACCCCATTTCTAACATAGGGCATAAAGTGTCAGAAAATATGGACATAGTTTATTTACTTTGTTAATAGCCCCTATAGTGCACATGGAGGCGCAAGAACAATATATAGAATAGATTAACCCCTTCTGTAACCATTATGCCCTCGGCCTGGACTAGCACTCCCTCCGTGGGCTTTGGGCTTCCCTCCCAACCCCCCAAGGCAGGGATGGAAGGGGAAGTCCTTCCCCTTCTAACCCGACCCCCCCAGTGACGTCTGAGGCCACTTCCCCATCACGCTGGAAGCTCGAAGAAAAATGCTCAGCATGTTCATGTTCATGTGATGGGGGCCTGAGAGGCTTCAAAGGGAAGGAAAGGAATTTCCTTCCCCTTGAAGGCTCTCATAGCATTACAGAAGCTGGACCGTGAAGCGATCCGGCTTCTGAAATGCCCACTAGACACCAGGGATTTATTTTATAATTAGAAATTGGCATGGGGGAACGACCCCATGGGCAAGAGTCACTCCCCAGGGGGCAATTTTTTTCAAGGCCTTTTCTACCCTCCCAGGGGCAGATCGGTCTATTGTTATTAGTGATCTTTTTTTTTGTTTTTTTTGTTTTTTAGAGGTGAAGAGTGAACCCTCAGGCAAGGGTGGATCCCCTAGGGGGTAAATTATATTTAGGTCATTTCGGCCTATTTCTATAAACCACTAAACACCAGGGAGTATTTTTAAGGTAAATTCATGCAAGGGGAGCGACCCCTTAGGCAAGGGTCGCTCCCTGGGGGATTTATTTTAGGCCATTTCTGCCCCCACCTGGGGCAGATCGGCCTACTGTTATTAGGCCGCTCTGACCCCGGGCGGGGGGACAGAAACCTCTAGGCACCAGGGATCTTTTTTTGTTTTGTTTTTGTATTTTGTTTTTTAGAGGTAGGGAGCGACCCCTTAGGCAAGGGGGCAAATTCTATTTAATTTTTATTAGGCCAATCTGCCCCCAAGTGGGGCAGAAACCACTTGGCACCGGGGATTTTTTTTGGTGCCAATTTCACGCAAGGGGAGCGACCCCTCTGATTTCAGAACTTTCACTCACCGAAATGAGAGGAAAAAGTGTTTTTTGGCCAAATGTTGAGGTTGGCAAAGGATTCTGGGTAACAGAACCTGGTCAGAGCCCCACAAGTCACCCCGTCTTGGATTCCCCTAGGTGTCTAGTTTTCAAAACTACACAGGTTTGCTAGGTTTCCCTAGGTACCGGCTGAGCTAGAGGCCAAAATCCATATCTAGGCACTTTGCAAAAAACAGCTCTGTTTCCTTTGTGAAAATGTGATGTGTCGTGTTGTGTTTTGGGGCAATTCCTGTCACGGTGGCTAGGCCTACCCCTACAAGTGATGTATCATTTTTATCAGGAGACTTGGGGAAATGATGGGTGGAAGGAAATGTGTGGCTCCTCTCAGATTCCTGAACTTTCTGTCACCGAAATGAGATGAAAAAGTGTTTTTTTGGCCAAATGTTTAGGCTTTCAAAGGATTCTGGGTAATAGAACCTGGTCAGAGCCCCACAAGTCACCCCATCTTGATTCCCATAGGTGTCTTGTTTTCAATAATGCGCAGGTTTGCTAGGTTCCACAGCCCCTAGCCGGCTGAGCTAGACGCCAAAATCTACAACTAGGCACTTTGCAAAGAACATGTCAGATTTCAATGTAAAAATGTGGTGTGTCCATTTTGTGTTTCCTGTTGTGAGCATTAAGCCTACCCAAGCAAGTGAGGTACCATTTTTATCGGGAGACTTAGGGGAACACAGAATAGCAAAATAAGTGTTATTGCCCCTTGTCTTTCTCTACATTTTTTCCTTCCAAATGTTAAACAGTGTGTAAAAAAGATGTCTGTTTGAGACATGCCCTATAATTCACATGCTAGTATGGGCACCCCGGATTCAGAGATGTGCAAATAACCACTGCTTCTCAACACCTTATCTTGTGGCCATTTTGGAAATACAAAGTTTTCTTAATACTTATTTTTCACTTTTTATAATTCAGCAAATTAATTGCTGCATTGCAAGGTGCAGCTCATTTATTGGCTCTAGGTACCTAGGGTTCTTGATGAACCTACAAGACCTATATATCCCCGCAACCAAAAGAGTCCAGCAGTCGTAACGGTACATTGCTTAAAAAAATCTGACATCACAGGAAAAAGTTACAGAGTAAAAAACATGGAGAAAAATTGCAGGTTTTTTTACCTCAATTTCAATATTCTTTTATTTCAGCTGTTATTTTCTGTAGGAAACACTTGTAGGATCTACACAAATGACCCCTTGCTGAATTCAGAATGTTGTCTACTTTTCAGCAATGTTTTTTCACCCATTTCTTTCACTAACTGGAAGGAGGCTAAAAGCACAAAAAATAGTAAAAATGGGGTATGTCCCAGTAAAATGTCAAAATTGTGTTGAAAAATTGGGTTTTCTAATTCAAGTCTGCCTGTTCCTGAAAGCTGGGAAGATGGTGATTTTACCCTTTGTTGACGCCATTTACAGGGAAAAAAACAAAAGCCTTCTTCTGCAGCCCTTTTTCCCATTTTTTTGAAAAAAACGAAATTTTCGCTGTCTTTTGGCTAATTTCTTGGTCTCCTTCAGGGGAACCCACAAAGACCGGGTACCTCTAGAATTCCTAGGATGTTGGAAAAAAAGGATGCAAATTTGGTATGGGTAGCTTATGTGGAGAAAAAGTTATGATGGCCTAAGCGCGAACTCTCCTAAATAGCCAAAAAAGGCTCAGCACAGGAAGGGAAAGGGCATGGAAGCGAAGAGGTTAATGAGACATCCACAACATGGTGACTATGGGATTGGAGTTCCTTAAGGCAAAAAAATAACATTGTTTAATCCTAATAATGCCAGATATAGAAAGATGCCAGAGGGACTATGGTGGATCTGTTTTGGGGAAATACACTGGAAGTGGAGACAGAATGTAGCATGAAAGATGATAATAGGGATGTATATTTTGTTGTTAGACAGAGTATAATTAACTTGTAGCTGAAATGTAATTACGTCTATGGAATGATTTTCAATTAATAAGTTGAGCTGTAACCAGTATGATTTGAGGGACATGCATAATAATGTGTGTGGTTAATTGGACATTAAATTGGGAGCAAATTGGTGATGGATGCAAGAAACGTTATAGGCCTATATAAATGATGCGTAAAACAAATGAAACGATTCCTAATTGTGCACTGTGTATTACAATGAAGAACATGTTATCTGTCTTTTTTGACAGTTATTTGTTATACGTTGGTCTGTCCTGAAAAAACTGTGGTAGACCTAAGAATCCATTGAAACTCTGCATCAACAGTTTTTATGCGTTTTGCGACCGTTTTTTGGTGTTTCAGTTTTTTTTGTAATTTTGAATGAGAGTGTGGTAGCTGTTTAGGCAATGTGCAATATTGAAATCTGAGTACTAATGATTTAGATTATTTATTTTAAATATTGTGGCCCATATTTATACTTTTTTAGCGCTGCATTTGCGTCATTTTTTGACGCAAAATTAGGGCAGACTTGCAAAATACAATTGTATTTTGTAAATTTGCGCCGGTTTGCGTCAAAAAATTACGCAAATGTGGCGCTTAAAAAGTATAAATATGGACCTGTATGTCAACAAATGATTGTGTAATATTTTACAATAAATAAGAAAAAGAAAGAATTAAATGTACAAGTAATGATTAATGAAACTGACAGGGAGGTGTTAAGGGATACACAGTGCAGGGGCCATTGAGGCTGAATAATGGTAGGATAATGTTTCAACAGAAACCATCCACAGAGGGGAAATATATTGTTGTCTTTGTATGATGGCTCTCTCTCTTCTTTAGATGTTGATCCCAAGGATCATGCCTGAGCAATATAGCACGGGTGTGCATCCTTGAGGGTTTCTGCTCCTCCTATTCCACAGCCTTGCAGATTGCAGACATCGAGCTAAAATAGGCTACATGCGCCACAAATACTGCCCTTGTGAGTTCCAACTAGTGCCTTCATCACATGGGAGGGGGTGACCTTTCAGTGCCTCTGGAGCTGCTTGCTGCATCAATTTACACCCTGCTCAAATGCTTATATTTTCAAGTCCCCTTTTCTTTAAGTCAGCAAACCTTGTCTCACTTACAATATTGCCAAAACCTTCAGAAGATCAAATAAGGGTTCTGTACTCAAGACTAGTATTGGGTGTGCTTTAGAAATTATAAGTAAATGAAGTTAATGATTACAGCTTGGATGACGTTGTTAGCCCTTTTTTTTAATTAAAGTACAATCCGAGCCAGGTAGACCAGTGGAACAGCAAAATAGGAAGCCACCTTTTTGCTTTTCGCACTCGTGACGCTTTTGCATTAAAGGATAATCTGCTTAATAATGTCAGTTATGCTCCTGTAATGACTAAGTCAGATGCGCAGTATGACAATGAATGTATTCTGAGAAAATAAAAGCCTTTAATAGTGCCCTGTCATGTCAAATAATTAAACAAGAGCGTCGGAAAATCGAAAAGTACGTGTCATTCTCGGCCCTCATTACGTGTGTGTCAGTTTTAGGTGCAGGGCTACTACAGGGACACAATCTAGCATCTCCGCGCCAAAAAAACAATAAATAAGACTTTTCTCCCTGGAATGGGGAATAACCATATGGACCAGAGGTCACTGGGTTCATTTGCAGTTGGTTTTCCCTGATTAAGAGGAGAAAACCACTAACCTTTTCCGTTAGGTCATGGTCGTTGGAAAGTGTCAGCAATAGGAATGGTGGGGAATCACAGGGTAAGGGGTTGAGGGTTTCAGCTTGTCGAAATCGACCAATGTCTATCCTCTCTTTGGGCAGTTGCAGGGGCTTGACAGAGGGCAGGCTGTACTGCTGCCCACATACCTCAACCCTGGAGCCTGGAAAAGGTTCGGGTGACTGCGAGTCCAGAATTATCAGGTCTGGAGTTGGCAGTCCTGATAGTTCCTGGTAAGGAGCCTCTTGGAATTGTGGGTGGCAGAATTCCACCTAGTTTTATCACTCTGGACGAAATTCCAACACTTGTAAGGAGTGCCTAAGAGTCTTCCTGCTATGAAGGGGTCTTAACTACCTTTGAATGAGAATTTCTAAAAAAACAAGCTTGAAGCTAACAGTACTAAAAACTGTCCTTGATGAGCCTAACTCTACAAAATGTTCAATGTGTTAGCACAGAATGCAATACACTTAAAAAGAAGAAACAATGGGGAGAAATAAATATATTTCTACTGTCTGCACCTCCCCTAGGGAGGTGTAGCATTGTGATGCATTCTCAGGTTTCCCAGTAATGGTAAATATGGGATTGTGCCAAAATCCATGGGTGGATGCATGGGGACACCCAAGTTCAACCCATGGAACGCCTCCCTGGGGCAGAGTAAAACAGTGAACTGATTTATACTGCTTTGTGTTACTCTAGATTTATCAAGGCACTCTGGGACATGCAAGGTGGCACATGCAAGGTGGCCTTGTGTGGCTTGATGAATCTTACTTTAGCGTTGCGTCGCCTTCCTCCCCCTTGCCTGGAACAAGAGTGACGCAGCACAATGATAGATTTGCCCTACACTAAGGGGCTATGGTTCAGCCTCCTTCATTCATTGACTTCTTTGACTCAACCAGACTGGCTTGAAACATTGTCAATTAAATCTTGGATAAGTCCACCAGAGTACTTTTATCTCACTCCTGTTTAGATATACTGTCAGAGGAATGCAAGAGTTACTATTTTACATCTGAAAAGTACAATTTGCTGCAACACATTTAGGGCCAGATGTAAGTAGGAAAAAAATAGCGACTCGCAAATTGCGAGCATGTGCGACTCGCAATTTGCGAGTCGCTAACTGCAATTCAGGTAGAAAGTGCGCGGACAATTTGCGACTCACACCCGGAGTCGCACCGCAGACAGCGAGTCCGCTGTTTGCGAGGTCGCTTTTTTCGACCGTGCAAAAAACGGACTCGTAATTTGCAAGTGGGTGTCGCAAATTGCGACTGTGCTGAAAATTGAAAGCAGGTGCTGCAGAACACTCTAGAAATCACTTCAGAACACTCAGGAAAACACTTCCTGGCACATGATGATGACATCACAGCCAGGAAGTTTAGAAATACACCTGGGAAGAGGGAGGACCACACCCTTTTTAACTGCAGCACAGCTAACAGAGCACCAGCAACCATGGCTGACACTCCCAGGAAAAGAAAGCTCAAGTTTGCTGAGAAGGAGTTGGAGGTGCTAACAGATGAGTGCTGTCAGCACCATGATGAGCTGTTTGGCAAGGCAGCCCTCACTGTGCCAGACACAGAAAAAAAACTAATTTGGCAAGATATCCAGGACAAGGTAAACTCCCTGGGGGTCAGCCACCGGAGTGTGGAAGAACTAAAGAAGAGGTGGTACGACCTCCGCTCCTGGACCAAGGAGAGGGTGGCAGGACGGCTCCGGGAGATGAGAGGCACAGGAGGGGGACCATCTACCATACCACCCCCCACACCCCTGGAGGAAAGGGTTGAGGAGACCCTTGAGCCGGAGGCTGTCACTGGAATTGGAGAACTGGACACCTCTGAGACCGGACCATCAACCGGTGAGTACCATGTGATATGCTTGTACCCCCATCAATGCCATACCCCCACCCACCATGTACACAGGGGCATGCACAACCAAGATAGCTCCATTTCAGAGTAGCAAACACCAGAATGATGCATTATGGGCAATGTAGTCAAGTAGGCATTTCATAGGCAATTGTTTATTAGGAAGTTTTTAACTGATAGTAGACACTGACAGTGTGTTCCCCATGTCCCACAGGTCTCCCACAAGACACCCCCACCAGCCCAAGCAGCCAGGTGCCAATGGTCAGCCAGCACAGAGAGGAGACAACAGGACCAGCTACCACTCCCACCTGCACCACCAACACCATCCCCTCTCTGGAAACACCTGTTGCAACAGTGGTGTTGGAGCCTGCACCAGGTACAAGCCAGAGTGCCACATCAGACATTATAGGGCCTCCACCGCTGCGCAGGCGACGCAGGATGACAAGAGCAGAGCAGCAGGCAGAGTCAGGGCTTCCCTCCCAACACCAACGGAGGCCCAACTGCTACGGGGGCAGCGTCTGCAAAACCAACAGTTAAGGAGGATTAGTGGGGTATTGCAGCGCTTTGAGAGGAACCATGCCAACAGCATGCAGCAGGTGCATTCAGAACTGCAGGTCATTGGGAACAACACAGGTGACCTTGCACTGGCTATGCGCGAACTGGTGGCTGGACTGCTAACGCATAGTGACAGTGCACGGCACAGGGACCGCCAGCTGCTGCAACGCCTGGACAGGATGGCCTCCTCTATCGTTAGGCTGGCAGTTAACACAACTGGGCTGTCTAGGAGAACAGTCAGCCTCCAGGTTGACATGGGCCACTTAGCGTGTGATGTGGCACGGGGACTGGGCCGGATCACCCATGCAATAGACCTAATGGAGGCACAGCAGTTGTCCAGGGCCACAGGTGATACCCCACAAGACAGTGAGGAGGGCTCCACTGTCAGCAGTGTCTCTGCTGGTGACACCAGGGTGCTACGTAGTGGGAGCACAAGGCAGAGCACTGCTGACCCACCTAGTACCAGCCAGGCTGGCCGAGCCCGCCGTAGGGTGTGAGCTTAACACTGTCCCTGGGGTTGGGGCACATGATGGCAATGTGTCCCATGCCAGGTGGACTATTGAAGGCCCTGAACTGTTTTTTCTTGTATTTAGTTTGGTTATTTGCACTTATTAAATCATTTGTTCTTTCCACTCAACACATGGACTGTTTGTTCTATTGGTGAGTATGGTAGAAGTTGGCACGTACCTTCCAAAGTATTGGTTTGCAATGTGTTCCCATCTCAGTCTGCCTTGATTTGCGATGCTCCTATCCCCATGATGGCGATGTGGTTGCTCTTTCTCTTCATCCTCCGAATCTGGGTCTTCAGGGGTGAGAGGTAGCCCACGTCGGGTGGCAATGTTGTGCAGGATAGCGCATGCAACAACTATTTTGAATGCCGTTATTGGGGTATACTGGAGAGCACCTCCACTTCGGTGGAGGCATCTGAACCTTGCTTTCAGCAGTCCGAAGGTTCTTTCGATGATGTTCCTGGTCCTCCTATGTGCACTGTTGTATCGGCTCTCGCATTCATTGCTGGGTGTTAAGTACGGAGTCAGTATCCATGGACGTAGTGCATATGCACTGTCACCTGTTGGGCACAAAACGTACACTGTTAGCAAGGCATGCGTGGTTTGCACATTGATCTGTGTGCATGTCTTCAAGGTGTATTCAGCTCTACCTAGAAGGTTATTCGTCTCCAAACTCCCCACGTTCCAGGCGTTGGTGTATCCCACTGTGCCTAAAAATGTAGGAGTCATAAGTACTGCCTGGAAACTTAGCAACCATGTCAGTGATGACATAATGGGCGTCACATACCACCTGAATATTGAGTGAGTGGGTACACTTCCTATTGCGGAACAGATATTCCAGGTTTGCAGGAGGGCATATTTGGATATGTGTCCCGTCTACACACCCTATGACATGGGGGAAGTTGGCAATCCGGTAAAAGTCCAACTTGGTGCTGTTAATTTCTGCCTCATTCCTGGGTAGGTATATGTATCGGGACATGTGTGTGAGTATGGCATCTAGGAATGCCCTAAAGAACCTTGATAGTGCACTTTGGGATACCCCACCTGCCACAGCAATGACCCCCTGATAGCTACCCGAGGCCAAGAGGTGCAGTGAGCATAGCACTTGCACATGCGTAGGGATGGCGCAACCGCGCACAGTCTGGCGTTCTAGCTGTGGTTTGAGTAAATCTATTAAATCTAGTATAGCTGCGCTGCTAAGTCTATATTTGTCATATATTTCCTCCTCAGTTTGCTGGAAGAGTGTCTGCCTTGTTCTGTAAATCTTCTCCTGTCTCTGGCTCCTCCTCTGCTGGGCTGCGTGGGCTCTCCTCCTCACTGCTATCAGGTATATCTCCGCCATCTTGAGTAACCCAGATGCCTTCTGGGTCTCCTTTTATACTTTGGTAATGGTTACCACCTGCTCTGAGTTAGTGGTAAATTGGAAGTGCAAAATGGGCTTTTTGCGACTAGTCGCAATTTGCGAGTTGCTATTGCATATGGTTTGCGACTCGCAAATTGCGACTTCCTATTTGCGGGTCGCAAAATGGGGTAGCAAATTTTGCGAGTCGGTACCGGCTCGCATCGCATTTTGCGAGTCGGAAATGGGATTTTTGCATCCCATTTCCGATTTTGCGAGGTCGCAAATTGCGAATCGGGCCATTTGCGACTCGCAAAAGTTTGCTACATCTGGCCCTTAATCCTTTATCTCATCTATGCTTGCATACACAAAACAACCCTTTTTATTTGTTTTGCACTGCAGCAGGCATTTTATTGTTTTTTTCCAGTGCTTTTGGGTAAACACACTGGCTTTGCCAATGGTCATGTTATCTTGGTGATCCCCCATGCTGCTTATCTTTTCCCATAGTCCTCTTTCCATTCTCCTGCCCTCCCACACTACCATCAACATTTGTAAATCCATTTTAAATTCCAAGAGTCTCCACAGCTCCATCTTTCCCGTCTTCTGACATTTCTCATCTCGCAGACATGCAGGGTTTACTGTGCTATGAACGTCAAGGCCCTTTACCATTTCTATCCCTGGGCCTAAAATACTATGGATGTGCGAACTTTGCCACGTACAACTGCTTCTGCACTTTACTTCCATTAACAGCGAGGGCGAGCAGTCACCTGCTTCTCAGGGAGAATATGGCAAGCAGTCACAGGCTTCTCAAGGAAGAACGCGTGGAAGATATTAAGACGCAAGATTCAATATCACCCCTGAAGGGCAATAAAATCAATGTCCAGCCCTGTGTTTCTCTTTGTAGAAAAGACTATGCATGGACACCTAGTTCGCGGGTGTAAGTATTTGGGCCTTCTTCATCCTGCACTCCACTACTGCTCAGGGGACCTCCAATCTCTGGGATCCCCTTCTTAGGCTCAGGTTTTTAGCTGGTGCAGCTCCTACTCCCCAACTTTGAACTAGTCTTAGCACTATCTCACTGTCTCTCAGTCTAGGCCTGTTAAGCCTCTCACCAAGGGCCACATGTACGGAGATCCGGTTTTGCGACTCACAAACTGCGAGTCTTAGAAACTCGCAAAACCAGATGTATAACAGTGTCAATGACACTTTTTGCGATTCGGAATGGGGTCGCAAAAGACCTACCTCATGAATATTCATGAGGTAGGTCGCAATTTGCAACCCCATTGGGAATGGCGGCACTCACAGAGATGGTGGCTTGCTGGGGTCAGTAGACCACGATGTCTGTGACTGCTTTTTAAATAGAGCAGTATTTTTTTTTTTAAATGCAGCCCGTTTTCCTTAAAGGAAAGCAGAATGTATTTTGAAACAGAATTATTTTCTTTTCATTTTTCATGGGACCACTGCCTGCTCTGCAAAAATGTTTTCGCATGCATTCACAAAAGGGAAGGGATCCCATGGGGACCCCATCCCTTTTGCGAATGGGTTAACACCAATTTGAGAATGGTGCTAACTGCAATTGTTTTGTGACCGCATTTGTGGTCACAAAACAATTATACATTGGACTGCGACTCAAAATTAGTAAGGGAACTCCCCTTCCTAATTGCGACTTGCACACCCTTTTTGCGATTCGGTAAATAGATTACCGAATTGCCAAATAGGGTTTGTACATATCAAAAGGTTTTTTTCCTGTCGCAAACGGTCTGATTCTGTGAATCAAGCCGTTTGTGACAGGAAAAATGGTACCTACATCTGGCCCCAAGTTCTTTGTGGAAGCGCGGTCGAGCATTCAGCCTTCCCATGGCAGTGAGATCTCACCAGAAACAGGAGCCTCCATATGGAAGGCAACCATGTAGTCATCACTAGGAGGGTCACAGCAGGAGTTGAAGTGGGGGGCAGCAGGCTTCAGGCGCATCTGACTCAGGAGCTCTGGTTGTTACTCAATTCATGACGCTGTGTAGACCAACCCTCTTGTGAGTGCTTGGTGATTATACTTGAACACTACGGCCACAGGATGGGAGATGATGATTTTTAAACACAGTGCCTTGAGCTGACAAATTCAGTTCTTCACAAGGTGTCCATTGGGCACCTCTAGGGTCACTTAATCTGTCAGGTGTTCTCAAACCAAATGACACACACGACAATCACACATTCGACTTGTGTGGCCACGGGACACTAGCAGGCACTTAAACTGCCTCCAGTTGGACCTGGTTGCTCCAAGCGCATGGCAGCTATGATGAGGGTAGATGACGAGGGTTGCACTGCCCGATCTGACATTACCATGATTCTTTCAATGCATTCGATTAGAGAGTTTCTGTCGGATGTACCCTATGCTAGGGTCAATTACAGCCGTCCCTCCTGCAGGGTTGGCAGTTTCTTCCCATGCTCACATGGAGGATGTGAACAGTCCTGTAAATCCTCTTCCAGATTAAACTCCAGGCAATGTAGCCTGTCAGTGTGTCACCAACCCTTGTCTACATAGTAGTCTCTGAGTGTTTTGTGGGGTACCCTCTCCTCAGTAGAGGAGCCCAAAACAACCAACACTAATAGGCCTTGAATTCCCATCTTTGTACAGATTTCTCAGACAAAGAAAACGCATTCCAGGTCTTCTTCCTTGGAATTGGTCAGCAAGGACATTCAACCCTGCAGGTCAGTCTCCAGGTGGTGTGGTTGCCACAGAAATACGAAAAGCAGGCTGCACCCAGCTTTTTAATGGCCCCACCTCAAGATCAGGAAAAGAAACAAGAACATGTGCCCCTTCAAATGGCTCCTTTCCCTAACAGCAGATACTGCAGGCCTCACCCCATACCCCCTACCATCTGCCTAATGGCAGCTGCAGTCAGAGTGAGTTATGGCTCTAGGTATCAGGAAGGGCCTTGACATTTTCAAGAAAAGCCGGTCTTCTCTTTCCACACGGTAGTGTCTGATGCTCCCCTCCCATGTAGATGATGCCAGCAATACACATGCTGTCTGGAAAAAGCAACCTCTCATCCATCACATACTCTAGTCCAGGTTATGAGCTTCCAAAATGGAACCTACAGGCCTGTTTTATGGCACAATATTATGTACATAGCACACCCACGTTTAACACATGGGATGCTACGTTAAGAATGCTGGGTTCATTGTGAGCAGATCAACTTTATATGAATGGGTCTATAAGCATGTACAAGCTTATTACTATAACTCACCATCACTGGTACGCTGACGCCACCACACTCCCCTAATGAAACCTGTGACAAAGATGGTAGATCCCTGTCACTGTGAGGGGTGCTTGGTGCAGTCCTCCCACTTCAGAACTATGGTCTAGAATATATAATTGTCAAAAGACAAGGTCAATGTGTGTACACAGGATTAGCATGTGGTATGACAAAAATCCAAAAAATAGGATCACAGGTATGCAGTTCGCGCATGCAGGGAAGGTCACTCAATTGTACTTCATGCAGGAGACATTCCCATCCTACCAGCAGTCCTACCTGATAAAAGACAATTGTACAAAGATAGAATGCATGTGTCACTGGTGCAGCAAAGCACCGTGAGTCAGACTGTAAGGTTGATTGAGCGGAGTCCTCAAAATACCAACTGAGAGGCAAGAAATGTCATCACCATACGGGAGCCATGACAGACAGAAGCAGCAGTTATTCCAGATCATGTGTCACCTCCCTTCTTGATAGTCAAGATCAACATCACAAAGGTTAAGAAAAGCACATCTTCATCTTTCGGAACAGTGATAAGTGCATAGGCATGGTCTCCACATGACATAAGCAAAAAGACAAATGCCCTGTTGGCAACATGCAAGTGGATGATCACCAGGCCACATCTGTCAGTGACAGTGGGGCATCACTGAACTGCATATGTGCCATGTAATACAACAAGATGAACATCTAACCTTCAAATAAACGAGAGTTTTCACTTGGATGACTGAGAAGCCACTGCCATGTCTGTGAAAATTCAGAACAACACTATTATACAAAGGCAGAAAGCTGGAAACAGACGTACGTGTCATGGATGGACCAGTTCCTGCAGAATGCCTGCTCAGCTTCTGCACAGCAGAGCAATTGGAACAAGTTGCCATCCTATACACTATCAGGAACGACCTGCTGCTGATGGAACAGCACCCAAAGCTGTTCACTGGGCTGGGAAAATAATAAATCAAGTAAGACTATTATTTCTGCAAAAACATGAACTCAATCGCTCAACATTGCCTCCAGATACCTTTTCATCATGAGTAAGCCATTGAAAACAACCTTCAGGATCTCCTCAGAACTGACATAATTGAGGAATCCAGAGGACCAAATCTGTTGGCGCCCCCACTTTTAGAGATACCAAAACAGATTTTGTAGGGTAGGGTGTAAATGTAAGATTATACATTGGTATAAGATAACCCAACACTGCAATTGAGAAAGAACTGCCTCCTGGCCTGCTATTCAATGACTTGATCACACTACTTACCACCAAGATCTTTTCTAAGCTGGACCTGATTAATGGATATCATCAACTAGACACCACAAAAACTCCCAAGATATCTCAACTTTCAGAACTCATCTCAGACTGTTCAGGTACAAGACACTAAGGAACTCATTACAACATTGGAGGTTGGACCACAAGGAGACCGCCATCCCCATCAGGAACATGGATCCTGACGGGTTGATGGTGGTTGGAGTTGTGCGCAGCATTGGCTGTGCTGAATTCAGCACCGATGTGCTGATCATCTGTCCATGAAAAGGCTGGCAGAAGCCCAGTGCTGAGGGCCATGACCATGTTGTGGGCAGTTCAAGGTCCCCCCTCTGTGCAATGACATTGGCCTCGGCTCCATGAGGAGCTGATGCCAATGCTGCCAAATGGTTTCCACTGGACTGACTGGCAGAAGCCATGTAGCATTACATAGTTCTCACCATTTATACACCCTCAACACGTCAATTTGTAATGTTTTGGACAATATGTTGCACAAACATGATGGCACGACATACAGATATACAGCATTTTGAGCGAGTAAGTGAATGACGCTGATAGTAAACACATCTATTGATGAAATATGCCCACCAGACTATGATCCTAAGCATAGTCATTCTGAAAATATGAACAATCTAAGAATTAAGTTTAAAATGACCAAGTTTCAAGATGGCCGGATACCTGTAAGGGAATCAAGATGGATTAAATGAAAACTGTAGATATATATATATATATATATATATATATATATATATATATATATATATATATATATATAGTAAACACCATAAAAGGATTGTGCACCATGAACAACACAATATGGATTCAGGAAAACAAATCACATAACATGTCAACTCGAATATTACATGATAAATATCTTAGAATAGTGGCATACAATAAACAACATGAATTAAACTTGAGGAGAGAAGCGTGTGTCTTGCCGATTTGAGTGTCATCATGTCAAATGCCAAAAAATGGTAGTGCGCAATGAATATCAAAGTCAAATCATCATTAAACGAATCGCACGTCTTGCCGATTCGTGCACCACGATGTAAATGCCAAGAAATAACAGCTCACAATGAATAACAAGATCAAAGTACAATGAAACGAATCGTGCGTCTTTTGCCGATTCTTAAGCCACCATGTAAATGTCAAGAAATGGTAGCGCGCAATGAACAACAAAGTTAAAACACCATCAAACGAATTGCGCGTCTTGCTGATTCTTAAGCCACCATGCAAATGTCAAGAAATGGTAGCGTGCAATGAATAACAAGATTAAATTATCATGAAACGAATCACGCGTCTTGCCGATTCGCAAGTCACCCTGCAAATGTCACAAACACTCAAGCGCATATTTCACACACGCAAAGTACTCTGTCAAATCATAAAAGAATTAGGCCCAAGAACATGAAAGTTCTCAATAATGGCATTGGGAGGCCAGCCCAACCACCGTCTTAACGCCCAGAACAAGGATCTCCAAATGAAGAATGAAAGTCAGATGTCTGGAAGATCAAATAGGTTACTGGGACAGGAGCTCAGGAAGTAGCTGCTGCTCTGCACCGGGACCTCTAAATAGTGAGCACTTGGAGCTGGGCTGGCTCCTTTTTATAGAGTCTTGACCCAGCCCACAACCACACCAAGGCATGTTGCAGGGAAAGTCTCTAGAAGGCCCTGGAAAGGGACCACACCCTAACACACTCTGAAAGCCTGCAGCAATACATTGCAAATGAACAGCATTTGTAAGCACATTAAAAATAAGTCTTCAGGATTGAACTCTGCAATGCAAAAGGTTAAACAACAACATATCAGCTCAATGCATAAATGACGTTGTTTTGAGAGTGCTGGGTTTTTGCATTCTAGTCGCCAATAGAGCGCGCACTGCCCTGGTGTTGACAGTGCCTGACCTACAGTAGTAGACAGTTGGAAGTGACCTAAGTCCGCCGACAGAAGTTGTCATGGTGGGAGGCGTTCGCAACCACTGTGCAACTTGTCTTTGGTTAACATTGGTGCCTTTGGCAAACTTGGGCCAATGACGATGACCACCGGTGGTGACGGACCTCTACATGGTGGCCATGACCTCCACTTTTAGCAGTATTGCTCACTTGACTCCAGACACTGTTGACCGCACGACCTCCACAACATGAGATGCTGTGTACTGCTTCTGGGAGCCATCATGGCATGCTCTGCAGGTGATAGAGCCCCTGCCTTCACCACAGAAGAACTTGAAAGGCAGGTGGCGGAGGTCCTACCCCTGTATGGACAGCTATAGGGGGCACCAGAGAAGGAGGTGAATCCAATGCCCTAGCCATGTGTGATAGGTGTTGTTTGTGACGTTGCCTCAGGCATGTGAACTTGTGAGGGTGTAGATGTATAACGATAGCTTATTGTGAAGCTGTGTGTGCAGAGACGATGGGTATGTGTGCCTACTTGCTATGACTGATGTGCACTGATCACTCCTATTGGTATGGTGCATGAGTACATGACTTTCTCCTTTTGTCTTTGTCATCCATGCGGGTCAACGCCCATCAGAAAAAGGGGATTTTCTGAGCCATTACCAAGCAAGTATGGACCCTGAGGGTCCGCAGCCAGCAGAGCACCCATTGCAGAAAGCGGTGGGAGGACCTGAGACCCTGAGGCCGGAAGACCACAGAAGGGATGTCCTCCAAATGAGGGAGGGGCGCCTGGTGGACCCTGACACCCCCTAATGGCCTGCATTTTGGCGGTGGCCTACCCTGAGGTGGAAGGGCATTTGCGGGCAGCAGAGCAGCCACAGGGGAGTACGTACTGACTGTATCCTTGTACTTAGCTCTGGTAGTTTGGTGTTTGCTGTCACGTTAGCAGCTGTGACAATGTAGTAGATGCTACATATATGTTGACTTCTGGAGATGGAGACCTGGCCTTAGGCTTGTGCATGTGTAGGTTTAGATCACCTGTGTCAAGGTACATCTATGACTGCATTTGGAGATGCAAAATTGACAGTGCTACATGTGTGACTCCACCCAGCCATATATATGTATGTAAACTTCTGTAGCTTCCAACACCTTCTAGTATTTCCAGGTCCATAATTCAGAATATATTAATATGTAGCTCTAAGATGTCAGACCACTCCGATCCGTGTAGATCAGCTGTATTCGCTACAGAGTGCCTACCATTTTGGTACAGGGCCTAGTTAGCTTTTGTCCTGGTACAGATTGAATCCATGTGAGTCTGGCATCTCAATCAGTCATCAGATATGCGCAGTATTGGACTGTACGCATGGGTGTGAGGAGGTGTCCGCATTGTCCCTTGGTATGCATACTATGGGGAATGTGAAGGTTGTAACGGAAGGACATCTAAATATGGGTGTCTGACATTGTCTATTTGGCCTTATCATGCATTTTCATGCCACTGAAATGTAGATGGTTCACTATTATCCCAATGCCTTTGTTGTAGAGGAGGTAAGTGATTAGGCTGTTCTACACTTTGACAAAATGCAATGTCTATGCAATATGTGCCAATTGCCTACCAATACTAGTGCAAAATATGGTATTAGCCGCCTACATCATGTCACAATGGTTCCTTGGGAGCAGATCTTGTTGAGTGGGACAACCATTGCTTCCCTTAGCTTAGTTGATGTGGACAGATTGGACAGCCATTGTTGTTGGGTCACTTCATACTTCAAGATGTCTTGGTTTGGCTGTACTACTGTTTGTCATACAAGTGTTGTTGTGGGATATGTTGTAAGTGCAATGGGAGTCGTGTCGGTCCATTTGTACATCACATGCACATGTATTTTCAGTGGGATATGTGTGTTGTCTGGACTTAGGTACAGGTAATCACATGTCAGGATTGGTGTGAGTGGTGTTGGTTTACTTATGTTGTCATGTTGTGGTTCTATATCTGCATGTCAGGTGGAATATCATGTGTCTTATTAGGAATTTGTTGGCTGTCCTTTGTTTAGTTGTTGTTCACTGCTCTCTGTGATTGTCAGTGAATGTCTCATGTGTGCTAGGAAGGCCACTGTTGCTGTACATGCATGTACGGTGTGATGTTGAGTATATGTGTTTTGTGACTGCAGCAGTTCCTCTAGGATATGGTACGTGTAGTGACACAGCTGGTCACCAGACATGCATTCTATGAATCAGATGGCACTTGTATGGGACTGCCACGTGTTGTGTCTTCATCAGGGATTGTGTCCATTGTGTAATGTATGTAAAGAGGGTTGAGCTAGGCATGTGAATAAAATGGCAGGTGCTGTGTAGTTTGTGAATAGAGTTGTCTTTATTTGCATGGAACATTACTTATGGACATGGACTGGTTAGGTGTTGAATCGGAACATGATTTATATGGTGTTCTCAGTCAACTGCCGCTCTTAAGGCTGATAAGAGTATGCAGAGACATGACCAGGATTAGGATGGCATATCAGCTTTAGCCAGGGCATGATGAGCATACTGACATAGGTTTACAGGTGAATTGATGGAAAGCTTTAGTAGTGCTACCTTAGATGGATTATGATGTTGGTGAGAGATATGACATGAAGGATTGGATAGAAGTAACATGTAGTGACATGATGTAGGATATGTGGTATTTTATATGGGAGTCCCTAGCCAGGAGATGTATACCTACATTTGTGCATGTTGTATTCTGTGTATGTGAATAATGTGATAACCCTCTCTCTCTCTCCCTTTCTCTGTTTACCTCTCTCTCTCCGTTTGTGTACATCAGCATCCTCAGGCAAAGGAGACGGGGCACAGGCAAGTGGGGATGCTGCCGGCCACGGGACCCGGAGTGCTGAGACTACCAATAGCGAGGGACCCAGTTGCCCGGAGGGGGAGGGGAGTGTCATAGGGGAGACAGGATCTTCCGCTTCATCATCTAGGGAATCCTCCTCCAGTGGGCACTTCCTGGCGGTGATGGACCCTTCTGGGACCACCCCAGCACCATCTTTGTCCGACACCCCCTTACTCCCACCGCCAGCCCTGTAGCTCTTCACCCAGTTGTCCGTGCACACTCTTCCAAGAGGGTGGGTGTCTCCTTTGCTGCAGGCACCTCTGCCCCTGCCCCAGTCAGCCCTGCTGCAGTGAGGAAGCTATTGACCTCCTGACGTCCATCTCTGTGGGTCAGTCGACCATCGTGAATGCCATAAAGGGAGTGTCAACTCAAGTCCAGCAGAGTTATGAGTTCCTGGAGGGCATTCACAGTGCATTGGCAGGTCGACAGAGATCCTTTCAGGCTCTGGCCTCTGCACTGAAGGCCGCCAGTCACCCTTTGTCTTCAGTCCCCCCTCCACCTTCCTCTTCCCAATCCCAGACCCCTCTTACCCTGACCCAACCAAAGCACACAGACAAGCATGCATCCACCTCAACATCGGAGGGTATCGCTAACAAACACAAGAACCACAGGAGACACCACCGGCATGCACACAAACAACACCCACCTACAGACACACCAACAGTCACTCCCTCCACTTACACTCCCACCGCCCCAGCATCACATACACAACACCTGACACATCTGCAGTCACAATACCAACATTCACCGATACAGCCACACCATCAATCCTACCCACAATTAGCACAATAGCAGACCCTCAAACATCCACTCCAGTCATCAAATCCGCAGCCACCACAGAGACGCCTACATGCAGCACATCCACCATGCCTGCAGTCACCATCCCACCAGAGGGTCACCCATCCACCACAGCATCTCCAAGCACCTCCACCCCCTCCTCCCAAGACACATAAATGCCCACACTCACCCACCTACCAGACTCCCAGCACCCATAAGCATACCTCACACACACATACACCCAAGATATCCACTAAACCACCTCAGACAACCACACCCTCTCCCTCCACACCCAAGCCCTTTTGCCATGACTGTCCCAATGTGTCTAAGACATTTTTCCTCTCAGAGTTAAACCTTTTCCCTACTCCTCTCCCACCCTGTGTGACCCCCAAATTCTCTGTGTCCCTCCCCAAGTCCAGCCCTTTCACCTCCAAGACCTCCCCTGTCCCCTGCAAGTACCCCTGCCCCTCTCCCTTCCAAGAAGTCAGCCCCTACGAAGAGTTCCAAGCCCTCCCCTAAGCCTCAACCTAAGCCCTCTGTCCCAAACCCAAGCCCAAAGATCCCCCTCCCAAACCTAGGCTCAAACCCCCCTCCCCAATCCCTGGGGTGCCTGCCTGCCCCCTTGATGCCCCCACCTGGGGAGGTTACATGGCAGTCAGGAGTCAAGTTGGGGCACTTACATGTGCCATATGTGCATGTTGCACATAGCTGGTTGGACTGGCCTATTGCCTTTATTTTTGTACACATTTATGTATGTGTTTATATTTAATAATCTTTATATATCTGGGCCAACCAGGTGTTGTTTCGAAGGTTACATCTTTGTCCTGCCTTTATTTTCTTACCGCTGTTTTGGCTTGGCGGCTTTTGTTTGTGTGTGAGTAAATTTTGTGTGAGTAGTGGTTGTGCTGCCAGTTGTGTCTGGGCAGCTTGTGTGGTTGTGTGCTTTGCTTTCGTCCCACAGTGGTGGGTGTAATGTGTTGATAGTTTGTGGTGTTTGTGTTGATGTGTTATTTGCTGTGTTGTGTGCCTTTGTGTGCTTGTACTGTGTGCGTGAGTGTGTGTGGGGATTGGGATGTCAGATCCGTTGCGATGTGTGTTTGTGAGGTATGAGGTATGCCTCATTGTTAGGGTGTGTGATTGTGTGAGTTCGGCTTCTGATGTTGTTCTCCTGTGTTGTAAAGATACCCTTGCAGACAGGTGCAGGGAGTGATTGCCCTGGCTGCAGAGGGATGTCTGGGGGGCCCAAAGGACCCAATTTCCCCCCTCCAGAGGGCTGCCATCAGTGGTGCACTGACAGTGCGCCTCCTGCCAGCTTCTTTGTCTCTGCACCTGCATCTGTAAAACAGTGCGGACACAGAGGCAAAGGGATTCCCCCCCATGCAAATGGGGGAACAACCTCTGGTGATAGCACTGGCAATATAAGTGCACCACGACTATCTGTATTACAGAGGGGCAGCACAAGCGTCCGCGGCCCCTTCTGTAATACCAAAGTGCCCTGGGGACGACAAAGCATGCACAAATGACTGTTGTGCCCCTCGGGCACTTCCGTAATACAGCCGCAGGTGTAATGGGAACAGGAGGTCCAATGTGGGTCGTAGAGTGAGGTCGGGAGCATTAGGAGGCAGAAGGAATATTCCTTGCTGCCCTGCGGTGATTGAGACGGCCGGATGCGGGGGCTGGGTTAGCCATTGCCTACAGCTCTTGTCTCGGAGATGCAGCTGGTTTTACTGGGTGCATGATCACTCCTGATGATAGCGGACCCCTGTTGCCACGCCAAGCAACATTCCTCACTTGAAACGCCACTTTGAGTGATTTATAATGAGTGCCTACATTTGGAGGAAGTTCTCACTCCCACTCTCCTCTCCATGCAGTATCTTTTCCGCATCTGTTAGTGAAGGCTGATAAAAACATGTTGGTAATCAAAAGAGAAAACATGTGGCTGTGTCAATGCTTGTTTTTAAACTGCATCTGTAGCCATTTGCCCTGAATCAGTAACATATGGCAGTTTTGGGTGATATCTGGACATTTAACCTGCCCAGAGTGACAGTAAGGCCATAACCAGTAAGCTATTGGGTTACATCTCACATAAATCCTGAGCACTTATTTATTTGAAATAACAAAAGCTTTAAGACCAAAGCAGGCTTTAGGGTCGCTAGCAGGAGAGTGCTATCTTGTCGTTCGAAATTGAAACAGAAGGGCAGTAATCCCATCCAGTGTATAAACCCATGTTTACATACGGCACGGAATTACGAGTTTATTTTGGATGGGTGAAATAACCCAACATTTGTTAAATTTCAGCAGGTCAAACCTGCCGAAATTTAACAAAGTAAAGAATACGTTATTTACTGAATCACGCACATTTTGGTGCATTAAACACCAAAATCTGAATTGTATTCCCCAAAAACTCGCAATAGGTGTTATTCATTGCCCGATAAATAAAGTACCCTGTGGTATGGTTGTTTATTGGGGGAGATAAAAAATACGCCTCAAATACTAATCAGGCCCCAAGGAAGTAGTATTACATGAGAAAATCTAGTTGGGACATGGTAGCATGAAGTGTTGAAATTCTTAAATGCATTTGAATGGCTGTATTGTATTTTCTCAGCTTGAGCTTTCAAACGTGGAAACAATATTTCAATACAAACCATTTATTTGTTTTAGAGAACTTGCATAGCAATATGAAACAAATTGCTTTAGTAATACTTACTAGGTATTTAATTGAGTGAGGTTAGACGGCTGTTAAGGTAACTGTGGAAATCCTAAAAACCTTTGGAATTAGTTAGTCATGTTTGGCTGTGCACAACCTCATGGCCTGGCTCAGACATCACAAATTCCATCATAAATACCATCATTAATGATATCACAAACGTGGTCATTAGTACTTCAAAGGGACATGTAACACTTGTTGACTTACTCTACATGTTTCAAACAGATAGCCTGGCCTTGGACCATGGTCCCTGCAAGGACTATAGAACAGCATAGAGCACTTAGCCTGTACAGAAGCCTTTAATGTCGTACATATAAGGCATGGTCTTCAGCCATGTCCTGCGTCTACTGCTTGCAAGGTTACAGACCATACTGGGTAGGGATTTTGTATGTAACAGGGACCTGATTTGGCTGGCTTCCATGGCCTGTGCTTTTTACATTCAAAGATATGTAGACCACTGTACATAAGGGCATAGGGGCCCAGATTTTTAAAATATCTTGTGCCATACATAAAGAGAACTGGGGCACTTAAGGCAAATTAGTGCACTGCAATTTGCCATGACCTTTTTACTGTGTAGAAAGAGCATGCCCCTATGTCATGTCCTTGGTGGTGTGTGTCACATGCACAAGCATAAAGCACACCTTTGGGGACATACGGTACAACTTAATTTGGGGAACATAAGTCATGGCCTTCTGCCATGCCACATGTGTGATATGTAGTGAAGCAATGGACACATAGGGCATGCACTGCTTCATCAATAATGCCATTAATGATGGGATTCATAATGCCATCCATCGCGTCATTAATGTTGCAATGCTTGATTAAGCGCTCCCTGTGCCTTTTGGCAGGCATTGGGGATCATTACGAGTCTGGCAATCTCAGGACCACCATTTTGGCAGTGGTGGCTTTACCACCATCAGGCTGGCGGAGAAGACTGCCAAATTATGGCCATGGCAGTATTACCAGCAGAATACAGCCAAACCACTGCTGGCACTGCCAGTTCGGTCAGTCCGCCACGGTCGATGGTAGCCACCTGCAGGCTGGAGGAGACCATGTTCCCATCAAACATATTCCAAAGCTGCACACCGCCAAGGTTTCCGCCGCGGTTGCACCACCACAGAAACTTTGGATGAAACCAACAGTATAAATGGAGACACTCATCTTCAGGAAGCCATGCTGTCCGGAGCCGCCATGGAACCAAAACTGCACGTCATCCCGCTGCTCCTGCTCGCCCAATGAACCAGCAACAACAACAGCAACCGTGAGTACACAAACTTACCTATCACTGTCGCAAAAAGCCAAAGTACCTACACACACACAACATACACCTCAGGAACAGGTGCGGAGGGCGAAACACACACATGACACATTGACACACACACACACAGCCACATGCCCACACTCATAGTACACACACTATGGTCATCACACACAAACGGCTGGAACACACACCAACCCCCAGATACACAGCACCCAGCACAATCACACACAACAACACACAATACCACAAAACACCAGAACTACATCACAACCGCAACACCACAAAAGCACTGTTAAGCACCCACAATACACACCTCCACATGAAGCAGCACAATGTTTTCTCTTTTGAGTACCAACATATGTTACTGATTCAGGGACTGAGAAAGGGCCACAGATGCTTGTGCGGCCCCTTCTGTAATACAGATAGCGCTGGTGCACATATAGTTCCAGTGCTATCACCAGAGGGTGTAACCTCATTTGCATGGGGGTGTGGCCTCATGCAAATGTGGGAATCCCTTTGCATCTGTGTCCGCATGAATAACACACAAACCACTCAGTATGCAGATGTACTCCTATTTCACCTCCACCCTCTGTGTGTGATGGCTGTCTGGAACGTGTGCACAAAGCCCAGCTGTCACTCTACCACAGACATGGATTGGAATGAAGCTGCAAAAGCACCAGAGTTTTAAGCACAGAGAAATGCCCACTTTCTAAAAGTGGCATTTCTACAATGATAATAAAAAATATACCTACACTAGTAAGCAGCATTTCTCACTGCCATTCAACCATACCGAACAGCACATGACACCCCTCATAGATCAGACAATACCAGTTCGCCAAATGAAAGGTCATTTCCAATGCAATCCTATGGCAGAGGCAGCCCTCACTGCAGTGAGAAACCAAATAGGCTGTTTGTCACTACTAGGACAGGCCACAAAACAAGGAACATGTCATACCTCTTACCTACACAGCACCCTTTTCCCAGGGCTATCTAGGGCCTACCTTAGGAGTGACTTATGTGCAGTAAAGGGGAGTTCCAGGCCTGGCAAGTACATTTAGATCCCAGGCCCCTGTGGCAGTAAACTGCTCACGCAGGCCCTGCAGTGGCAGGCCTGAGACAGGCTTGAAAGGCTACATCTGTGGGTTGCATAAGCTGTGCTGCATGCCCACTAGTAGCATTTAATTTACAGACCCTGGATATAAGAGATACAACTGTACAAGGGACTTACAGGTCAATTAAATAGGCCAATCAGATGTAAGCCAATCATACCAAGTTTAGAAGGGAGAGCACATGCACTTTAGCACTGATCAGCAGTGATAAAGTGCCCAGTGTCCTAGAGCTAACAAAAAGGGGTCAGAAAAGTAGGAGTAGTAAGTCAAAATGTTTGGGAATAATGCTGTAAAAAGGGCCAGTTCCAACAGAGTCAAGGCCAATGTCATAGCACTTCAGCACCCGCAGAATGCGTACTGTCTGCTAAGCAGACAGTGCACATTCTGAGGGTGGCAGGCATGGGGAGCCCAGCCTTTCCATGGTGGGTTACCTGCCATGGAGAGACTGGCAGAAACAGGAGTCATGATCACCATGGCGGTGCTGAGTTCGGCGCAGTGGTGGATGACCACGAGTCAAACTACCGTCAGCCTGTCGGGAACCTTGTTCTCAGCAGTGACGGTGGTCCAGGGTTGTAACGTGGCAGTCGGACTACCTGGAGTGCGGAGGTCCAACCGTCGCCACGGGTCTGGTGTTGTGCAGCCATTTTATTTATAGCTTCATATACGTTATTTTAGCAAACAAGGCCTGCCGCTGTGTGGTTTAACCTAGATATATTTTATTCAGCTTTGTTTAATATTTTAACAATAGACACATTTGCGGTCTTGTTTTATTTCTATCTATCTAGCTGTTCTTTGCCTAGGCCAGCACTGCGTTCTTAAACAAGACATTCTTTTCTCAAGGCTGCAGTAAGATAGGTTGCCGGTAAATATGGTAACGCTTTGTCTCTGGTGTTCATAGAAATATACACATCCTTACGCAGGGACATTTTCTCAGAACATCAACTATTTTATTATAAAAACACTTCTCTGTACCATACACATTAGAGGGAGATTCCAGCCAGATGGCCACGCCTGTATGCTGATTGCTAAACGCTTCGCTACAGCTGATTTTGCAGACTACATGCCTCTTGCTCAGGTATGAGAGATGATGTCTTCCCAGGGGAACCTGAAGGGCCTAAATAGAGATTAACATGCTGTGCTCTAATACAGCCTAGGTAGGAATTGTTTTCATGATTTTAGTGACAATATAGTAGCGTTATTTTTATGCTTCACTCTCCTTGTCACAATTCTAATCCTGTTATGCTTTATCGTCCTGGGCATTGCAGTACATGCTTTATTATCTAAGATGCAGTTGCTTCATTAAAACCTTATTGAAACATATACTGCCTCTGATTGTCCTTGTATTAGTGAGACTAATGTAAATGAGAGAAACAGATGCTACCTGAGTGACCATGATTTCCCTGAAGAATCAATTGTGTCATGCGCTCGGCTGCCCAATCATCCCTGCTTTTGTGTAGAGATGAGGCACTGTTAGTTAGCCGGAGCAAAACCCGGATTAGGCAGTGTAACCGGGCGTGTATTGCCTCGGTTACGCATAATCAACCCGAGCCGACAAGCCCGTAGCCCCGGGGTACTCCAGAGAGGAGCGGCCTAGCTGAAATGACACCAGACGCGGAGTTCCGGAGAAGAGGGATTGAAATAGAGGTAGGACGCCGTATTGAGACGTTGGAAAAGCCGGAAGGAGACCTGTCAATGACGAACGCGGAGAGGAAGACGCCAGGAGAAGCACGAGAGCAGAGAGATGGAGAATCCCGAGCAGAGGAAGCCTCCGAGGAGAACCAGAGGAAGCTGGAGGCTGGCGAGCCTCTGGACGTTGTGCCGAAGAGGTCCAGTGAGACGCCGGGGAAACACGGAGGAAGCTGCCACGTCCCAGGAGGGGCGTGGCACTCTCAGGTACGATCGTACCTCAAGTTTTGTTTCTTGCCTGAGTGGTTACCGGGCGGGAAGAAGTCTAGTGGGGCTGAAGGGAGGACCAGGGAGAGGTGCTGTAAAGAAGGAGAGGTGTTCTGAGGAAATAAAAGCGATTAACCTACGGATAACTAGTTTTAAAGAACCAGACTGCCGGAAAACAGTTATACAGAAAGAGAAAGAGAGAGAATATTCACGGGGAAGGTGAACCCACTATAGAGATAAGTTCCCACACACAATCCTGCACTCCTACCCTCCCACTACCCCTACTAACCACCTAAACCCACCTGACCCAACATCTACACTTACCTGTTGTCCCGTTCTTTTAGTTTTGGGGAAACCGGTTCATCTCCATAGGGCGAAGACCAGAGCATACTCTACCACCGGAGGGAGACGATATCCACCCGAACGCCTGGAGGATATAAACACAGCACATTCATACGGTTGAACCCAAGAGGAATTAAACAAGAAAACACAAGAAAGAGACAAGGAAGAACCCGAAGCACAAAAAATAATAAAGTAATAACCAAACAAAACCCGGTGCCTATAGTATTATTCCAATATCCATCCCGCATAGACCTAGAACCCATCTACAGGACGACAGGTGTCACCTGTAGTGGGTTAGACTCAGTCCCCCACAGTACAAGTGATTCTGCGACTCAAATCCAGTAGTCTCATTAGAATAATGAGAGCCTAACTGACACTGACAGTCTCAAGACCACCAGCCTCATAATGACCTTAACAGTATATGTGTGCATGTGCGTGGATATATATTAAGAAACATGGCTATTGTCGTGATGAGCGATAGGGAAAGCAGTGAGCTCTTAAAACACACTTAGAGAAGTGCCAAAAGCATGATTGGAGGGGTTCTATGGGTGTAGGATGGTGAGGAACTGGCTCACAATGGGTGGAGAGCACATGGAAAAATGCTAAAATTTAATAGCAATCAAAAACTAGTACTAGATTAATTATCTCCCACATAATTATACTGAAGTATTTAGATGGTGATCTTGAAGAATAGAAAAATGCATTTTATGACTTGAAACATAAATGAGCTACATGTTAAAAAGAAGCAAAGCGCAATCATGAATATCTACCAAATTGTGAAGCCCAGTTGCAAATATTACAAGAAACCTACTGACAAGTCAAAAAACGTATGGATCTTTTTTTTTTTTAAAGACAGATGGCTACATCATGTGGTCTGTACTGATTAGTTACGTTTAGTTAAAGGAGTTGCCTTTGTAACAAGAAAAATATGTCAACATAGTGGCACTTGAAACTGAGACAGATAATAGGGGTAGATGGGCTACGACGAGGATTAAAGTTTACAACATCACTGTGTCTGTGCTGGGTATTATGGCACTAATATAAATGGTCCAGAACGTTTGAGCTGTTTTTTTCAATATCCCACACCTATTTTTATAAGTGGAGACTTTAACACGTTACTGGACATGAGGTACACTAAACATCCCCATAAACGCTTCCGAATGCTTTCCAGGTCAAGGTCTTATTACTGTTTTCTGATGTCCACGGTGAAGTTTGAATGGTTACCTGCCACGGATGGAAAACAGATAGTTGATTATCAGATGAGTAACAGATGCAGGGGTTCAATTTGGGAAGCTGTGCTTTCAATACATTTTGGGAGGCATATCAGGCTATGTTAGCACAATTATTCCTTACTGGCCTGGTAAAGAAGCATATTAGAAAGAGATCTAGCACCAGAGATGCTATTAGGACAATAAAGTCATAATGTAGAATTACAGGTATACAGGGGCGTAGCTTGAGAGGGGGTGATAAGGGTGTTACACACCCTAATAAATGTATTATTTAGTAAATAGTTGGGTGTATGTGCTTTCAGTCGGGTATGTTGAGGTGTCTGTTGGATTGCACTAAGAATTTTTACGTGCACACACAGACAAACACACACACACTCTATTTCCTCTCTCTTTTGACATTCTTAAAAAATTACAGTTATTTTACAAAATTGCACCGCCTCTTAAGCCTACCTCACGTTCGGCTTCTCATCTAGTGTATATTACGATGACATGCCAGCATGATTGCTGATTACACCCACTCCAATCTTCCTGACAAGCTATGCCCCCCTGCGGGTACAGCAACAAGAGGCACATATGGAAAGGCCAGTACAAATGATAGTACTGGAAACTGTTTCAAATGATTTTATAATTGGACAATATAGACCGGCAAATCTTAACTGTTAGCCCAGGCACTCCTGGGGCTCTGCAACACTTGCTCAGGCGGTCTGCGACATTTTAAAGAATCAAATATTATTGACAGATTAATAAAATGTGAATAAATAAAGAAGCACAAATTAAAATGTAAAAATGTAAAACGTTCAGTATATGTGAAGAAATTTGAAATTGTGGGCTAAAATTAAGTCGATATCCTCAGACTGATTCTTGGGGGCAGTGCATTAAAGAGAATATGAGGCCAGATGTATCTTCATCCCAGTTTGCATTTCCTAAATAGCGATTTTTCAGAAATCGCTATTTAAGAAATGCAAAATGGAATGTATGAAAATTGCGATTCAGTAATAGCGATTTCTTAAAAGTCGCTGAATCTGTGGTTAGTGTTTAATGTATTAATGTGGTCCAAGTCCTCTAAACAGTATTTGAATTGCAGGAAGTACTTCCAACACAGCACCTTTTACATTTCAGGGACAGAAAAGGAAAAAAACAACTAGCTTAATAACTTAATAAATATATACAATAATTCAAACAGAGACGGTATATCCCTATATTCGTATCTTCAATTGGTAGTTGATGGCAGAGCTAAACGATTTAATTCAATAAACAATGTCGTATACGCAAGGCGGTCACAAGAAACTTGCTAACCGCGAGGATTACAGATTTAGAAGTATCACTCTTTAAAATCCTGAGAGCTAAAGAACACTGGCTCAAGCCCAAGTCTCGACACGTTGGACGTAACCATTTTGGTCTTGGACCAGTATACACAATGCAAAAAAACATAAAGTGTTCAATAGTTTCAGAACAGCCAAGACAAGCTGGACAAAGATCAATAGATGGAGTGGTGCCCTAGCTTTTGGTAAACGATAACAACGGGAGGCTTCCAAAACGGAAGCGTGCATAGAGACCCTTCCCCACTAAGTCGGTAATCAGATCAAGATATGGTTCATATTGGGGATACCACTTAAGATCGATAAATGAGTTGGTCAACTGGCCATAGGATATACAGTGAACCAGGTTATTTTTTACATAGGACCAGTACGCTGTCTTCAAAAGAGTTTTATCAGATCTTTCCAACTTGTGGCTCGTCCCAAAACCTTCGTAATCCAAGAATACAAAACCAATTGGAAACGTGCTTGACCCATGGAATAGTGGCCGCTTTCGGCCTCCTTAGTAGATCCAGTGCTGAATCTCTATATACAATAAGCTCAGGGACAGTCCAAATATTTACCCAGTATAGCAGTGGTCCTAAAGCTATCAGGTCGGCTATACGTCTAAAGCCTAGGTCCAAAAACAGAGGGATCAAGGGGGTACTACGGGGCATGCTAGTAGAGCCCTAGCAAAGTTATTTTCTCATACTATTAATCATTTGCTGTCGGAGAATCCCCATATTTCAGCACCATAAGCGGCGCCTTTGCCAAATAGATTTTAATGGCTGGAGATACAGCTTTAGATAAGGAATTCTTATAACAGCGCAGGATGGCGGGAGCTCTGTGCTGAAGAAGCCCCAGCTTTTATTGATTTGATCCTTCCAGTGCAAGTTGTTTGATAAACGCACTCCCAAATAGTCTATAGTCTTAACTCTGCTTAATGAGACCCCATCCAAATTGGTGGTGCACTTCCGACCGGAGCCGGAAGTGAACACCATCAATTTTGTTTTATTAGCATTCAATTCCAAACCATGGTCATCACAAAAAGACTTGAATCTATCCACAATGATTTGGAGGCCCATCGGGGTCTTAGAGATAAGAAGTGAGTCATCGGCAAACAATAATATTGGGATCTTCTGCCCATTCAAGGTGGGAGTGTCATTGGAACAAGAGGACAGAATTTGAACCACTTTGTTAATGAATAAGGTGAATAGTATGGGGGCCAAGACACAACCCTGGTGGACTCCCATCCGTATGGGGATTTTGTCTGTCAGTTCTCCCTGGGCACCCCACCTCACTTGCGCATACGTATTTGCATGTAGCCGCTGAAGAAGAAAAACGAAATTTATGGGAACACCCATCTGAAATAGTGCTTCCCACAACTTTTCTCTAGAGACCAGATGGAAGGCAGCTCTAAGGTCCACGAAAACATTATATAAGGGTTGTTTAGCAAGAGCCACGTATTTCCAATACAGAAGTGTCAATCTAAAAACCTGGTCAATCGTGCTGGTTTAAATCGAAAACCCGCTTGTAGCATAGAGAGGGCCTGGTGGTCTTGAACCCAAGTAGTTAACCTCTCTAGCAATTGTGTAGCAAAAAATTTCTGCAGATTATCAATCAGGCTGATGGGTCTGTAATTGGCAGGGGAATTTGCGTTGCCCTTTCTGAAAATGGGAATTATTTCTGCTCCCTTCCAAGTGCTTGGAATTTCACCCTCCAGTGGCAATTCTATTTGAAATCAGGTTAGTGTACCAATACCAGATAGAAATTTCTGATTTATAAAGATCGCCTGATATCTTATCTGGCCCTAGTGCTGTCCCTGGTTTTAAGGAATTTATTGCAACTTTAGTTTCCTCTATAGAGAAAACAAGTGGTTCATACCAATCCCCCCCGGCTAGCCAACCATGGAGTTAATGAATCATATGCTGGAAAATGACCAGCCAAGGAGTTGTAGGGGGTAGCATAAAGTTGGGTGAAGTGATCTACCCAAATCTCAGGTTGAATGTGATTCCTGATAGGCCTCCTGCTTCCTCCTTGCCCTCTGGACAGTAAGTCCCAAAACATCACATCATTTTTGTTGTCCGTAGCAAGGATCAAGCCTTGCCATAATGCATCTTCCCATGACTTTTTAGCTACCATTTGAACCTTCTTGTATAATCGCCTGGCTGGTTGAATCTCTGCTGGGCAACCTGTCTTAATGGCAGCTATTAGTTCAGATTTGGCCCTACTACAGCCCTTGTCAAACCACCCTTTCTCGCCATTGGCGAAATCAACACCTAATTTAACACAAGATTTTTTATAGAAGAACCTCTGCAGTCCCTTCAACATTTCTTGATGAATATCCAGAATGGGGATATTATCAACTTCGCAGTCCGCGTAGATTGCCAGCTTATCCATAAACAATTTGTAAATCCCACTAATCGCATAGGAGCTAGACAAGACCTTTGGCCAAGAAACCCTAGTGTGATTGTTGTTCAACAATGGGGAGGGAACCACTGTCCATTGTAGGTTCAAACTTCTCCTAAAGACTTCCCCATCCATGCATAGTAACTAGGGGTTATGATCACTTTCACATCGAAGTTCCACCTTCATATCCTTCAATAGTGGCCACAATCTAACGTCAAGTAGAAAATAGTCAATTGCACTTGAAGACATCCCACGTTTGAAAGTAGGTGCCATATTTAAATCAGATGGTGTACGACCGTTGCAAGCCCGCAGCCCATACCTCAAGCATAGCGAAGCCAACTGACGGGCTACGCGAGATTGGGTACATAGATGATTATCTGTTAGCTGCGGGATTCCCCACATTTCATCTTCCTCTTCTGTTAGACCAGTAACCAAATTGGAGGGTTCAAGGGTACAATTTAAATCACCTGCTATTATTAGATAGAATGGGGGACATAGAGAGTCAAGAAATTATGACAGTTGTATCAGAATTTGGGACTCAGTACCCCTTGGGACAGATCTAGTGTATACATTGATAACAATGATTTTAAATTCTCGGTGAAAAGTAAATTGTGCTCCCATTAGATCCACTGAATCTGTTTTTAGCAAAAGATGCTCACATTGCAAATTCTTATTTTTGAGCATTAGCAGTCCCCCTTTAGTTCGGTCTCGGCCCTTCTCTGATAACTGGGCAGGAATATTATACGAAAAAATACCATCAATATGAATTTGCCCAACAGCCCAGGTTTCCTGAAACAAACAAATGTGGAAATCATTAATGAAAGTGGCCCACTCCGAATCCCCTAGCTTCTTGCCGAGACCCGCTACATTCCATGTTAAAATTTGAAGCTCAGGATTAAATGTATCATAGCTGTGAGTGGGGCTCGATCCCTCTTCCATACAATTGACCCCAGTAATGTCCTGATCTCATAAGAGAAGAAACTGGCACTAGAGTTAAAAACTTTTTCTGGGTTTAAATTGAATGAAGACACAACTGGAGTATGGCATTGAATGTAGGAACAATATCAAGGAAAAATATATTTAGGAATAATTATCACCCAAAATATTGTCAACATACCCTCTAGAAATTTAAAACAAATAAACACCTTACTAAAATTACAAACAAAAAGGCAAAACCTGCTTCCAACTGTGTAGTGGCGAGTTACTCGATCAAGATGTTTATACTTGTCCCTAAATTCGCCATCCTTGCCAGCTGCAGATACTGGAACTTTAAAAAAGAGCATTTCCAAAATTCAAGGATGTATGACTAGTTTCATTGGGCTTTTAAAGGAATTAGGGCATCTTGGAAAAAATGGAGGAGAAATTGAAGGAAGGGTGGGTTACGATTCCCAGATATACTACTATACTTTTGGGCTTTCCAGTTTAAAAATTGTAGGAGGCTAATTTTCTTCCCAGAGCAAACTAGCATGGGATTAATGTTTCAAGACATATGAAGACGTTTTCATTGTTTTTAAAATGGCGAGCACCATAATTCTATAAGAATGTTTATTTATTTAAATGTACATCTAACAAGTGCTTATGTGTAGTATATTATTAGGTCTCAAAAGGGTTCACTGTATAACAGTAAAAAGGTTCATATTTGGCAGTCCTCGGGTACACCAGAGTGTATGAAGGATCAACTAAGCACAACACTAAAATATGCTAGAATGATGTACTCGGGCACCCTAGTGGCAAGTGTAAGACCTCAAATATGGAACGCTTTGCTGAAAAAAACAGCTGGAAATATAGAAGAGTTTACATTTATGCAATTGTCATCTTGGTTTGATACACAAAGCTGGAATCAGCAAGACTTGAGACACAGAAATGGAAATTCAGGACATAGTGACAGAGAAAAAACCAAACCAAATGGTGTGAGCACCTTGTTCTGCAAACGTAAATAAGAAACGACTTCTGTACTCTATTTGGGAATGATGTTAGCTGGGAAAAGTGCTGGAGAGTTTATGGCAAGTGTCCTTATGCACTTTATATTCTATGAGTGATTTAGTTGCATTAATAAAATAATCACTTCTTTAGACTGCACAGTAAATTCTGGAGCCCAACAAAATTCAACTAATTAAAAAACACAAATGGTCTTCTGTAAGAAACGTGATGCTCCAGCAGTAGGTGACCAACACTTGGTTGTACACTGCCCCACACTGCCATTCTACTTGGAAGAAGTAAGTGGAGGACTTTCTTAGATATTTATACAAACAATTAAGTTTGTTTAACTTTGATTCAAGAGAATTCGAAGGGCTGTATGCTGATATTTGGAAGCAGATACTGCCATTTTACTAGACATTGCTGACCAGGTATAGCATTTGTGAAAGTAAGGTATCTCTGAACCAACCTCAGCCTAGTGATTGGCTAAGAGGCACAACCTAAACTTATCAATTAAACAGATAATGTCTTCCTTTGAAAAGACAAGCTGTTTTGTAACCTTGAAACTTGGATAGGAAGGACTGAAGGGACATCAAACTCTTTAAATTGGCACCTGGATAGCCCTGTGATTATGCTTCAAAAGGTTTTGGAACGTACCAGTGTCTTGGCTCAAAATACCTGCAGAATGCATCTTAGATGTAAAGTATACATAGACCGAAATACCTGCAGAATACATTTCAGATGTAAGGTATACATTGGTCTGATACAGAACACATTTATTAATATACCCACAACTTTTGGTGAAGTTGAGTATATAGGAAAGACGATGTTAAATATTAAATTTAATTAATTAAAAACTATTTTAATATTACATTAAACACTTTTTATGCAATGCCAGCAGAACTTTACAAATGACATCCTACATTATCTATCGTCTGAATGGTATTAACTGCACAGTTTTGATTGTTGTGTAGGTTTGTGCTAGAGCAAGGGTCCCATGCTTCAGGCACATGTAACAATAACACCAGTATGTACTCCTTGCATTGATGCAATCAATGGTACCGTCACCTGCAAAGTCTACTTTTATTCCCAAAACAACTTATGTTTCAATGATGAAAGATAATGGACCATTCTGCCTGGGTTTGTAACAATGCCTACCTAGGATAATCCTTGAAAATAAATATTTTTTATGTTAAGATACAAAGAACAAAGCAGCGCGGGCAACAGTAGTGCAAACACCCTTGCACAGAGGATGGTGGGAGCAGCAATCTTAGCTTTCCTCACAGACATCACACAAAGCATTCAGCAGCAATGAAAGCTTCAGGTACAACTTGCACACATACGCACATAGAAACACACACACATGGGCTGTGTAAATCTACTGTGCAAGATTCATTTACACAACTAGAACATGTGTTGTGTAAATGGGTAGTTGCAATACTAGATTCTGCATATGCAGATTAGACAAAGTGCCAACAGCAGTGGTGCAAGGTTTCTTCTCACACAGAAGGTTGGGAGCATAACCAACAAACATTGGCAAAGCCAATAGGTGTCACTTATGCAAAATATATTGGTATTGTTAATGGTTTTAGCCATGTTCCACAGCTGCGAGGCTGCCGCAGACCAACACGGTTGAAAGTAAATAAAATAAAAGCACTATGATGTGGTCTGGGCTGGCTACATCATAATGCTTTTTAATTTACTTTCCCCATGTTTGACTGTGGCTGTGCTCCTGTGCAACATGGCAAAACTAACATTGACTAAGCCAGTGAATCTTGTATAGGCAAGACCTATTGGCTTTATGTTTAAAGTGCCTCAGTGTTGATCCAAGTCAGTACTCACATATGCAGATAATGCTCACTCATGTAATCTCACACATACAACATCGTGCTGTGCTGGTGAGTAATCTTAAAGTCTTTAATTTTCACCATTACCTACATGTGCACAGTGATCGAAGTGCATTAAAAACAAGTTGGAATTACAGCTGAAAATGTTTGTTTTCTATGCAATACCAGCTATTATGAGACAATGTAAAGTATAAAAATACACGCAGATATGAGCAGAATTAGATTTAGGCCCTCATTACGACATTGCCGGTTCTAGGACCACCAATGCTAATGTGGCGGTCAGACCACTGCACTCCAGGCTGTCCGACAGCCACATTACAACCCTGGTGGTCTGACCTCCAGGGGACCACCATCCCCACCAGGAACATGGTTCCCAACCAGCTGACGGTGGTCGGAGTTGTGGTCAGCCACGACGGCACTGAGTTCAGCGCGACCGCATTGATCACGAGTCCAGTTTCTGCCAGCCTTTTCATGGTGGGATCCTCAAGGGACCTAGACCAATACCGTAGTACTGTTCCCACCGGGCTGACCAGTGGGAATGTCGTAATACGATGTTCCTACCAGTCAGCCCAGTGGGAACATTGTAATACAGTGGGGGGTGAAGCAGCTGAGTTGACAGACCCCTCATCGAGCTGACCACCAAACTCGCAATGAGGCCCTTAGGGCCTCATTAGGAGGCTGCGGTCTTGAGACCGTCCGCCTTGCGGTGTCGGTTGGACTGCCACACTCCAGGCGGTCTGACTGCCACATTATGACCCTGGCAGTCAGACTGTCAGGGAACTGGTAGAACTGCCAGGAACATGGGTCCGAGAACCATTGTGGCGGTCAGAGTTGTGATCCGCCATGGCAGGACAGAGTTCAGTGCTGCCAAGCTGATTACAAGTCCAGTTTTCTCCAGCCTCTTTGTATTGGGGACCCCCCCATGAAAAGGCTTGTGGAAAAACAGTGCAGGGGCCCCCTTGCCAGTACCCTCAGAATGCGTACTGTCTTTGCAGACAGTGTCCATTTCGAGGTTTCTGATGTGCTTTGCTATTGGCCTCCACTCGCTTAAGGGAGCAAAGACCAATAGCGTAGCACTGTTCCTTCCGGGCTGACTGGTGGGAAGATCATAATATGGTTGGGGGTTAGGCAGCCAGGTTGACTGCCGCCTCATCCCTCTGAGTTTGGCAGTCTGGTCGTCCAACCGCCTAACTCGTAATGAGCCCCTTAGTGCCTGACTGCAATACTAAAACTGCTGTCTTAGAGCCAAAGAACTACTAATATAGACAGTGATTTCTTCTTCCAACATGGCACCACGGTACACGCCCAAGCTCCTCCCAGTCAAGACAGGATTATATCGACCATGCAGCTAACATACACTGTGATCTGTGGCTATAAGTTGGAAACCATGTTTGAGGCATTTTTAGAAAGCATTTTCATATACAGTATAAAAGCAAACAAGTGGTTAACATGCCTAGTTTGTTTTATAACTGAGAGGTTGTTGAGTAACATTTAGAGCTGTTGACTCGAGTCTCAGTGTGGGCTCGCCCCTGCCTACAAAGAAATTGCTGATTTGAACAAATACAATTAAACAATGGTGAAACCAAACAAAATTACAAATACCTTACAATGCCAATCATATTACGGCAATGGTTGAACTCCCTTTAAGTGAACGCCTATTGGGTGACCGCATACAGGAACAAAAGCCCAAGGAAGCAGCGAGGGAAGAGCAGAAAGAAAAAAGAAAAATGTAGTGTGCCAAAACTAAACATATGACCAATAGTGAAAGGGTTCATGTAGCAGGAGCAGTCTCCAGGGAGTAACAAAAGAGTCAAAGAGCAGGACAAATAAAAACTATTCCCCAATGAAATAAAAGGAGTTTAGAAAGGCAACCGAAACAACCAATAGAAAGCTCTGGGTGTGCCCATAGCCCATCAAGTGAATACAGCATGTCTCGAAGAGACAGCGCATGCGCTGCCTAGGCAAGACCTAAAAAGAGTACCAGTTCATCTTAAATGTACAGAATTGGTACAGCACTAACAGGAGGAGTACACACTTTCTCATACACACACATGCACACCCACGCATGCACACATGGATTATACACCCACATACACATGCATGTGCATACACAAACACACACATACAAACACACGCACACACACACACAAAGACATGTGTGGCCAAGTGATGGTGACCTAATCTCCAGCATTGCCATTTTGTCTTCAAACACATCCCACTAAATGTATATCTTCTTCTGTCTAAACATCAAAACACAAACAATTTAAATCATCCATTTAAATCCATACTTCAAGAGAAAAAGGATTTCACAGAGTTAAGTAACAGCAGATAACATACCACACAAAGGACACATCTAAGGAGGTGGACGCCATAAGAGCACCAAACACATACATTTATTCTTGCATAAATTAGCCATAACAAAACATTGATGGTGTCTAGAGAAATCACTATTCTGCCCCACCCATAACTGTGATCACATGAAATTCTGGGGACAAATGGATGTTTATCCTCAGACATTTCTGCCTCATGGAAATGTGTTTTCTAATTCCACACACGAGCCAAAACAACATAACAGAGTAGAGAAAATCTCTCTCTCCAGGGAAAGACCAGGGAAGACAGACTGGATGCTTCCTGATCTAGGCCTGTGGTGTGGGTGAAGACAAACCACTGAAGGCCAGGCTTCCTCCCAACAGCCACATTTATCTTGATTGGATTCAGGGATGCTGCAAAAATCTCATGCTTACCCCTCACATCAGCCAAGTATATTGTACAAAACAGATGAAAGTGCCAGAGAACAAAAGTCTCATACACCATTTCACCATAATACAACTAAAGCCTTGATAAAGATAATCGTTTTGGCTTTTTTTGTGTGAAAATATTTCACCAGGCTTTACTAACACATACAACACATGTGGATCATGGGCGAGCAGTGCAATCTTACTCAAGAATAGCAGGCTGTGCAACAACGGTGTTGGCAGCAGAAGCAGAGCAAGCTTCCTGCACACCACTGAAGATAAAAGGCATGGGCTACACAAAAACATAGCAACCAAAGCAGCCACAGTGTATGCTTCCCCTGTGCTTGTGCATCTTTATGCTCAGATTGTAGATTATTTCTTAAAGAATAAAAACATGACAAGGCAATCAGGAGAGCAGAAGTTATATTGAGTTGCAGAGTCATGATAACACCACCAGAAAAGGAAAGGGTGTTACAAATATAAGGTATATACGCAGGGTATATTGACGTTTTTCACTGAGTTAGAGTAACCTCTTCTGGAAATGTAATCCACAAACCTTCAGGTTTTCAGGAACAGAAACGTATTTAACAGAATGTATTGGTTCAGCAGATGAGATGTTCCACAAAAAGCAGTCCATTTTTTGCAACAGCCCTCTCCATTTTGTTCCTGTGATCTACTTGTACTTTGTTTTATATTAACACAATCTTTGCAAACCATGCTGTGGCTAAGACTAACATCCGCCAAGATCCCATTAGCAATAATGTATTTCATACTTTTATGAGACAGGAAGATCATGTACACAGAATGCAAACTTGCATATCCCACGTGCTACAGAAACCTTAACATCTCCCAGGCCTGCTCTCTGATTCTGCACTTAATGAGCAGAACCCCTTGTCCATCTAGTGTGATTTGAAGATGGATTACCAAAATACTGTGGAAAAAATATCGCGATTCAAGAATATTGTGCCAAAAATCTTGTTAACTCAATAATATTGTAAGACAGAATATAGAAGGTAAGTGTTTATTGTTTTTTTAGTTATACAAATTGTTTTTTAAACTATTGTATATAATATAGATTTATTTAGTATGTTGCATAAAATATTGTTTGTGATGAATTAAATATAAATTCGTTGTTATATCATTATTATAACAAATTATAATATTAGTATTATAAAAATATTTATTTTTAATTTTTTGTAAAGTTTGTGATTTTTCTGTGAATTGTTTTTAAATTGAATGCAAATTATACATTTACTAGCAGGTTGTTGGCCTTATAGTGGTCAACGGTGGGACGTTATTTAAATTGTAAATTATTGATTTTAATTTTAATTTTTTTAATGTAAAGTAAATTAATAATATCAGTTATTAAGTAAAATATTTATTTGATCCATTGTTAATTTAATTATTTGTTATTTGTTGATTTTTATTTAAATGTTATTTGGTTTATCAACTTAACGATAAAATTGTGTGAAATAATTTGAAATGTATTAATTGTTTTGATTTTAATTGTTTTTTTTAATAATAATAATTAATTTGATATTAATGCTTTTTTTGTCGCTTCTATATTACTTGCAGTTGTTTGTTGGTGTTTTTGTGGTAGTACATAGGGGAGTGTATTTATTTTAACTATTTTTAGTTTTTTATATTTTTATATTTTATTTGAAATAAAATGTGCATTTTTAAAATGTATTTTAATTTTATTTATCTTTTATTGTGTTTTACTTTCAATTTGTTTAATTTATGTTTATGTTGTTATATATTCAACAGTCACCACTTTCCTTGCTTTTCCTTATGATGGAGTGGGAACAATACATTTTAACCCACTGAAGTCCTGCACTTTCCCTGCTGTTGCTCAGATTTGATTTTGAATAGTAAATCTGTCCCTTGTATTGCTTATGTTAAAGTGGGAATGCTAAGTTTAACACCTTCACAGCTCAAAACTTCCCCTACTGTTGTTCGGATGGGAGTGGAAACATCATATCTAACACCTTTATAGTCCAATGCTTGCCATGATTGTGTTTATTTTGGAGTGAGAATAGTTAAATTTGAACCATTTAAAGTCAAACACTTTCCATACAGGTGCTCTGATTGGAGTGCCAGTTCTTAATTCAACCCCTCCAAAGTCCAAGACTTTCTCTACTTTTGCTTCTGTTGGAGTGGCATTAGTAAATTCTACCCCTCTAATTTTTAGGACTTTTCCTGCTCACTGTGTTATAGTGGGAGTAATAAATCTGATCCTTCCAAAATCCTACACTTTCCTTCTGCAATTTAGGAGGTCTGACCACCATATTACAATGCTGGCGGTGGGATCACCAGCACACCACCGCCACCACCAGGATCACAGATCCCAATGGGATGGCGACGGTGCAAGACGTGTTCACCAAGGGCGGTGCTGCATGCAGCACCACCATGCTAATCATGACTTGCTTTCGGCCAGCCTGTTCATGGCAGTTCATACTGTCATGAACAGGCTGGTGGAAAGCCAGTGCAGGGGGCCACAGGAAGGACTATGTCAGGGGCAGTGCAGGACCCCCCCTGCACCCTCGGAATGCGCACTGCCTGCTTGGTAGACAGTGCACATTCCAAGGTTGCTGGACGCCAAGCATTGGCCTTGGCTCCATGTGGAGCCGAGATGAATGCCGTTGCATTGTTTTGACTGGGCTGACTGGAGGAAACCTCGGTTTCCGGCAGTAGGTCCAGTGGATACCTTGTAATGGGGCCGGTGGGAAGACCGTCGGCTCTGCGGCGGTCTCCTCACCACGGTTCTTGCCAGCTGACGGTCGGCCTGCCAGACTCGTAATCGAGCCCTTGGAGTTCAAATGTTGTTGCCTTTTTTTGTACGAGCACAGAATAATTTGCACTTAGGTATGGTGTGCCAGTGAAGTACATTAAATATTGGACTCAAGTTGCCTCCAATATGCTCTGAGTATGGAATAGGTCTATCTTGCTAGTGGTTGCATATGGTCAAATCACCTGTTTTTCGGTGCTACGCATGTGAAAATATGTCAGTGGAAGTGGAAGGCCAGGGACTGAATAGTTAACTAATGATGCGACTTACACAGAGCAACATGGCATGCAAAGGATGGCCTCATTAGGTCTATAGAGCAGGGGTGCTGCTTCCATTGGTGCACCTGGTGCAATGGCATTGAGCAACAGAGGCCTAAGGGCCTCACTGAACGCTTATTATTGCTGTACCTCACATTCAAACAATAGCCGGGGGGGGGGGCATTTTCTTCTATGCTCCATGACATACTGGCTACGCAACTGAAATGGTGGTGCTTCAGCAGTATGCGAATGAATAAATCGTCAATGGCTTCCTTCAAAGGTTTAATTTCTTTTTAAGTAAAATGAAGGGTGAAATCATTGTTTACATCTCCACCTCTTTTTAAGTAGAAAATATTCTCAGCATTAGATTATATAACTATGTCTCTTTGTGTCCTACATCGCAGACATCCTAACAAGTGAAGCAGTAATTTATTTTAAAACACCTTTGGGTGGCTTTAATTAACACCTGCCCCAGGTGTCACCTGACTGTACCCGTCTGACCCGCTGATCTAAATATTTACTTCTGTAATCCCTTACACATGACGTATTTCACAACCCTGTCAGCATTGGAGCCACACCCTCCACTGACAAGCTACAAACAATCCAGTCGAATGTTCTGCATTTTACCTGCTTGCTTCGAAGGCACTTCAACTTTCCACCATTAATTTCCCTATATTTGTATGCATTTTCATTGCTTCTTTTTCCCTCCCTTTGTTACTTAAGACGTTAGGATAAATATTCTTTAACAACATCATCCAATATGATAAGAATAGTACAATAACAGAAAAACCCCAAACACTACCACAGTCAATAATAATCTTAACAATAGTGTGCATATAACGCTTGCTATTTCTTAGTCACTAACAGAAGGTGATTGTTGTCTTTTATCGATAATAAGCTCTTAATTGTGAAAGTTGCCTCTTATGACATATGATGCGAATTATGAAAAGAGCCAAATCCTTATAATTAACCCTAATCTTCAAATCCATGAAATGAAAAGAATATCCCACTGGTAAATTGAAGGAGATTATCTCACTCATGTGAGCAACAAGTTGGAGCAGCTTTAAAGAACAGTTCTCTGGATTCTCCCAGGGTTTTTTGCTTGGCTTTTGAAGTTCCTGTAAATGAAAGTGCAGGGAAATAGAACAGATGGCGATTCGGCAGCAAAAGCAACCAATGTAAGAACATGCCTGAGTGGAAAATGGGGGCTCTCTGTGGTTCTTTTAGAAATGCACCGTGGGTCTGCTCTGATGTTTGTTGAGCCAAAAAAGGATTTTGTGAACCAATTTGCAGTGGTCCTCCACTTAATGCAGTACAGGATGCACTGAAGGCCCTGGTAATCTGTGTATCATTTGGGATTCTACATTATTTTAGTATGCTTCAGTGACTAGGCATTTCACCTTAGTTGTTAAAGGTGAATGTCATGTTATCAAAGTTTTTACAAAGCACTTCAGCTATTTTGTATGACCTTGTATGGCACTGTAGTACTTTCAACAATCTGGGGTTCGTGCACCCTTAAACTATGGGATTTATCGACAATAATAGCCACTTAATTACGAAAAAATATGCAGATTCTGCTTTTTGTGCCCCCAGAAATCCCAAATTACCTGCACATATGTCTGAAAGTGCTAGGGGCCAGATGTACAAAGCATTTTTCCGGTCGCAAATGCTTTTTTCTACGTACCAAAGCAAAATGCGACTCGGTAACATGTTTACCGAATATGGGGCCGGATGTATGTTCATTTCTATTTGCGAGTCTCTAATTGTGACGTTTTGCTTGTTGCAATTTCTATTTGCGAGTCTCTAATTGTGACGTTTTGCTTGTTGCAATTAGAGACTCGCAAATAGAAATGTACAAATGTGTCTCAGACACATGTAGCGATTCCCAATGGGGTCACAAATGACCCCCCTCATTAATATTCAGGAGGTGGTCGCAATTTGCAACTCCATTTGGAATGGCTACAATCACAGGGATGGCCCTAGTGTCTGGACCATCTGTCTAGCACACAATGCACAAGTACCAGCACCTGTGAGATCAAATGGAAGATACAACTTACACCTGGCATTGCATACTGGAAGGTCAGGTTTTTTCCGGGTAGAGAAGAGAGGCTTTCCGTCACACAGACCTCGGGTCTAGCAGAAGAGAGGAACTATGGGGCCAGATGTAGCAAATAAAAAATTTGCGAGTTGCAAAGTGCGAGTCCATGCGACTCGCAATTTGCAACTCGCAAATTGGCATGCAGTACGGTGTCTCAGACACCGACTTCGACTCGCTATGGGGTCGCAATGACCCACCTCCTCAATATTCATGAGGTGGGTCGCAAATTGCGGCCCCATAGCAAATATAGGCACTCGCAAACATGGAGGCCTGCTGTCGTCAGCAGACCTCCATGTTCGTGACTGCTTTCAATAAAGCAGTTTTTTTTTTTTTAAGTGTAGCCCGTTTTCCTTAAAGGAAAACGAGCTGCACTTTAAAAAAAAAACGAAAGCATTAGTTTCGGGTTTTTTTCAGGGCAAGTAGTGGTCCCTTGGACCACTACCTACCCTGAAAAAATTGTTTTGGGTCCATTCACAAAGTGGAAGGGGTCCCATGGGGACCCCTTCCAATTTGCGAGTGGGTTACCATCCACTTGAAGTGGATGGTAACTGCGACACCATTTGCGACCGCGTAGGCGGTCGCAAATGGTATTGCATACCACTCAGAATTGCAAATAGGAAGGGAACACCCCTTCCTATTTGCGATTCTGAAATACATATTGCGAGTCGGTCCCGACTCGCAATATGCATTTCTGCATAGCAAAGAGGCATTTGCGCCTCGCAAACGGCGATTTTCGCCGTTTGCGAGGCGCAAATCCTTTGCTACATCTGGCCCTATCTCTCTTTCATATATATCAATAGTTGCTAAGTGCGTTGTTTGTTATGTTTCTGCTTTATTCTTGTAAAGAGTGTACAAAAGTCCAATCCAAAGTGTGCTATCTTTTGTAATATTGGAATAATATGTACACTGTACCTGGTACCAACTTAATGAATAGTTGTAATTGTTATATTTCTCATTATCTAGTTCTTTGAAATAAGTACAGATTTGAATGGGATAAGCATTTGGGGCCAAAAAAAATCCTAACAGCATGGTCGGAACTTTACAACTTCAATAAACTTAATTTTACATTTTTTTCAATTCACAAAAATTCCCAAAAGCAAGCTTTCAAAGTCGCTGCAGATGCATGTTTATAGGCGTACTACTGGATATCATGTGCCATCTTCTGACAGCTCCTATTTCCTCTGGGCAGGAGACTACACAGCATAGGTTTCAAAACTGGTGTAATAGAGTCTGCCGAGAAAATTCATATGTTTTTCTATTTTTTTCTCTTCAGGGGAAACATTTTTCCCAAGGGCAAACCTCTTCCCCTACACTACCACCAAATGCGGAGTGATCCCTTCCCTTTCCCATCCTGGACTCGGAATTACTTCAGCCTCTGGCTACTGTAACTATGTGACTGTTTTCCCGTTGGGAAGGGGTCGAATTGGAGTTTGTGAATGCCCACTAATGTACATGTTCCTGGCAGTTCACAACCGTACAAGGAAAATTGTGCGTTGTGATGCCTACCATACACCTTTTAATCAGATTTACGGATGTACATTTCTCTGCACTCATGCAGTCACCCCTGCCAAGAATTCCTTATGAATTTCTAAAGAGCATAAATGCAGTATTTTCTGCTGTAAATTTATTTCACAGATAAAAACAAATGAAAATAAATTTGTGAATAGGGCCTGTAATTTTTTTATTTTATACACTAAAGTATACTCATTGGTGCTTTGGTATCTTAATTATGTAATCTGATTTTTATGGTGTGGTGTGACAGCACAGCTGTCGTCAGACAATTATGTGAGCATCACTAGACGGGGGCTTTGGCTCCACCCACATGCTGGGGACCAGGAGTACATGTTTGGACTGGGAAGACTTTGTGTGCTGCCACAGAAAAAGTGCTTGCCCTCCACACAGCTGTGATCATTGTGTTTATTTATCTAGCTGCCTGTGCTTGAACTTTCAAGGGCAAATGTACATAACATTGTAATGCTATAAGGACAATCAATCAATCACAGGATGTGTAGAGTGCACAACTACTCAAAGAGTGTCCCAGCGCTTAAGGTGAATTTGATAACTAGATAATTTATGGGGTTCTTCTCTAGCAGCAGCACAGATAGGAGAAGGCAGTGATTGACCTACATGGGTGTTTAGGTATGGATTCACAATGCAACTGTCACCTGCCCTTTTAACCTACACTAATATTATTGTACAATTCTTTGTTTCCACACAAATACATATCCATTCCCACTCTATTTACTTGTGATACTTTGCATTACCATACAATATTCATTTTAAGCCAGACCTATTGGCATACTTATTGTATCTCTGCCTCACAATGAGGACATATTTGACCAGAGCAACTTGTGTTATATGGATGTCCTGGAGGCATAATATGGTGAATGGCTGGGGAGTTCCTTTCAGCCTTCATAGTATTCCACTCATGTGACAGAGTTAGCTATTGTGTGTGTAGATGTGTCAGGGTAGGAATTTCTGAGATCATGAACTCATTACTAGAGGTCTCTGAGAAAACTGTCCACCATGTTTTTGCGTCCCACCAATACAGATGTTTTGGGCCTGCTGCAAACCTAAAACCTCACATAGGTCATCAAATGTAATACAATTTAATGACAACAAAAACAGTGGGTTATGCCATGTATTTGGGTTCTACAAGATTAAAAACAAAACTAAACACACTCAATTAGATTGACTTTACAGAAGATAAGGTCCCATTGTTTTATCTGTAACTGGAAATAGCCGGTTGAAAATCTCTTAAATGTCAGTGAGTGCATGTTGCACAGTAGGACGGTTTATGCTTATTTCACTGCTGATGGACTCCACCAGCTGGACCTCCACATTTGTGTTTCACTTCCTGAATTACTAGCCTGTTGTGCTCTACAGAGTGAACATTCTAGAAGGTGTCCCATCATTTGCACACATGTCTTAGTAATATGTTAGCACAGGCTGGCTGGCAGAAAGTGACATGGTTCATTTAGCCTTTGGTTCATGATTGTAGAGTTGAGAGATGTGCCTGATGGTGACAGTTCTCTGTGTTTCACCAACCCGAGTCCTGTGGACTCCAGTCTGAGAACAATCTTATGTGGGATGATGCACATGTACCAGCCATCAAGTAGCTCAACACAATTGCGGTGTTTTTGATCAGTGTATGTTTTTTCCATTGCATATTACACTTTCACTTATTGTGTTCATTAAAAGAGCATTGCACTCATGTGAAGCGATGATTGATGGAATGGTGGAATGCACTTTTTCCTGAGTGAGCTGCTGCTGTTTGTCAGGGAAAGTGGATCTTTGCATCTACCTTCCACTTTGTCCTACTTCACGTACAAACCATTTCTTTTTTATGCCTATAATGTGCCAATTTGTGACATCCCATTTCCCCACCTTGAAACGATATTGGTTTGGTCTAGCACCCACGTTGCATTTTTCCCACATTTGACCACTTTGTATGTCCATTCTCCGAAAAGTTACCTTTGCTTCATGATACGTGTTAGACTTGGCTTCCTTGATGTGGTCTCCACTAACTTTTTGCCTATGTTTCCCAGGTTGTTGATATGTGCTGGACTCTGTTTTTGCTGTATTTGTTACTCTGGGCACTTTACCATTGCTATCCAGTGCTAAAGTGCAAGTGTTACTTTATAAAATGTGTATGTAAATGGTTCTCCATGATTGGCATAGTTTATTTACTGGTAAGTCTCTAGTACAGTGCCCTAGAGGTGCCAGGGGCCTGTAAATCAAATGCTACGAGTGGGCCTGTACTAGTAGGGGGTAAAGGTAAACGTGGGGAGTTCTCTAGAGGTCCCCAAACTGATTCCCAGGGTAAAGATTCCCAGCCCCCCAGTGAAAAGAAGCCATGGTTCTCCAAAGGGAAGCCAGTGGCAAGCCCCCCCCTACGTAAGTGTTATGTATGTGACCAAGTGGGTCATGTGAGGGGAGACCCCAAATGCCCCAAGAGTACACCGGCACCCACTGGTGCACAGTCCCAGGGTTTGGCTAGTGTAGCACTTGGGGAGGAGTTGGTTCCAGGTGGGTGGGAGCCAGCTGAGATAACCCTTGTCTCACTAGGGAACACTGAGATGGTCCAGAAAACCCTCGTGCCTCAGAACACTAAGAAGTACAGGCAGTGGCTGGCCATCAATGGACAGAGGGTGGAGGCTCTGAGAGACACAGGAGCCAGTGTGACTACAGTGAGGAGTCACCTGGTGGGTTGTGCTTTGATGGTTTTTTTTACCCGCATGGGGTTCCTCAAGAAAATGGTATCTGATAGGGGTACCAACTTCATATCCACGTATATGAAGTCTCTGTGGAAGGAGTGTGGGGTAACCATCAAGTTCACCACCCCTTACTATCCCCAAAGTAATGGTCTGGTTGGAGATTCAACCGCACCTTGAAAGGCATGATCATGGGCCTGTCAAAGCCCTTTGAGGCGGAAGTGGGACGTCCTCTTGCCATGCCTTCTTTTCTCTTACAGGGAGGTGCCTCAAAAGGGGCTTGGGTTTAGTCCCTTTGAGCTGATCTATGGCCACCCTGTGAGAAGACGTTTAAGTGTGGTGAAGGAGGCTTCGGAAAAAGCTCCTAATAATCCCCCCAAGATATATTTAGCTACATGCTGGCTCTGAGAAACCAGACTGCCCGCTTCAGGAGTCTCGCACAGGAGAACCTGGAAGCAACCCAGGAGGATATGAAACAGTGGTATGACAGGAATGCCACTCTGGTTGAGTTTCAACCTGGTTAAAAAGTGTGGGTGATGGCAACAGTGGAGCCTAGGGCGCTCCAAGACAAGTGGACTGTGCCTTATGAGGTGGTGGAGTGCAAGACTGAAGTCACCTATCTGGTGGACTTGCAGACTTCCAGGAACCCTTTAGGGTTCTGCATGTTAACCGCCTCAAACCACACTTTGAGAGGACTGAACTGTCCACGCTCCTTGCAACAGATGATGGGGTGGAGGAGGAGAGCGAGCCTCTTCCTGACATCCTGTCTGCAGGAGAAAAAGATGGATATGTGGAGGGAGTGATCCTCTCCCCCTCCCTGACTGCAGAGCAGCAGAGGGACTGTCGCCAGGTGTTGGGACAGTTTTGCCTCACAGTTCTACCTGATCCCAGGGGTCACACACTTGTACACACATGATGTGGACACTGGGGACAGTCACCCATTAAAAGTTTACAGGGTGACTGACAGGGTCAGGGCTAACATTAAGGATGAAGTATCCAAGATGTTAACCCTAGGGGTTATTGAGCATTCCAGCAGTCCTTGGGCCTGCCCAGTGGTATTGTCCCAAAGGCAGCTGCACCTGGTGCCACTCCAGAACTGAGGTTCCATGTGGACTACTGGGGACTCAATGCAATCAGCAAGACTGACGCATACCCCATCCGCTGAGCTGATGAACTCATAGACCGGTTGAGAGCTGCCAAATACCTCAGCACGTTTGATTTAATGTCTGGGTATTGGCAGATTGCCTTAACTGAGGGGGCCAAGGAGAGGTCAGCATTCTCTACCCCGGATGGGCACTTTCAATTCAAAGTGATGCCATTTGGGATGGAGAATGCCCCTGCCACCTTTCAGAGGTTGGTCAACCAGGTGTTGGCTGGGCTGGATGAGTTCAGTGCCACCTACCTGGATGACATTCCGGTTTTTAGTTCCTCCTGGGAGGAACATCTGCAACACCTCTGCAGAGTGTTGGTGGCCCTGCAAAAGGCAGGCCTCACTATTCAGGCCAGCAAGTGCCAAATAGGGCTAGGTTCTGTGGTGTACTTGGGACACCAGTTGGGGAGTGGCCAGATGGCACACCTACAACCTAAAATTGATATCATTCTAGCTTGGGAGCCTCCCAAGACCCAGACTGAGGTGAGGGCCTTTTTTAGGCCTCACTGGCTATTACAGAAGGTTTGTCAAGGGGTATGGTACCATTGTGACCCCCTTGACTGAGTTTACCTCTAAGAAACAACCAAGGAAGGCGATTTCGGCTGAAGCTTGCCAGACCGCTTTTGATGCCCTTAAGGCTGCAATGTGCACAGCACCTGTGCTGAAGGCACCTGGTTACTCCAAGGAGTTTGTTGTGGAAATAGACACTTCAGAGCATGGTATAGGAGCAGTACTCTCACAGCTTAATGAAGAGGGCCTAGATCAACCTGTAGCCTTCATTAGCAGGAAGTTACTTCCCAGGGAACGTAGGTGGAGTGCCATAGAACGTGAAGCTTTTGCTGTGGTCTGGGTGCTGAAGAAGCTAAGACTCCACTAGTTTGGGACTCACTTCCGGGTTCAGACCGACCAGAGGCCCCTCAGATGGTTAATGCAGATGAGGGTTGAGAATCCAAAACTGTTGAGGTGGTCCACTTCCCTACAGGGGATGGACTTTACAGTGGAACATCGCCCTTGTACAGAACAGGCCAATGCTGATTCTACCACCTTAGTGATGAGAACTCCCATGAGGTTGGGTAGTTGCTCCCCACTTTCAGCTCGGGGGGACATGTGTGTAGGAGGTTGGCCTGGTTTGTAATGAGCACCTTGGGTACTTAACACCTAACACTAGGTCCAGTTATCCCTTGTCAGTGAATGTAGTAGTGTTCTAGCAGCTTAGGCTGATAGAGGTAGCTATAGCAGAGCAGCCAAGGCTGAACTAGGAGACATGCAAAGCTCATGCAACACCACTTACATCATATAGGTACTATATCAGAAGAAAGACAATACTCATAGTTACTAAAAATAAAGGTACTTTATTTTAGTGGCAATGTGCCAAAAATATCTCAGAGGATATACTCCCTTAGAAGGAAAGTAACATACACAACATGTACACAACTAACCAAATCAGGTAAGTAAAACAGTCAGAAAATAGTGCAAACACTGTAAAATACAATAGGATGCAATAGGCCTAGGGGCAACACAAACCATATACTAAGAAAGTGGAATGCGAACCACAAAGGGACCCATAGACTAACGTAGTGTGTAGAGGGTTGCTGGGAGTGTAAGAAAACACTTAGGGTGTAAAGGAGACCCCACCTCAAGGCCCTGGAATGTAGGAGTAAAGTACTACTATTTCCCCAGAAACACACTAAAGTCGTGATAAAGGATTTTGCAAGGACCACAACAGACTGCAAAGCGCTGAAGATGGATTTCTGGACCTGAAGACCTGAAAAGGAAGGGGTCCAAGTCCAAGAGTCGCTAAAGTGTCCAGGGGGGACAGGAGCCCACTAAACCCCGGATGAAGGTGCAAAATGGCTGCCTCCGGTTGGAAGAAGCTGCAGGTTTTGCAACAACGAAAGGAGGTAGGAAGTTCTTCTTCATGCAGAAGATGTCCCACAGTTTGCTGGAGGATGCAGAGTTGTTTCCTTGGCAAAATACCACAAACAAGCCTTGCTAGCTGCAAGAGTAGCAGTTAGAGAAAAAGGGTGCTGCCCCGGCCCAGGAAGGACCAGGATGTCGCCACTTGGGAAAGGAGACAGAGGGGGCCCTCGGCAACGTAGAGGGCCCATGCACAGGAAGGAAGCACCCACAGAAGTCCTTGAATATGGGTTCAAGAAGACTGAATACAGCGGTTGTCTCAACACTGCAAAAGGAGGTCCCACAACAACAGAGATCATCTCAGGGAGCTGAGCATCGCAGGATGGAGTGCTGGGGACTTAGGCTCGGCAGGATTTCTTGGAAATGTTCACAGAAGCCCTTGTAGCTGCAGAACACGCAGTGCACAGGATTACTGTCTGGGGAGGGGAGGCAAAGACTTACCTCCTCCAAATTCGGACAGTTGGACCACTGGACAGTCTGGGTCACTTTGGTCCACCACCTGTGTTCCAGGGGCCACTCTCGTCAGGATGAGAGGGGACCCAGAGTACCGGTGAAGCTGAAGCTTGGTGCCTGCTGAAGCAGGGGGGAAGATTCAGTTGACCCACAGAAGATTTCTTCGTGGCTTCCAGTGCAGGGTGAAGGCAGGTAGCCCCCAGAGCATGCACCACCAGGAAACAGTTGAGAAAGCCGGCAGGATTAGGCACTACAATGTCGCTGGTAGTCTTCTGGCTACTTTGTTGCAGTTTTGCAGGCATCCTGGAGCAGTCAGCGGTCAATCCTTGGCAGAAGTCGAAGAGAGAAGTGCAGAGGAACCCTGATGAATTCTTGCAAGCCGTAATCTGAGGAAAAGCCCACTGGAGAGACCCTAAATAGCCCTCGGAGGAGGATTGGCCACTTAGTCAGGTATGCACCTATCAGGAGGGGTCTCTGACGTCACCTGCGGGCACTGGCCACTCAGAGGCCTCCAGAGTGCCCCCACACCTCTGGAAACAAGATGGCTGAGGTCTGAGACACACTGGAGGAGCTTTGGGCACCACCTCTGAGGTGGTGATGGACAGGGGAGTGGTCACTCCCCTTTCCTTTGTCCAGTTTCGCGTCAGAGCAGGGACTGGGGGTTCCATAAACCGGTGTAGACTGGTTTATGCAAGGAGGGCACCATCTGTGCCCTTCAAAGCATTTCCAGAGGCTGGGAGAGGCTACCCCTCCCCAGTCTTTAACACCTATTTCCAAAGGGAGAGGGTGTACCACCCTCTCTCAGAGGAAATTCTTTGTTCTGCCTTCCTGGGGCTGGGCTGTCTTTGGGGTGGCAGCAACTGTAGCTTCAGAAAACCCCCCAGAGAGCTGGTTTGGCAGTACTGGGGGGGTCCACAGTGGAGCCCCCAGTATGCATGGAATTGGCTCCCCATTACCATATTTGGAATGGGGGACCAATTCCATGATCTTAGACATGTTACATGGCCATATTCTGAGTTACCACTTTGAAGCTACATATAGGTATTAACCTATATGTAGTGCACACGTGTAATGGTGTCTCCGCACTCACAATGTCCGGGGAAATGGCCCTGCACTATGTCGGGGCATCTTTGCTAGTGCAATGGTGCCCTCACACTTAGTAACTTTGCACCTAACCTTCAGCAAGTGAAGGTTAGACATATAGGTAACTTATGAGTTACTTAAGTGCAGTGAAAATGGCTGTGAAATAACATGTGCATTATTTCTTATTTCACTCCGGTTGCAATGGCAGTCCTGTGTAAAGGTTTGTCTGAGCTCCCCATAGGTGGCAAAAGAAATGCTGCAGCCCATATGGATCTCCTGGAACCCCAATACCCTGGGTACCTAGGTACCATATACTAGGGAATTATAAGGGTGTTCCAGTATGCCAATTGAAATTGGTAAAAGTGGTCAATAGCCTTTAGTGACTAATTTAAAGGCAGAGAGAATATGAGCACTGAGGTTCTGATTAGCAGAGCCTCAGTGACATAGTTAAGCACTACACAGCTATACACATTCAGGCCACAAACTATGAGCACTGGGGTCCTGGCTAGAAGGATCCCAGTGATACAGGAAAAAACATACTGACATACATGTAAAAATGGGGGTAACATTCCAAGAAAGATTATACTTTCCTACAACGTGTTAGACTTGGCATCCTTGCTGTGGTCTCCCCTAATTTTATGCCTCCGTTTCCCAGGTTGTTGATGTGTGCTGGACTCCGTTTTTGCTGTTTTTGTTACTCTGGACACTTTAACACTACTATCCAGTGCTAAAGTGGAAGTGCTCCTATATAAAATGTGTATGTAAATGGTTCTCCATGATTGGCATAGTTTATTTACTGGTAAGTCTCTAGTACAGTGCCCTAGAGGTGCCAGGGGCCTGTAAATCAAATGCTACTAGTGGGCCTGCAGCACTGTTTATGCCACCCACATAAGTATCCCTGTAATCATGTCTCAGACCTGCCTCTGCAGTGTCTGTGTGTGCAGTTTTAAACAGTAAATTCGACTTGGCAAGCTTACCTACTTTCTAAGCCTAAACCTTCCATTTTCTTACATGTATGAAACCCCTAAAGTAGGCCCTAGGTAGCCTCAAGGGCAGGGTGCAGTGTATGGTTAAGGTAGGACATATAGGCCCTCATTACAACCCTGGCGGTAAATCCCGCTTTCCGCTGTGCAGAAGACCGCCAACATACCGCTGCGGCTGCAGAATTCCGCTACAGGTATTACGACCCACAGCTCGGAATCCGCCACAATACAGACACCCACACAACTCCGCCACACCAAAGGTCAGTGATAAACTGGTGATACCAAAACCGACACAGTCACGCCCACAGGAATACGCCCACAGTATCACGACCCACAAATCAACACAGCTGTCTTTCAACCGCGGTATTCCATTGGCGGTACACACTGCAGCGCTTAAAATACACACACATTTACAAAACACAACCACATTGGACAATTTGAAATAGACACACCTGATACACATACACACACCACACCCAGACCAATATAAAACACACACCCACATCACCCACAAACCCTTACAACCAAAATTTTGAAAGAAGGCCAGAGAGAGAGATTAGCTAACACAACACCAGCATCCACAGACACACAACACCATCACTTACACAACATCCACACACCTCAAACAACACGCACCAACACATCCCCTCACACATCACAACAGTCACCTCCTCACACATCACCCACAACACATCATAGCACCTCAAAGACACCCCAGGTTCTCTGAGTAGGAGCTCAGGGTCATGGTGGAGGAAATCGTCTGGGTAGAGCCACAGCTATTCGGATCACAGGTGCAGCAGACATCCATTGCACGGAAGATAGAGCTATGGTGCAGAATTGTTAACAGGGTTAACGCAGTGGGACAGCATCCAAGAACACGGCATGTCAGGAAGAGGTGGAACGACCTACGGGGGAAGGTACATTCTGTGGTATCCAGACACCAGATTGCTGTACAGAGGACTGGCGGTGGACCCCCACCTCCTCCCCCACAACTAACAACATGGGAGGAGCAAGCCCTGGCAATTATGTATCCTGAGGGCCTCGCAGGAGTAGCAGGAGGACTGGACTCTGGTAAGTCAAATCTTTACTACTCTATCCCCCACACCCCACCTGCATGCCATCACATACCCCCACCCTTACCCTCACACCCATCACCCCAACAACCCACAGATACCCCACTAACACAACCCACACATCCCAAAACAAAGCCCTGCATGTCACACCAATGCATGGACACCCATCACCAAAGCATGTCCAGTACAGAGACTAACTCATGCCCCAAAATCACCAATCACACAAGGACCAAGCCAATAATGCAAGCACAGGAGTAGAGGGTCACTCACCCATTGCACAAGATGGCACACACAGATACAATAAGTATGCATTTACACCCCAACAGGACCCATACCCAACGTCACCAGACAGGAGGTGCCAGACATATCCAGTCCCCCCACAGAACAGACCCAAAGTGATGACAGAAGCTCTGCACGCCTGGATCAAGATGACTAGCCCGGCCCATCAGGGACCTCGGGACAGTCAGTTCCCCTGACACAGTCACAAACGACCACTGAACCTCCCCCCCCATGGAAACAACACCACAGCACCCACCCAGCGGGCCCATCCCTCTGTCCCCAGGACACGTCAATCAGCAGCGTGTCCACCAATACAGGGAACCCAGGCAAACCCACTAACACAGGACGATCAGGGACCTGGGGGCAGTGTTAGTGGGCACACGGTTCAGGGGACAGAGGCACAGGATAACAGGGAAGCTGGGTGGACTGCTGTGCGACAAGGGGAGGACAGGCCCAGGCAACCCACTCTCCACGAGGCACTCTCCAACATCATGCGAGCTTACCACCATTCCCAGGAGACCATCAGCATGGTATTGGCCAAGTTTCAGGATACCCAGTGGCTGCTGGAGGAACACTACCTGGGGATCAGGGAGGACTTGAAGTCCATCAACACCACCCTGGTCACCATTGCAGGGGTGCTGGCAGACCTTGTCAACACCATGAGAGACACAGTGGGACACAAACGGGCCCCTGACACTAGCCTGGGTGATGAACAGCCCTCCACCTCCGTCGGCGCTAGTGGACAGGAGGCACGGCCACAGAAACAACAGGACACCAGCACCCCACCCCCTGCACCACCCAGCAAACGGTCCCTGAGATCCAGGAACAAGACAGAGAACATTGCCAAGACCCCCACCAGGAAATAAGACCCCACTGAATGTCACCCTTCTGTTCCACTGTGTCACCCTGTCCATCCTTAAACTGCACATTGCTCCACTTCCTATGCCCCTTTGGACAATGCATCTGTGAAACAAATAGACTGGACTCTGCCACGAACATACCTCCACCATCACCCTAGCCCATTTTACAACTCCCTCCACTTATTTGCCCAGGAATAAACACACTTCAATCACAAAACAATCTGGAGTCAGTCTGTGCTTTCACTAATGTGTAATTGCAACATCTCTGAAATATAGCAATGTCAATTTACTTGTTCACATACCAATGTTACACAGCTGTAGGCCAGGAGTAAACATAGCAGAGGGCACAAAGTGGGACCCAGATCTGTGAAATGGAAGGTCAAAGTAACAAGTCAGTGCCCATACACTGAATGAAAATGACAGACTTATGCTAGCTCCAGCAATAGTATGAGATGTGGGAAGCAGTGACATCTTCTTACCTGTGTCTCATTGGAAGTATTGCATGATGATGTTGTTTCGGTTGTCGATATCCTCTTCTTCTGCCGCCTGTTCTTCACTGTCCACAGGCTCCACAGCTGCCACAAGACCAACTTCTGGCCCATCCTCCTGCAGAAAAGGCACCTGGTGTCGCAAAGCCAGGTTGTGCAGCATTTAGCAGGCCACGATTATCTGCCACACCTTCTTCGGTGAGTAGTACAGGGAGCCACCTGTCAGATGGAGGCACCGGAATCTGTCCTTCAGGAGGCCGAAGGTGCGTTTGATTATCCTCCTAGTTCACCCATGTGCCTCATTGTAGCGTTCCCCTGCCCTTGTCCTGGGATTCCTCACTGGGGTCAGTAGCCATGACAGGTTGGGGGTAACCAGAGTCACCTGCAAATGTCGAGGGACAAGTGTTAGACACACACTAACCCTCAGGGACAACCCCATACCCAGACACCTATCTCAACTGTATTGGGACCTTGGCCTCACCTATTAGCCACACACGGTGCCTCTGGAGTTGCCCCATCACATAAGGGATGCTGCTATTTTTCAAAATGTAAGCATCATGCACAGAGCCAGGATACTTTGCATTGACATGGGAGATGTACTGTTCTGCCAAACACACCATGTGCACATTCATCGAATGGTAGCTCTTCTGGTTTCTGTACACCTGTTAATTCCTGCGGGGGGACAAATGTCACATGTGTCCCATCAATGGCACCAATGATGTTGGGGATATGTCCCAGGGCATAGAAGTCACCTTTCACTGTGGGCAAATCCTCCACCTGAGGGAAAACGATGTAGCTGCACATGTGTTTCAGCAGGGCAGACAACACTCTGCACAGCACATTAGAGAACATTGGCTGGGACATCACTGATGCCATGGCCACTTTTGTTTGAAAAGACCCACTGGCCAGGAAATGGAGTACAGACAGGACCTGCACTAGAGGGGGTATCCCTGTGGGATGGCGGATAGCTGACATCAGGTCTGGCTCCAACTGGGCACACAGTTCCAAAATTGTTGCACGATCAAGTCTGTATGTGATTATGATGTGTCTCTCTTCCATTGTCGACAGGTCCACCAGGGGTCTGTACACCGGAGGATGCCGCCATCTCATCACCTGCCCCAGCAGACGTGCCCTATGGAAGAGAACAGCGAGCAGAGAGTCATCCAACACTGAGGTATCACAATGTGTTATTTGCAGAAACGTTAGTAATCCGCAATGTGCCGGTATCTGTCTGTATTCCCTGCCTAGGTAGGTGTGACGCAGTTATTATCCATCCCATGTGGCCCCCTGAAATGGCGGCTGCCTGACCTGTAAGGTGACCTGTAAGTTGGGACAAAGGCATATGAGGCAACTGCGCTGGCGTTGTACACTGTCACGGTGGGCGGTCGAAGACCGTGGCGCAATTCTGCATTGGTTAACATTGGGCCCTATGGGTCCCAGGAGCCAATGACGATGTATGTCGGCGGTGACGGTACACACCGCCGCAGATGTGACCGCCATTTTCTGTCTGTTCACTCACTTGATATCTGACCTTCAACAGGAGAGGACTTACACTGCAAGTGCTGCTGTGACCCGTGTCTGGAAGTGACGATGGCTACAGTGTCTGGGGAAAGGGCCCCTGCCTTCACTTCGGAGGAGTTGGAGAAACTAGTGGATGGGGTCCTCCCCCAGTACACGCAACTGTATGGTCCTTCAGACAAACAGGTGAGTACACTGTGAGCATGCTGCTTGAACAATGCCTGCTTTGAGGGGTGTGGATGTAAGATACATGGGGGGGGGGGCTGAGGCCTGCATGTGCGGATTCTGATTGTATGTGCATCAGGGCATGGGTGGGAACTGGTGGGCAATGAGTATGACGGTCGGACGGGTGAGTAATTTCCTTTCCCCCTGTACCATTCCTGTAGGTCAGGGCCCACCAGAAGAAGAGTATTTGGCATGCCATCGCCAAGGACGTCCGGACCCTGGGGGTCTACCACAGATGGAGCACCCACTGCAGTAAAAGATGGGAAGACCTGCGCAGCTGGAGCAAGAAGACGGCGGAGGCCCAGCTGGGGATGGCCTCCCAACGTGGAAGGGGTGCCCTGTGCACCATGACCCCCCTGATGTCCCAGATCCTGGCGGTGGCGTATCCGGAGGTGGATGGACGCTTGAGGGCACACAAATGGGGTTTAAACCCCAACACAGACACAGCTCTGCTGGCTGTGTTCGAGGTACCTAGGTCTCTATTGGACAAAGGAGGTTTGGCAGACATTATTACATTAGGTCCGAGTTTGGCCTTCAACATGGTAGATTGTGCCACACTTATCCATAGGATATCTAAAGTGGCCTTGAACTGACTTTCGTCGCTTTTGAAGGACAGAACATTCCAGATGCCAGACCATTCCTTGTGCTCCCTTAGTCTTCCTCTAAGTTGTGGGGTGCCTCAGGGGTCCTTCCTGAGCCATACTCTTTTAATTATTTACATGTACCTTTTGGCTGAAATTATCCGCTCTTTTGGGTTGTCACTGGTTTTCTAAGCTGACGACACAGGTTGTTGATTTCTATTTCTGCCGATCCCAACTCCATTCATCTCAGTCTGCCCCCTGTCTTCAGGAAGTGGGTAGAGGGATGGCTTACTGCAAACAGAAGTTCAACGAAGACAAGACTGAGGTTAAACTATTGGGCAACAATTGTAATAAAAAATCATCACCTCTTCCATGCCCGATTGCTTGGCTAGATTTTCTAGTCCCAAAATGGTGATAAAGAGCCTTAGAATGTGGCTAAACTCACTATGGAGCAGAGAGCTAAAACACTTGCAGCCAATTGTTTCGGTGCCCTGAGATTGCTAAGAAAGGTTTTAAATCTTCTTCCTTTTGTAGCCCGGAGACTAATTGTTCAGACTGTCATAATCTCTTGCCTTGATTATAGCAGCATTCTCTTTCTGGGCTCAACTTGGTATGTGGCACAGAGGCTTCAGATCACAGAGAACGCTGCTGCCTGGCTCCTAATGAATCTCCCTCGACATCAATCTGTAAAAAAGGCTCTGAAGGAGCTCCACTGGCTCCCAGTTGATCAGTGGGTCCAATTTAAAGCTCTATGCATTCTGCATAGATCTCTTTACAAGAGAGGCCCGCTCTTTTAAGATCACTAGCTATTTCTTATATTCCTGGAAGGCCATGGAGAACCTCCTCAGCCCATCTACTACAGGTCCCTAAGTTCAGTAGAGCTCGTCGAGTGTCCATTCTTTTTTCGCATCTGGCCCCTAAACTTTGGAACTCTCTCCCCCCTGACCTGCCCTAGTTGTCCTGTGAGGTCTCCTTCCATAAGTCCATGAAAACATGGCTCTAAGATAACTAGTTCCTGGTGATGGACCAGTTCAGATGATAACTGTTCTAGCACGGGGAGGCTTTCTGGTAGCCATGCGCTTTACAAGACTTATAGAATAGAATAGACTCAAAAAAAGAATGTGCAAAAGAGTTTCTTCTTTTTACCTCCACCTAATTTTATTTGAAATGAAGGCCAACATTATCTGAACTTCGTAAAGGAAAACACACAATCCTTCAGCCCTAAAGCATCATTACAAGTTAGGTGTATTATGGTGTGCTTTTTACCACACATGGTAAATACCATTACCCCACAGTGAGGTATTTACCATATGTTGTAAATAAGTCCTATTGTGAGTTTTTAACTTGGAAATAAGGCATAACATGCAGAATCAGTATTTAACAAATCAATTCCCACATGTATTACCTTCTTTTAGCCTTTTCCCCAACATATTTCTGCATGTTTGACCTACCGGAACCTTTATGGGGAAAACTGTGAGGGTGTGATAATTATCACAAAACTTGTAATTCTGATCCCTGTGCAAACACGCATTTACTTAGGTATCAGAATTTAGCCTGGCCTTAACATCTAATATGGGCGAATTGGTCAATGATTCATAGAAATAATCGTGCCTATTCAAGGAGAGGACATAATCAGAATGTTTTCTATTGGCAAATTCATGTAAATCACGCCCCCTGGAGAGCTCAACTGTTGCCTTCCCCATTGCTTTTCTGAAAAAACACCTGATATATCCTGGAACCAAACGGTTTAAATAATAAGGGCTCTATTCCTACCAACTGCTCTGATGTCTTCCCAAATGAATGAAGGTGGGTTTCCACTGTCTGATGGTCTCATTTGATGGCATAGTTTAAGCAATCAGTGCTCTTATCACAAGGCCAAATTCTAGCTTCAATTGGACAAAGTTAGAGACACTGGGGGCATATTTATACTCTGTTTGCGCCGAATGTGCGCCAAACTTTTTTACGCACCTTCGGCGCAAACCTTGCCCCATATTTAAACTTTGACGCCCGAGCCCGCGGACGTCAAAATTTCACTGTGTGCATCATTTTTTGGAAGCGTTAATGATATGCAAGGTAGGCGTTCCCTTCCAAAAAATGACTTTAAGGCCTGTGCGCCTTATTTATACCCCAGCATCATTTTGACGCACAGGAGGGGGTGGGCCTTAAAAAACGGCGCACAGCCTGATGTGCGCCGTTTTTTAACACCTTGGTCAGGGCAGGAGTTAAGGCATCTGTGGGCTCGGAAGGAGTTGAGAGGTGCCCTCCCCTGCCCCCAGTGACACCCCCTGCCACCCTCACCCACCCCTGGAGGACACCCATGGATAAGGGGACCCATCCCAGGTCAGTAAAGGTAAGTTAAGGTAAGTATTTGTTAAAAAATAAATTAAGTGGCATAGGGGGGCCTAATTTGGGCCCCCCTACATGCCACTATGCCCAATGATCATGCCCAGGGGACTTAAGTCCCCTGGGCATGGCCATTGGGCAAGGTGGCATGACTCCTGTCTTTGCTAAGACAGGAGTCATGTCAATGGGGGTTGTGCGTAAAAAAAAAAAATGTCGCAAGTCCGGTTTGAGTCCTGTTTTTTGCCTCAGACCTGACTTGCACCATTTTTTTGACGCACAACCCCCATTGTCCCCTACGACGGCGCTGCCTGGTGTGAGTCATTTTTTTTTGCTCAGACCAGTCCGCGGCGCAGGCTAACGTAATTCCTTAAATAAGTCACCCGCATGGCGTGTTGGAATGGCGTTAGCAGGCGGTAAATTTTTTGACTCACAACTACGTTGGCGCAGTTGTGCGTCAAAAAGTATAAATATGGCCCCGGGTATCTGAAATCTTTCCTCTGAGCTGCATTGCAACTGGTCAAGACAGGGTCTGGTAAGTTCCACATAATCCACTTGTCCATTTAAGATGGAACAAGTTCACTTAGCCCTCATCACCTGTAAAAGTAGGTCCATCGAGTTACCTGGCAACTTCATACTTTAATGCTGGAAATCACTTATCTATTTAAATTTGAGAAATTAAGTCAGGGAGAAATACTATCACTCAACTAGTACCTTGGATAATTAGAATTAGTGGTAACTACACTATTGTATGTTCCCACAAACTAATTGCCGGATTTTTTACTACCCCTCCCAAATATCATTACCTGTATTTTTAAAGCATAAACAAGCAGTAATATTTCTCTAATTTGCTTAATGGGTTATATAGGCTAAGCCAACGTTGTTCTGACCAAATATAACCAGGCCATTAGCATATTGTAAAAAGTGTATATCAGTACTACCCTGCTTGGTGAGGGGGGGTAAGAAAGGTTGATGAGGCTTCGTGAATATCAGAGCTTTATTGGCTAAATTGTAGGGGGCTGTAACACACCACAGCGTTAGTACTTTTTACATATCTATTTCTTCCTAAAAGTAATGAGCCTTATTCCAAAAAAAATTCTACCTAACTATCAGTCTACAATAAAGGAATGCCCTTCATTGTTGGTCTGCTATCTCCCACCTACATTGCCACAAGATCCCTTGGTCCACTCTGAAAGGGGCTCTAGTAAAATTTTAAATCAGGCACACAAAATAACTTTCATAGAGTGGACACATGATCTGTTAAGCTGGCAGTGGTTAAATATTATCCAGTATACTGCACCTAAACATGAAGTTTGTTTGAATAAAGGGAAGCAATGAATTGGCAGTCACCTAGGTTTCCAGCTCTTTGAGTAGAAGGCAAGTGAAACCCTTGGTGTCCACGTCAAGAACTTCAGTGCACCTGTAATTGTGTGGATTGCTAGAGTCATCCATTTTATGTAATAGGTGTAAAGTTGATTCCTGCCCCGGTGGATAGGTATAACCTTTAATCTAAAGACACTGCAAAAAAGTGAAGATAGCCAGCCAAATACTCCTTATTGAATATAAAAACTGCATTACAGCTGGCCAATTGGGCATTTTTGTCTAATATAACTTAAAATGGTGGAGGCGTTAGGGGCTCAGGCATGCTTACAGCTCAAGTACACATACTGCTTTCTTATCGCTCTTCCTGCTGCTCTCCCACATTGAGTCTGCAAGAGCTTCCTTACATGCGAGTCTGGAACCAGGCACCACTGCTGACCATAGTGGTGATAAACTTACACAGAGCCCTCTTTTATGCATGGCTGCCTGTGATGAGACTTAACTCGCAGGGGGTTCAACAGGAAGCTTCTGCTGAAACTTTCTAGCAGTGTTCTAAAAAAGGGCAGTGCCTGGTAGCCTTACTGACAGTGCTCAGATCACAGCAAGGGGGAAGAGCAGAAGGAGAGCAGCAGGAACATTGGTCAGCAGTCCACTTCTGCATCTAGGAGAATTGCAGCTTTGTCACAGCTTCACTTCTGCTTTCATAGTCAAGAAAATAGAAGAAGTACCACAATGTGAGCACTACCACACCCCTAGTGTGATGAAATGGAGTGGCTCATATTCAAAGATGGAGACAGATCCATTTGTGGAACAGAAATCGCTAAACCATGCTTACACTTTGATTGGCTCCTTACCTTGCTTACATAGTAACTCCTTGGCCAAAGCAAGGTTACGCGCTACATCCAAATACATACTTCCCTATTTCCCATTTTATGCAGACAGCAGAGCATAGTTTTCAATTAATGGTGCTAAAGCACCATAAAACCATCTTTTAAAATGGAATGCCTTCTGGTTTCTGTTTTGCATGCAAGTTGTGTCAGTAGCGTGCATAAACGTTAGGCTTCGATCATGGTTCATAAGGCCACTGTTCTGCATTTCAGTGTGTTCTCATAAAAGCATTAATTCTCCCAGTGATTGTTTGTAACCGAAAATTGAATGATGGAATTACAGACGTTTCACGTCTAAGTGGATTTTTTCTATTTTTTAAACCTTACTATATCTAAAATCTCAAACTGCCCCATGGCCAGAGGAGGACATCGAGCTTCTTGTGTTTCTTCGCGCAACAGGACTAAAATACAAGAGAGAGGTGAGCTGTAATTAAATTATGGACAGTGAAACTTTAATCTCCAGCATGCTTAGCATAATTGGCTGAAACAGCTGGCCTAACTGAAAGTCACACTAATCACTTGGAGCTAGTTGGCAGCAACTATCTGGTCAGTTGGCCTGGAGTGGTGTGCTGATTTTGTTCTACAGTTTCATTGGCCCAGAGTCCAGATTGGATTTCTTCCATGACTGATGCCAAAAAACGATTCCGCTTTCAGTTTTATTTTTATCGCAGCCTTACACTAAGGATCCAGAAAGGTTTTTCCCAGCGTAACATCCTGCAGTTCGATAATCTTCTGCATTATATTTTCAACCTCATGCTAATTGCCTTGTTTCAAAGAGAAAGGAGGGCAGCTATTCAAAATGAAAATGATAATACTTTATATCCCTTATTTGTCTATTTTTCTTACTTCCAATTGGCATGCTGAGTTTCAACATTAGGCACCATCGACACAGCAAGAAGCTTGTTTAAGTTGATAAATAAATCACCAAATGAACACAAAAGACATGCACAGCCAGTTCCGAGATGTCATTGGAGTCAACCAGAAGTTTTTTCTGAACTGCTCAGTAGGTGCTGCAAACCTTCTGTGTGCAGCGGATCTAGAAGTAAGGAAATCATCAATTTGTGGATATATAATTTGTTTCTAAATATATACAAACACCAAAAATATGAAACAACGTGAAACTATCAGTCCCATGATGATTGCCACCTATGTTATGCACCTACTTCATTTCAACCATACACTTCTGTCCATCTTGTAGGTCATTACACAATCTTGTAATTTTTTTAATTCGGTATAAATTTAAGCATCAACATTGGACTGAGGCACCACAAATGACTGTCCTGTTTTCTCATTAACATTATTGACACAAATATAATCAAAGTGAGTTTTGAATGTCTAGTATAACCTCTAATTTCTTTTTAAAGATATATTTATTGACATTTTTTCAGTAAATGAAATCTTCATAGGATTAACAAGTCATGTTGTAGAGCATCTAGGTCACAATGCAATCATATCAATATTCATGATGTTGAATATGCAAAACAGGTGATCAATTATTATGTTAGTAGACATAATTTACGCATCGTGGTAGTTCTCCTGTCCTCTGATGAGGTAGCCCTCATCTTCTTCCCAATCTATGAGATGTCACGCTCTGCAACAACGTATCATCATGTCTTATGAAACGTGCTAACTAGTAAATCTAACTTTGCGTTGGTGAGACAATTCCGATACTGGCGTGAGGGTCAGGGTAAACAGGGCCACCAGTCCACTGCCCAGGTACAGGCGCCCGCCCATCACTGTCCCTCCCCACAGCGCCTTCGCTGGAGTTCAATCACAGGATGTAACAGCTGGTGTCTCGGTACATCATACAGTGGGTTCAAGGTGCTCCCGACGTCAGTGTCGCAGTGTCCTCTTTTAGAGTCAGCGCTAGCAGTGCCCCTCTTTCCTTTCCATACATTCCAGTTCAACCCTATTCATCATCTGTCCCGGGGCCTATGTGGGTCGTGTCAACCTTTTCCTCCCCATTCTCCAAGCTATTTCCCACCTCTGATATCTGCTCCTCCCAGGCTTCCAGTAATTCAGCCCAGAGTGGGGCAACTGGACGCTGACGGATCCCCCTGGCTTCCTCACGCCGCAATGCATGCAGCTCAGCTTGCGCCCAGGTTGATATATCACATCTCCAGGCTACCACTGAGGGGCCACTAGGGGACTTCCAGTTCATAGCATTTTGGCATTTAAATAGAGCCAGTGGCAGATGCAAGATCCTGCTGCCAGTCTTCCGGGAGGCTGGTTAGTATAACCTCTAATGAGGTGATATTTTTGTAAGTGATATTTTAGGACTCAATATTTATGTCAGATGATATTCTGACAATGATATTCTGGTACTATACCAAGTAAGGTTTCGCTCAATGTACCTGTAGGTGTAGTCATGTGGAAAATACTTTATCAATGCTGATCAAACATAAAGCAAACTTCTTCCACCCTTACATGTTATATCATAATCTTTTATATGAATTCCTCTACCATAGGTCTCACAGTGTTCTCAGCAGCCCAGGATCAAAATTCTATTTGTTGTTACATTGAACAGCTATAGTTTCCCACCTGTTTTCAGTATTTTACTGATTTTTCACACTTATGTACTTTTTATAACAGTTTATTTTTCAGTTACTGATTTATTATGTATATTACAAGCCTGCATGCTTACCCTGCTCATCACATTTTTCAATTTTCCACATCTCCCCCCTTCCTCTAGCTCCTCCACACTCCACCTATTAGTTCCCTATCTTTTCCTCCATTCCTGTTTGGAGAAATTATGTATCTTCTATAATGTGTCCACAAATATCTTGTATATAATAATAAGAGTTGCATGGAATGCAAGTGCTCATTGTTTTTGCTATTGGAAACACAACTAGTACTCTCATTCTGACTGTATCAATTTGAAGATATCACTCAAGAAAGATTGACTCAAAATGTATCGGAAAGTCTGAGGTTTGGGACCACGCTTCTTTGAAGAAACTCCTTTGTTCATGTTTGCAGACCTCACTAACTGCATACAGGACACACTTCTAAACACATACTTCCGAACTAGTGCACAAGAACATATGAAAATAGAAGCACTTTAATGCCATGTCAGGGGTATGAAATGCTAAATCAATGCTCCAGTGCAACATAAAACAATTGAAGTCAATTTCCAAGTTCACATTAGGTTATCCTTGAATTGAATGAATCAACTCTACTTCTACTCTGTAGAGGTCTCTTTTTCTGGAATAACTTGCAGTTTTCTGCCTCCATTAGGCATGGCAATACTTAATTTCTGAGAACTCTTAATAGACTGTGAAGCTTTAAAGTGCTTGTTCATGAGTTCATGTAGTTTAGACAGTGACACAATTGAATCCATGAAGCCATATTGGCCAAGTGTAATTTCAGTAGAGTATCAAAACGTCTTGCTTTTTCTTTGGGAGTGCAGAGGGTGCATAATGTTGCAGTAGAAATGAATAGGAAGTATGTCCAAGATGTGAGTAGAAAAATCATGTAGCATGAAAAGCCATTACCCTCTTTAATTTCACTCTTCACTTGATTTTACCGTACTTGATGTCCATTACAGCTCTGATGGATGATGATTCGTTCAAAGGAATTGTTTATTCAGTATTTAAGAGTAAGGAGCAAGTACACTAAGTTGTCTATAAAATGTACTCGCCTGTCCCTATATAGTATTGGAATATACTTGCAGAATGTCTTTTGCGTTCAATCTTTAAGAAAGTAATGCATCAGTGGCTATGTTGTCAGAAGAGAAAAAGACTGAGACTTTACATTTCTCAAAAGCAGTATCCTGTGATCATCACAGAGATATACATATTTGACACATACTGACCAGGGTAAATCAAATGTGCAGCCATGTAACTTCAAGATGATTAATTTTAATAGGGGTAGTTTCAAGCACACTGAACCCAATGCGTTTTGGCTGATGCCTTTATCACTGGTAAATATAATGTGCAAACAGTAAGCTTTTTAACATCTTGACTGCTAGGGCTTTCCACCTTCCTGGTGCTAGGCCCTTTTCTAAATGGTAGGAGTAGCTCGCATTAAACCTTCATAATTTTTCACAGAAAGTATCCACGGGAAATCGGTTTACTTTTTTTTCCCACATTACAAAGATTCTAAAGGTAACCAGGGGTTGTAGATGCACCTCGAAGAAACTGAGAAAATCACCAAATTATAGATTAATTTTGGGAAACCTACCAAACCTTGACATTTCTGAAGAGTAGACATCCAGGGTACTGTGACTTGTGTGGACTCATGAGGTCTTTTCACCCAGAAGCCTTTGCAAACTTCAAACTTCGCCTAAAAACACACATTTTGCTCACAATTGTATGAGGGAAAGTTATGGAATCTGGAGGGATCCACAATAGTTAGGAAAAAAAGTTTGCAATCATTTCTCCAGAGTCATGCCAGTTGCCTTCTTGCTGCACATACAAATGCTAATGTAATGAGTCAGGTATTAACAAGTTAATAACCAGAAAAAGTAAGTGATATCTGGATTGTTGGAGCCAGATTTATGACCCTGTTACATAATGCAGCGCAACACTCAAGTTGCTGCCCTCTGCTGTGTGACAGGGATAGAAGAGGAAAGTGCCACATCTACAGAGATATGGCAGTCTTTTCTGCTCCTCTAGCACTGGCGCACAATCAGGCTGCCGAGCACCACATGCACATCTTTGAACCATGGTGCAAGGGTGTTTGCATGTCTAGCATAAGTTTTGTACTGGAAAAATACCCTTCCAGTACAAATTACTATGCCTATACAAACTGTAAATATTTGCCTACTTTGTATGTGTGCTGTACAGTGCAGCACAGTTGTGAAGTCAGAAAAGGTAGGAGAAATAAAAGTTTTTTTACTTTTAACTCCTTCTTTAAACTTTCATTGTTTTTCTGGGCAAAACCCTGTGTACTATTATTAGTAGTTAGTGTTTTGAGTCAAGAAGCATGCATGCTAGCATGGGAACACCCATGAGACACCCATGAAATGCCCCTCTGATGCAAAGTAATGCAAAGCAGTGCTTTCTGCTGCTTTGTGTTGTTTCTAGGCAACTTTCCATTGCAAAGCACGTTTTGCACTGCAAAGTAAATCTAACAGAAAAGGTTTATTCAAGTTTATGTTACTTTTGTGATGCAAACATAGCACAAAAGGTTTGTAAATCTGGCCTTTAGTGTTCAGGTATGCTCTGACAGGCCCCTGTGAAAGAGATTGGTCAATACTGATTAGCTGGCCACAAAATGAACAAAATGTTGTGGCAGCCATTACAGGACTCAGGGACTTGATCCCTGCAAACAGACAATAAATGATTAATATATATATGTATATATATGTACATACACATGGGAACAGGGAGAGCATACCTTGATTCACATGGGCATTTGGGGGAAGGGACCCCAAAGGTACCCCTCCCCTTTATTGACTGGTCATAATGTGGACAACATATTGTGGCAGCCATGACGGGATTCAGGATTATGGTCCCTATTGAAATGCATTGTAGTGAAAGCCTACTTTGGATGGCTGCAAAATGGACCTTATATGAAGGGTAATAGCAGACTTTAGTCATATAAATAATTTGATCTTAGTTCCAAACTAATTTTAGCAATTGTGATGAGTTCTAAGATGCTTCCACCCTGTGAAATATTCTGATACTCTGCTAGGAGTTTTTGAACCATTTTTGAGAAGAAACAGTATCCTTGCATGATTTTCAAATTTAGAGTATGGAACTTTTCTGTAAATTCACACTATCCTCCGGAGCAATGTGGGAGCAAAGCATGATATTCTGAGTAAAACATGTATTGCCGCAATTAATCGGTTGATTTCCCATTGTTCTACTGCAGCTTCCCAAAGTGTTCTAATGAACAACTAGAGGGCTGACATTCCACACTAATGACACTGAAGTGTGGCACATCTGAATGCCATCTTGTTGGAATCAAAACTTGGCACATGCCGCAGACGTTAGCGAAGGCAGCAGGTCCCTCCACCACCACTGCAGCAACCCCAAACACCACCACAGCAGCCACAAAGGCACCACAGAAGGCGGGAGAGGATCTTCAGACAGTGCACAACCATCCTTGGACTCAGGGAACAAGATGTGCTTTGAATGTACAGACTGAACTGGGAGTCCATTGTACGCCTGCTGCACCATATTGCACCACACATCACAGTAAGGGTGCAAACTCCCACTGACAATCCACCCATGACCAAACTCCTCACTGTCCTCCATATGCTGGGGTCTGGATCTTTTCAGATAACGGTTGCACAAGTGGGTGGTATCTCCCAGCCATCCTTCTCAGTCCTACTACCTAAGGTTCTGGACGCTATCATACGCCTCACACTCCACAACATCTGCTGGCCAAACACCCAGCATCTGCAGCAGGAGACCAAACAAAGTTTCCATCAAATTGCTGGGTTTCTGCATTTGCTGGGTGCAATGGACTTCACCCATGTGCAACTGGTGCCACCTGTAGCAATGGAAAACCTACATAGGAACCGCAAGCACACACATTCAATCAATGTGCAGGCCATTGTGGACCACTGTTGGCTCTTCACCAACATCCTTGCTAAATATTCTGGCAGCGTCCATGATGCATGCATCTTTCACCATTGCACCATCAATAAGCGGTTCCAGGATGGGCAATATGGCAATAGACTACTCAGAAAGCCACCATAACACTCATAACACACACAACACACCAACCATCTAGGGCAAACAAGACAAATACCACACTAAATACACATGGGCAGGGCTACATAGATGTACAGGCAATAACACATATGCAACATGTTACACTACACTACATACATTGCACTTCATAAACACACACACCCACATGTGCATAGCACAGCCACACCCTGACTGGCACGCCACGTGTGGCCAGTTGGAATCAAGTCCCCTTTGCATACAGAAGCTGCTCACAAACCACTACAAGTGTCCACAGGTTGACAACTAAATACAGATCACACACACATTACACCAAACAAAGAAGTGCCCAGGCATGTCAATGACATAGGCCATGGTCATTTTGAGAAAGTCAAACATAGGCACAGTCCCACATAAATCATGGTGTGCAAGCCTCACCCAAATCAAATACCACCCACGTTGTGCCATTACTAACTACATATCATCTACACATACCTGACATACCTGTAGTGTGCACATACACCTGTCTGCTGCATTGTGTTGCACATATGTGAATACAAAGTTATCTGGCTTTAAAAACCATGGGACAGAATCATGAAAAATGGGGCAGCACCTACTCTAGTGTAACCTCACATGCGCCCCTAGTGCCCCCATGTCTGTTCTGTATACCAGAAACCGTCCACCATGGTACAGAGTTTGTGAAAAAACTGTAACAATCATAGATGCCATAGTAGGATTTGGTAGGGGTGTAGAGGACATACCTGACCTAACATGCACCGTACTAAGGAACCCATGTGAAGAATAGCTGTGCCCCCTCCCAAAGCCAGCACTGTGCTTTTGTAGAAAGTGTCTGTGAGAAATCATGTACTGGAAGCTAGGAGATACTACTGTACCAAATTATACCATCCTACTAATGTGTGATACACACCCTTGTATACTTAATGGCTGCCATAAGCATCATCTGCCACAAAGGGTCACAAAGTGTCACACTGCATGCGTAGTGCCACATGGTAACATGGATGGCACAGTCTGCCTTTGTAGGCTAGCTATGGTGTCTCAACATCTGACACCATTGTGGTGCAAGGAGGTGGTAGGTTCCATCTAACAATAGAACACTTCTTCAAATATGGACTACACAACACATTTTCCTAAATTATAACCATAATTTTGGAATCAACATTAAAATTCCCAGGGCCTTGAGCCACTACCAAAGATTGTCATGTCCATCAACACAGTCCAATGAAACCATTTCACTAGAACAGGAACATACACTGTACCACAAGCATGTCTGAGTCACCACTCAAACTAAAACTAACAACTGCATGATATGTTCCAAACCACTATCAAGCTTTACCAACACATCTTTTCTCTTTCCTTTGCAGCTGATCAAGGGTACTGCATACAGCCGTGGGTGAGGGCTCCATTTGCCAATCCCACAACGGTGGAACAGCGGGCCTACAATGAGGGACACAGGAAAACACACAATAGGGTGGAGAGGACATTTGGGCTCCTGAAATCAAGGTTCAGGTGCCTGGCCCTGACAGGAGGAAGCCTCTTGTGTGCTCCACCATTCCTATTCAAAATAATTCTGGCAAGTGCAATCCTCTACAACATCTGTGATGTCCTCAACAAAGAAGAGGATGATGATGGGGTAGATAATTTAGAGGGGGAACAACGGAGCACTGCTGCAGGAGTTCGCAGGAGACTCCACATTGTTGAGAACTTCTACACATAGTCACTGGACTCACAACATCATGTTGTAAATAGCACAAATAAAATAGTTTGCACCTGATTCTCCTTGTTCTACTCATTCTCCAATACATATACTACTGGAATGTGACTCAAACCTCAGGGAGCAGGTAAGAAACTCAAAGGTGACAAGTATGGTAGCAACAATGTGTAAGAGGGCCTACTGCCTCCGTCTCACATATCAGTGACACACAATTCACAGGGATGTGACTCCTGAAGGCTTGGATTCATGCATCACTACATATATTGTGCTGCCAAGTGGTGAAGTTGCTAATACCTAGCCCATTCACCACAGCAACACCAGCAACACCATCAACACCATGCCTAACAGGATGTGTACATGGGGGCACATATTCGATAGGGGCTGTCAACAAATGGATATTAAGTAATGTTGGAAGAGAACACTGTCACAACTCAGGGTGGTTGCAGCTGTGCCTCCATGGTACATGTGTGACAAGGGTGGGACATCATTGGTAAGTATGGACCTTCAGTAATTGTCCAGGGATTGTAACCAATGTCTGATGCTGAGCCTGCACAGTGCATCCATCAGATAATGTCCTGCCACTGATATTGGGCACAACCATGACACATGGTTGACTGTACCTCACGTATAAAAAACACACTTTGGCTGTGGAGTGCGCAATGGGTTGCTAGACAAAATAAGCACCTATGGATGCAGAACCACTATCCAAACACATTACCCATTGTCAGGATCTAAGAATTTATTGGGACAATGCACCATCAAATCATTGTCTGGGTCGAATGTAAGCAGAGTGCCTTATACTCACTGTGTACATGAGAAGCAAAGTTGTCACTCAAATCTGCTGTCTTGACACTATACTAGAGCAAATCCAGATAAACATGTGAAAACTGGTGTATGGGTGTATGTCCTAGGTAGCAACAGGTTAATGCTTGACATGTGTCAGCATATTTACCTAGTATGCTCTGTATAACAACATCAAGCAGAACATAGCAATATACACCACTCATTGTCACTCACATGACAGAACAAGTGCATGGCAGCAACAGTAACGATTTATCACATACATGTTTTGGGCTCCAAAATCGCATTCAGGTGTGGGATGTGCTACTATGCCCAGCATGGCTAAATAATGTCTGAGACATCACATCAAACTGAGTGGGGGTATGTTGCACTTAGTTAATGAAAAGTACATCACTGAGATGATTTCACACCTCAACATCATTCAGTCATGGTAAGAGTTACCTAGGTTGTGGCGTGCTGGAAGAAATACATACTCATGTTCACCCGAGGATGTGGATGGACAACAAATACAACACTTGCAAATACAACACGGGAGGTCACTTGGAGACAACACAAGTGCAGTGGAAGATGTAATGTCATGTGTGCGTGGCACTCATTACATCTCACAAATACCGTCAATGGAACCGTAACTATCAAGTAGCCAGTAGTAGGAGATGTGTACATCTACAAATTACACAAGTAACATGTTGCATCATGTCCATGTATGACCAGACAATGTTGCTGTAGAAGATGTGTACAAAGTGCAAGCAGCCTAAAGAATGGGAGCAATGTAGGAGACAATACTTATCTTACCAGTAATGCAGGAAAACAGGAAGATCAATACTGATTGTACAACACATCAATATATACATGTCAACATTTACCATATGTACAGAGAGGGTGGCCAGGTCAGTACATAACCCAGTCATGTTGGCCACTAGCATGTTATGGTAGTTGCCCACCACCATGACAGGAGGCAGTGACAGACAACACCATCTGTACCCTTGCACGTTTCCAATATTGAAGTCACAACAGACATAAACCCCTAACCAGCTGCCCATGGAAACAACTAAGAACATCAAATAATGATACATGTCCTACATGCGCAATCACCCGAGCTCTGTGCATGAGAGGGGAAGGCTGACGTTAAGTACTGCAGAGTTAAATGTGATATCCTGGTCTGTATGACCACAATTGTTCATGTGTCTGTCTGCCGGAAGTGTGCAAGAGCTCTGCTGAGTAGCAGTCATGAAGAGTCTAGATCCCCACTGAATAAACCCATACACCACTGCTCTGGCTACATTATTGTATGCAATTGTCATCGGACTGATGCATGTGCACAGGGGGCTGAGTAAACTGGAGTATCATTTATCTGCCCCTTTACATGCAACCATGTATTTGTGTTGCCACACAAACTCACACAGTTGTGATAATGAGTAGGCAGGAATCTATGTCAGACTACAACACTGCTACACAGTGGTGTGCCGTTGTATTTGACGGTCATAACAAACATGATGTCAACAAATGTGAGTGCACAGTTGGAGGCATGCACACATATACCACATATCTCAGCACACATGTACCACTATAAAGGCTCAGGCATTGTAATGTATATGGAGTCTGAACAAAGGGCAACCTAGCGCAAAACTAAGGGCTAGGTATCCCAAGATCAGTGACTGAAAGAAGTGACCTTCACTTGTCTTCCGACATACGGAAACATAGGTGGCACTGATGTGACTACACATGCATTTGTCAAATGCCAACATGTGTCCCTGCAGGAAGATAGTAATGTGAGGTTTTACATCCCATGAACACACCACTGTTGTCATATGTTACAGAAATTACACTACACATGTCTAAACACACACTCACAGCATATACCAACCTTCACTAACACATGTGTACGTAACAGATCCTGCAACTAAGATGCATGGGGAACCAAATGACACAGGTGTATCAGAGCAACATGAAGTAAAATCCAACAACACACCACAGAGTGGACGCACATGCAAATGTCCAGGGGTGATGTGATGTCAACGCAGTCTAAGTCCACAGAATACTCTGAGTACAAATTGTCATGGTTGCGCCATGCCTTACCATGTGTTGGATATAGGCCATTATATATATATTGTGCTGTAGGTATGTGTACATTTGTATCTCAGACATAACAATATAGTCCACACACAAATTAGTATTCACATAGCATACATGTACCAACATGAAGGGGGACACAGTGTAGCTACACATGCATATATGCACAAGGTATGAGTAATCACATGTAGCAGACCCATAGATAAACCTATGGATTTGACATACCAATGTCACCGTAATGACATCACTGGATAGACACACACAAGTAGTCGTACTACATATCCAACATCGAAGCACATCCCATGTGACATGTTAAGTGAATCAGGGTGCACTCAAAGCCTACAATGCAAAAATCCACGCAATTCCGTCATGCATAAAAAAAAATGGCGCAAGTGCATTAACTCTACATTGCAACATAAGAAAAATAACACCTGGGCCCTGAGCGGCAATCACACGTTCACATGTCTTTTAACGTACCATGGTGAATATTCGATGCATGACCGTCATGCGTCAAAATTTTACACGCATACGCATTTGCCATACATTTCTTCTAAGCTAAAAGACGCCTAGCCACTGAACATCTATTGAGCATCCATAGGCAATTTTGTGCAAAAGGTGAGAAAATCGATGCATGAGCATTATGCGTCAAAACAAATTACGCTTGACTGGAAATGTGATGCACATGCCCAGGAATTGATGAAACAGGACATCCTGCCTGCAAACATGGTACAGCAAGTTCACTTTCACTTCAGAGTCTTATTGTCTGTGACTGTGTGAGGTTGTGTGGAGCTGGTGCTGTAGAAGTTTTGCAGTGCTTGGAGTGTTGTTGTGTGTCCTGTAGGTGTTGTCTTTTATTTGTCCTTAAACTTGTCTTTTCTATTGTAAGTGTACTGTTTCTGTCTCTGTATTTGTCTAGGGTAGTATAGTTATTGGGGTAGTTGTGGTAGTTGGGTTAGGTGTTAGGAATATTTTTTTCTTTTTTTTGGGTGAACTGCATTTGCAGTCCAGCATGTCTGGAAAAGGGAGGATGGTGCGGATGTCGGCAGATGAGCTGGGGAGTTTTGTATGGGTGGTTCAGCACTACCCCCCTATGATGCTGCCATTGGGTGGCTGTGTCATTCTTGGCTACCACACAGAGGCAAGGAGGCTGTGGTGGGGCAAGGTGCTCCATCACCTAACACGGATCTTTGGTACAGGAAGGAGCGACCACCAACTGAAGCATCTCTGGGCAAACCTTGCTACATAGGAGCAAGATCTGCTGGATCGCCTGGGCATAGAGATTGGTGGAGCAGTTGATAAGTCTCCCATTTCCATACAAAGTCCTTTCTTTTGCATGTGCATGACATTTGCAGATACAGTTGTGTGCTGCATGTAATGGTTGTGGATCTGGACATGTCATATGCTACCTGTATTAAGAGTCCCAGCCCCACCTTAGGCCTGCAATTCAAATGAACAATAATGAAGCCAATGCAGGGCAGATATCCCATTTTCCCTGCACAACCCTTACAAAGTGTTGTGATGCATGCATAGGGCAACTCAGTAATGAGCAGCACCAAATGAGGCCTGTGCCATGCATCATGTATGGAAGGGTGTCCCAAAACTTGTTTGGGAGGCAAATGTATAAGGCACTGAGAAAAATGAGAAATCCTTTATTTCCATTTTTAATGCACTCTGAACGGCTACTGAGAGCAGGTGTGATACAGGGAATAAAATTGTATGAGATTGGCCCAGTGTACTCAGCAGGAGTTGTGATGATCTGTTGCAACTCCTGCTGAGGTCATCATTTACCTACACATAAATAGACGCAGTTGGACCCTACCTGCATCATGCTTTGCCTTAATTCTTATTAGGCACACACATGGCAGGGGTAAGGGTTGCAATGAGGGCCACAAGAACTGTGTTGATGCAATTGGTGCTGCACCACTGTTGATCTATTGGCCCCTTTGTGTAATTTTCACTTCCCTGTTCCTGTTCATTGTGTATTACATACACCCTATATTATGGCCCTCATTTCAACCTTGGCGGTCGGACGAGGCCGACCGCCAAGGCTGAGCCACTAGTCGGCCGCCCATGCGGCCGGAAATCCGCTGCCCGCATTTGGATCTCGACGCTGGGACGGCAGGGATGTCAGCCGTAATATTGCAGCCGGCTCCTAATGGAGCCGGCGTCAATGTGGCGGTGTGGCGGGTGCAGCAGCACCCGTCGCGCTTTTCACTCTATGCGTGGCAGACAGTGAAAATCGCGACGGGGCTTTGCCAGGGGGCCCCTGCATTGCCCATGCCACCTGCATGGGCAGTGCAGGGGCCCCAAGGCACAGCCCCGCAACTCCCCTTACCGCCAGCCTTTCCATGGTGGTGTCTACCGACAGGCTGGCGGTAAGGGGAGTCAAAATCCCTAGGGCAGCGCTGCCCTGGCGGATTCTGACCACCGGGACATCCATGGTGGTAAACCGACGGTCTCAGGGGTGTGACCGCGGCACTACCGTACACATGTGTAGACCCATTGCACGCCCCTTCCACACAAATGGCTGTGTGTGAAGGGGCTGTGTTTACAGGGTGGCGTTAAGCCACAACTAATGGCTTAACGCCACCTTGTAAATACGGAAAAAAGGGCATTGCGCCACTGAAGCACCACAGAAAGTGACACTCTGGTGGCGCATAGGGGCTCATAAGTATGCCCCTAGGTATTTTGGGGCATATGTAGTTGCCAAGTGCCACCAGAGTGTAACTTTTGAGGAGGCTTAGGTGGCACAATGCCCTGCCCCGTATGTACTAGGTGGCATGAAGCCACTTTTTGTGCCTTGACGCCACCTTGTATATATGGCCCCTTCACACCCAGCACTTTGCGTGGAAGGTGTGTGCAATGGGTGTTGCTGTGGGCGTACCACGGCAATACTCATTGCGTTTTGACACTGCCTCCGAATTTTGACTATTTGTATACCGGACGCTGGGCCAATATCTGACACCAGCCGAGGGGTGGATTCAACTTGGCAAAATCTAGGAGTAATGCTTATATTTCTGTTGGATTTCTTGCTTTTACTATGTGTGCTGCCTTCTGCTGCACACAGAGTAAAAGCAAATCACACTTTAAGTTTGTTGTTGTGCAGGACAGTGTTCTTTCCTGCACATAAACATTCTCCATCTCAAAGCAGCCATCCTTGCACTATGATGCAAGAGTGGCTGCATTGGTGCACAACATCTGATTTCACCTTGCGCAGGCGGGTACACAGAGGTGCGGTGTATTCTTATGTATATGGCGCATCCTTTAGTTTTGAAAATGATGGTGCTTGATTCTGCCTAATTTTTCATTGAAGCACGCACCATCATTTCCTGTTTGATCTAGCTCTCTATCTTGTCAAATAGTGAGATTGCAGCCACTTATACAGCTGTAAACATGATGTTCACATACATGCACTATGTGTTGTATGCATTTTATTTTGTGGCCATTCCCATATGACACATATGGTCGCGTTTTAGTTGTTGTGGGTTGTGGGTTGTGTTCCGCAGGTTTCAAGCTTTAGGACAGATTTTTTCTCATTTGGCATGGCTCAGGGCAACTGCAAGATGTGTTGCAGTACAATGCAGCAGTTTAGATACGCAGTGATGTGCCCTATTTGCTTGAATACAGTATAGTCCTGCAATTCCCCCTGCACCTGCAGAGATTTGGGTTCCCTGCACCAACACAGGCATTGTTGCAGCATGATGACTGGGTGCCTGCCTTGAAGTGATGATTTGATCATGTGCAGGGAGGTGTCCCTTCCTGCACATGTACAAGCTATTTTTGCTGAGATGGCATTTCAATGTGTGCTGCAAGATGCAGCACACATGAGTTAAGCTAAAGCGACATTGAGGAATGGAAGCATTTTAGCCAAAGACACCACCCCGGGGTGGTATTGACTTGTGTCCTAGTCTCTGATGTCTACGTTGTGTTGGTACAGGGGATTTAACTAGATGCAATGGGTGCTGTAATGGCAGAGCCACAGCCACACTGTTTGCATGTGCCTACCAGGCAATGTGGTGCATATTTAAATGGTGGAGTATAGCTATAGCGAATGGCCTAAGTTTATGTTGTGTATATGTTGGTGTTCATTGCACAACCAAAGCGTCAATACATGTGTGGCTTGGGTGAGGATAGAGCATCTTGATTCAGGGCCTATATGTCTTGATGCAATCCTTTAGCATGCATTGAGTGTGTACTATGTGCCTCCCCCTTCACCATTAGTGGAGTTCCAGATATCCCTCCCTGCAACTTACCCTGCATTTGTTGTGGTTCCTGGTAGTATGTGCTGTCCTGTCATGCGATTCCAGTGACCAGCTCCTCAGGGATGACCACTGCAACCATCTCCTCCAACTCATCCAGGTCCTCTTGTGGTGCGGGACTTCTACCTCCAGTCTGCAGTGCTGCCTTGCGGTTCCTGGCGAGTTTCTCCTTAGTCCTGCGCTTGCAATCATGCCAGCGCTTCTTAACCTCAGTGACAGTCCTCTTCATCACAGCAACGCTGTTGATTTTGTAAATTATTGTCTGCCATATTGCGTCTCTCCTACCAACTGGCAATTTGGAGGTGACGAAGAATTAGTGTTGGTACTTCGTCACCTCTCTGACCAGGATGTCATGCTCCTCTTCGCTAAAGCAACACTTGCACTTTCTCTTCTCCTTCTCCTTTGACTTTTCTGGACCCTCATGGCTGGTACTTGGTTGTTTGGGGTCTCCCTGGGGTCTCTCCTCGTCTGATGATTCCACTTTCTCTTGCATTTGCACTCTTTCCTGCTTGTGCATTTTGTTTTGACGCTAAAGTGGTGTCAAAATCGCGCTAACCATTTTGCGACATGTTTATGTGCCACAAAATGGTGTAGCACCACTTTTGCAGCATTAGCAACATTTTTCCTTACAGCATGTCGCAGCTGTTAGCGCCTTTTTTCATTCTAGCCATTCCTTAGCACCATCATACGTCATTTCATAAATATGGCACAAGGAATGCGCTAGCTCACGTTAAAAAAAATGGCATCATCATGCTTCATTTTTCATAAATATGCCCCCAAGTCTGTTTAGGCTTAATTCCTGGTCGCAACTCTTTTTCTAGCAACCTGCACATTCTTTATCTCATTATTCCATGTTCTTTTTCATTTCTTTTTGTTCCTTTGGGCCCCGTTTCCTATCTCCCCCCACCCTCATTCTTCCTTTCATTCATTCTGTAGATCTCATGATGAAAATTAAGACCTGGTCCCTAAAAATGAGTGCCAGTTCCCAACACCTGCAAACACCTGCACAAATGAATCACTGTTTTAGACTTGCAGACTGACTATTGCATAAGAAGATCACTACTAAAGGCTCTCTGCGCTGAGGGTACCTGTAGGATCTTGTATTGTAAAGAGTGAAAACACCTCTCCATCACAACATCTTTATTTTCACCGTCATTAAAAGTGTGCAGTAAACAAAGCACATCACTTTTCTGAGTTAAGTATACACCATGATTCCACTCCTGCTGGTAGGCAGTTCCAAAAGACATCTGCATAATTAGCAGGTCATCTTAGATCCCAAATAGGAATGTGTGGTTTTCATTCTGGCTACAGAAACATCCAGTGCTTAATTTGTAAATAAAAACGTACAGGTGCCCAAAGCGCTCCTCTTAAAAACGCAGCTGCTGCAATTAAATGTGCGAACACGGAATACTGAGGCAGCATAATCCTGATGCCTTCTCTGTCCTCTTTAACCCATTTAAAGCCACTCTCTGCCACTTCAGCTCGATCTTGCAGCTTTCTGCTCTCTCCCATTGTGACGCCTTTTCGTTTTTTTTCTTCTTCCGTCTTTCCCATATGTGTCTTTTGCTCGCAATAAGTGCTTGAGGCAGAAAAATAAGGGCCGGTGCTAAAAAATAAGTGTCGGTGCTCCGCACCGGAAACAACAACTACTAATTAAGCACTTTAAACATCTCATAAATCCAGGCCATGTCCAATCAACGGTCTTCCATGGTGAGTAACACAATCTATGTCTTAGAGCCAGTGCTGGAAAAGTCATTAGCAATTCAGAAAAAAATCCTAACCATATTATTATGCAGTGCTAAAGTACATATTGCCCCTGCATTTAATGCATGGCAGTGGAATAGGGAGTAGAACGAGTTTCGGCTCTCAGAATATATTAATATGAAAGGTGTTCATCCCAGAAAACTGAAAGTAGCATACTCGATAGCGGAAACAAAGAGAGTATGAAAACCAAATGTGAAATGGATTTACCAATTGAGTATTGGGTTACCAGCATTACAGCTCTGCACCACAGAGTATGCTGTGTAAGGTCATTAAACTACAAAAACAAGTCGAAAGAAAAGTAACAATCACACTGCAAGCAGAACAAAAGCGTTTGCCGCGCCGCCATAAAAATAGTGCACCTCTTGAACCAGAGGATCCAAACTCTGGAGCTGTGCATAGAACTCAAGGCCACTACACACAGATGAATATTTGAACGGTTTTGAGAAAAGACAACTTTTATCAAACAGTGGCCCATATTTAAGAAAAAGTGGCGCATCAGCTCTGATGGGCCACTTTTTCTGCGCCCCCCCCTACCAGCACCTAACAACACCATGGTTGCACTGAAGTTAAAATGCAGCGCACCATGGCAGTCGTTAGAACAATAGCATAAACAATTTTGACGCAATTATGGTGCTTTGCTACGCTAGCATAAAAAATGCTGATGCTAGAGTAGCAAAGTGCATGGAGGCCCATTGATTTTAATGGGTGCGTCATTTTAACACCTGCTCAGAGTAGGCTTTAAAAATGACATAAAAAATGGTGCAGTGAAATCTGTTAAATTTCCCTATGCCTGTTTTTTCAGGCCTCCTAGTGCCGCAACGCCCCGCTTGCATGCATTATCCCAGGCACAGGCATAATGTGGTGGAAGGGTTTACAAAGTGACGCAATGGAAACAAACAAAACAAAAATAAACCATGTTTGAAGGGGCGGGGCATTGGGGATGATGACGATGAGGGAAGTACAATGTGCACTTTCCTCACTGCGCATGTATATTTGTCTGGCCGTCTCGGGCCGGCCAAACATACATGCGCAGTAGGCTCTCTCCAGCTAAGCAACACAGTTTCTGGACTGGAGAGAGCCGGCACAGGCTCCCAGTCTCCCAGTCTTCCTGGGAGCTCTCCCAGCCAATCCTGACGCTGCTTTGAGCATTGTCAGGATTGAGCAGACTGGGAGCCTGTGCCTGCAGCCTAGAGCGATGAGGGACAGAGGAGCAGTGCGGTGTTTATTTATTTGATTTTTTATTAACTGTGATCCCCCCTGCGTGTGCCGCACCTGCCCCTTCAGAGGGCAGCGAGCCACGACTGAAAATAGATATCATTAAAATAGGTCATAAAATTACCAGTTATGTACAATGTTTACAGACAGAAATTATGCAATACGATCAAAACATTTAAATAGATGTAGCAGATAAAGCAAATACGATAAGATGCAATCTACACACATTAACCAACCTCCAACGAAGTTTAAATCATTTTGAGTGGAAGGTGTAGCGCAAGGACGGTATATTCTATGTTAGCTACATGAGAAGAACCAACATTCAGGGACAAGCTCAATCATAAGGAAACATGACAATCTTTGTTCAATTGATTGGAGGGTAGCCAGTAGCAACAGACCACCCAAGTAAGTAGGTATTCCATTAGGGTGAAACAAGGAATCATCCCAAAGCTAAGTCTAGTATGGTCAGTTGCCAATGTAAAGGGTGGATATTTCTACCACACATTGCCAAGAATTAAGCAATGTGTTTAGTGCCAAACCAGTGTATCATCATTATCCTATCAAGAAAATTTGAAGGGTGATAAAAAAGACTGAAATGGAAATAGATGCACTGAGCTGGATCCAAAGTGACAATCAATGTTGAAAGTTTGTGAATTTTTTAGTGAATTTTTAAAAGCCTTCTCAATGCAAAATGGACACAGTTTCCCCACTAGCGCTCTGCCAGAATCTTCCAGAGTGAACATGCCTGTAAAGGAATAAATGAAATCAATAACCACTCATTTCATTCTTTTAGGGCATTGGGCACCTAAAGAAGACCCAAAACCCTAATTGTTTGTAATTGTTCACACTTCCTACATTGTAAACTCATGATAGTAAAATGGTTGATGTGGGGACAAATTTTGGTGTCTTTTCTGAATTCAGCAGAGCAAAAATGCACCTATGTTGATGGCCAGTTTCGCTTGTCATCCAACTGTTATTTGGTGTCCTTCCACTAGATTCAGCAATGTGTTCTGTTAGTACCAACATGGCAATAGTTCTGTCTCCGAGGTTCCAAGTGTACTCCTTTGTAGAGTTGTGACTTGTATGTTGTCCTGTCTGAAAGTTTAGAATGCATGTAATTCAGGAAGGCCTTTATGGATAACGTCTATCACTTACAGAAGGCATGGTGCAATGTGTTAACTATACTTCGCCTCAATAATACATGTAAAGTATAGAAAAAAGAGTGATGGATTGCTTGAATTAATCTCAGCCACTGCGTCACTCATGGTTGCATCCCAACCCATCTTTATTTTGCACCCTATGCCACCTGAGTTTGGACCCAGCCAAATGCAAATCAGTTTTGACCCAGCTCCAATGGGAACAGCCAGCCAAAAATGCCAGGTCAGGTCCTCCCTGAAATGGAACAGAATCAATCGAGAAGTGCTGTCAACCTAGTGGATGTGAGGCCCATGCACTCCATGTCACTGGAACCAAACTGTACCCAGCTGATGGGCAGGGTCAAGACTGATTTGCGTATTGTTGGTTCAAACTGAAATGGTATGGTGTGTAAAATAATGATGGACTGAGATGCAGCATCTAGTAATTACGTATAACTGAGACTAATTTGAGCATTGCATTCAACACTTTTTTATGCTTCAATAGTACGTGTGTGCACAATTGTATGAGTGTGCAGTGATGTGACAAGCGAACATTGTGCAGAATACATACGTATGCAAGCGAAATTTGTATTAAATGTGTGGTTTGTTCTATTATTTAAGTAGCGGGCATGACTTACATCCTTATCAAGCAAGACGGCTTGTCCACATAGCCTTCCTTCCAGCTGGTCCTACACAATAGATATGATCGAAATGTTTGCACCATGCATTGATCAATGCACATGTAAGGTGTCAACTGCAATGGTGATGTTAAAATGGCAATTAAATTGTGACTTAATGGAATACCTCCCCCATCAACTGATTCAGACATGGAGGTTCCTGCATGCTGCCTGGATGTATATGTCGGTGTAGACAATGGCCATAAGTCTGTTGGCCTTGTCTCATTTTTTCCAATGTGTAGAAATCACTGTGTGTGCCCTGCAGTGTGCTTTCACAACATATGCTTTGAAATGCGCCAGTGCCAAAATGTGTTCAACATAATAGGGGAGATGTACCTCTCTTGTCCTAATTTGTGCACCTTGCTTGTTTGTGTCCTGGAGCAGAGCTAGAGAATAAATATCACCCTGTAAAGTAATAAAAAATAAAAAAAATGGGTATGTGTTTTTGGCAATAGAGTCACCACTGTTTTTTTCAGTATATTATAGGGTCTTGTGTGAGCCAGGAAGGTGTATGCATAAAAAGTAAAAGTGACATGAATATAGTAATACCCTTAAAGACTCTGAAGATTGTATAGGATCCAAGGTCTTGGAGAAATCCATCATTTGATATTGCTCATGAATTCGAGTGCAGTGAGAGTGCGGCAAATACTTCCAGAGAAGAACCTTCTGTCCTGAACAATCTCTTCAGGGCACTTCAATGTAGCGATCCTCAGTAGATGAATTAATTTTCTTAGCATCAATCTGTTTTACTTTATTGGAAAATACAAGGTAGCTCACTTACTGCATTGGGACTGAGTTGAAGAGTCTTATGCTGAAGTGGCTAATGAATTTCTTAACTTGTTGATTATTTTAAAAACTTGCTGGTTGTTGAAAATCAGCAACATTATGAATCAAGGCATGGCTGGCATTAAGGAACCAAAGCTTTGGGATCCATATGTTTTTCATGGAGTGTATTTCTTGCACCATCTCAGAACCCACTCTTACCCCTAAGGTATGTATATATATCAATAATTTGTGGGTGCCTTGTGTTGCTCACGTGGGTGAACAGCCTATTTGTGGATGCGATACATGTGAACTTTAGGACAGTGCTGGAAGAGGGCAGCAGGAGCTAGTGGAGATCACTGAGAGGATTTGTTATCCTGTTGATTTTCTGAAGATTTTGGATGAGGTAGGCCACCACTCTTCCACGGTGTCAGTTATATATACAATAATATAATAATATATATATATATATTTATATATATATAATATATATATATATATACTTGAGAAAGACTGTAAAGCTGAAATGCATTGTTCTTGGCATTGTGGCAATAAATAATTTTCACAGTGAGGAGTACCTTGGATTTATTGGATTTGGTAAATTTTATGATATGTACAAATCAGACCTGACTAAATGGGGCCCTTACGTGAACAGGGTCTCAAATGCTGTTTTGGTAAACAGATCTTACCCCCGGTCATGGAAGGAAGCAACCATTGTGCCCATACATAAAAAGGGGGCGAGGGGAATTCCATGGAATTATCGACCCATCAGCCTCTTAGATAATTTACAAAAAATCTACTGTCATCAACTATTAAGTAGGCTACAAAAATGGATAGAAGATAACCAAGTGCTTAGCCATCTTCAGGCGGGATTTAGAGACAAAGTAAGCACAATTGACCAGGCATTTTGCTTTCTCTCAATTAAATGGAAAACAGTCGATGTGGATTCAGGTAATCTTTTTGTGGAATTCGTAGATTTGATATCTGCTTTCGATCTCGTCCCACGCCAAAAGCTATGGGAAGTCATGAGCAGAGCGGGGGTTCGCGGTTCTATGATAAACATAGATAGAAATCTCTATACTGGCAATTGTGCCAGAATCCGCTGGGGCCCGAAAAGGTGAACTAACATTGGAGATTCCCACACATCGCGGCGTGAGGCAGGGATGTGTGTTGGCTCCCACACTTTTTCCTTTATTTATAAATGCATGCGTCCCTTATCTTTTGAAATGTTCCAATGACGCCCATAGACTGGGAGGGCAAAAGATACCATGCCTGTTATTTGCAGACGACACTGTTAATATCACAAACTGGCCTTTCCAACTTGCTCTCGATGTTTGTGGCCTTTTGCAAAGACCATGGCTTAGAAATTAACTCAACTAAAACTAAATACATGGTATTTGGGGACATAAGGCACAAAATGAGGAGATGTATTTGTTTGGAGGGTGTTACATTGGAAAGAGTGGGTGCCTTTGATTATCTAGGGCTAAAACTAGAAGATTCCCATAAATGGCACACCCACTTGCAGAAATCATCAATGTGCTTGAAACAAAGGGCAGGTGGCATTGCAAGATTTGCAGCCAGGTCCCCCAGATTTGCCATCACCACAGCCATAGAAATATACAAATCTCAAGCAAAGGGGGGGGGGGGACCCTATAAGGAGCTAAATTATGGGGCCACTGTAATCTGGAGGATTTAGAAAAAGTGGAAAACTCCTTCTTAAAGATGTTGTTGAGGGTCCCCACCAGCACTCCAACTTTGCCAATTCAAATGGATCTTAACCTCTTTTCCATTAGCCATATTGCTGCTCTAAGGCCACTTTTGTATTGGATCCAGATTTGGTCATCAGACTCCCTCATCCCTTACAGAACTGGGATGGTAATCTGGTGAGCACCCGCTCCACTACTAAAATCAAGAGGTGTATTTATGTGGAGCGGTCCTTTTCCATTCTTGGGCTGGGGAACTACAAGACAGACCCTTTTTCCATTCCGAAAAATGCCACCCAGATCTTGAAGGATGCTTATTGGCTAAATGTTCAAACATCGTATCTGGCAGTAGCTCCTCTCTCCACCATGATTGGCGATTTCTCACAAACCAAATGCCACTATGAGTTCGAGCATTACATGGACATAATACTCTCTCCATTTGCACGTGCTTTGTATTTTAGATTTAGAATAGGGGCCCTTCCCTTGTGTACTTTAACCTACAATTGGCCAGTTCAGTCAGTAAGTCCAATCTATGCCCAGAGGGTTGCGGGAATTAAGAATCCATTATCCATGTTCTTTTTCAATGCCCCGCATACACCAAACAAAGGGCTCGCTGGATTATTCCCTTATGTAAATTTATGGGCTTCAGGAACTGCCTACCAGCTCTGAGGAAACTTAAATCAGATCCATATGTGCCATTGGCATGCTCCCTGGCAAAAATTTTCGAATCCATTTGGCATCTCCGACTTGGAATCCTAAAAGGCAAATTTCCCCCATGCACATCGGCTGCGGGCAATGTAATCCCATAGTTGGTGCATCATATTGTATGATCAACAATATATTCCAGAATACGCACCACTGCAAAGTAGCTATTGCAAGCTCCTGATTATACTTGTATATTTATTTAAACCAATATGTAGCTTGTTTTGTTTTAAGCTCCTATTGCATTTTACAGCTATATTTTGAAAGTAAATGTTTTTATGTTTTATCTTTCTTTTACATATTTTGTATTATGCTTTTATGGTATATTTCTTACCAAAATAAAGCAGATTGATGATGATTGATTATATATATATATATGAAATTTTTCCAATCAATTTGAAATTCATGTGAGCTGCTGTATGGAAAGTTTCAGAGTGATCCATCAAGCGGGGACTGAGGTTCCTATAGGAAAAATAGAACCGCGATAGCACAAAAACCACAGGTCAGAATTACAGCAGATTTGGCAGCAAGGTACCCTTGATACAGAAATAGCCCTTTTTGTTATTTGGTGTAAATTAGTTCAGTAGTTTTTGAGAAATTTAAGGGAATCCAAATTTCTGTATCTAGGGACGTGAAGGATTTGTGCGCCCTCCCAATCTCGTGCTGAGATCTGAATGGCTGCTAACACTTCAACAAGTAAGTATTGGCAGCCATCTTGGGAAAAAAAGAATAACAAGTACAAAGGGGTCAGGGTATGAACAAACTGACCCCTTAGCTCTGGGATAAAAAGCTGTTTTTTTGTTGTTTTTACAGTGGAATCACGTCAAGGTCGTGACATCACTGTAAAAATAATGAAAAAAAAACAAGTGCGGGCTCCCGCGCTTGCTCTTATATAAGCCCCCGGGTGGGCCAGGTCCAGTGGGCACTCTTTTCATTTTTAATAGGGAGGCCTCCTGGCCCCCCCCAAAGCACTGGGGACCCACCACCTCCCCTGGGCGCATAATGTAAAATGATGGGGAGCCAAGTGGCCCTGCCACGCCCCGGGGACCACCACCCCCTGTGGCAAAAATGCTTTTGTAACATGGGAGAGACCCAATGGCCTCCCCTACAGCCCCAGGACAACCACGTCCTTTGGGCTATAATGAAATATGAGCAGGGGGGCTGTGCAGTCCCTCCCCTCCACAGCCCCAGGCGCCACCACTTACCCAGGGTTATATATAAAATAATGATTCGGACCGCCTTAGCCCCAGGGACCACCTCCTCCCCTGCGCATTCGTGGTTGAAGGGGGGCTGCCCGCGTGGCCTCCCTCATTCAGCCACTGATGGCCCTTGGGATTGCTGACCCCCAGGGCTAGCTCCTGCCATTTCCGAAGATGCCCGCCTCAGGGACATAGCTCTTTGCTGTGGCTTGGCTGCAGCTCTGAAGGTGCAGCCAAGTCACAGCAAACAATCCACTTTTTAACAGCGGGATCTGTAAAACAGGTCCGGCTGTCAAAAAAGGGAACTTTCATCTCTGTTCTCTGCATCAAACTATGCATGCAGGGAACAGACATGGATGCTTTCCTTCAGATACCATGGAGCTGCTACTTAAAGCAGCTCCTTGGTTGATGAAGCAATGGCACAACGGGGGGCCTTAAGGCTTCCCCCAGAGTCCCAGATAGCCCTTAAAGAGCTTGTTATAAAATTGAAAAAATTAAAGGAAAAGAAAAACAAATGTAGGGCTCCCCCGAGGGTCCAGATAGCCCATAAAGGGCTAAAAAAACAATTACAAAAATAGAATAGTTCGGTATGAAGGTCACAGACCTTCACACTGAGCATTGAGGGTTCGAGTCCAGCCAGACTAATTTTCCTTCTTTTTTGAACTACAAATATTTAAACCTCATACTGAAAGGTGACCTTACTCTTTTTAAATGGCAAATACATATTTCTTTTCCTTTTGTCCAGAAATCTCTCATTTTAAGTACATCATATATCCAAGCCTAAAAAACCCTGTACCTCTCTCCCTCTCACTCTCTCTCTCCCTCTCTCTCGCTGTCTCTCTCTCTCTTTCTCTTTAATATATCTTTCTCCCACTCACACACCCACTCAGACACTTACGCACACACGCACAGTCCCAAACATGCACCCACTCACAAGTTCAGACCCTCATGCACCCACTCACAGCCCCAGTCAGACACTCACACACCCACTCACAGACCCACTCCGATAGTTATGCACCCACTCACAGACCCACTCAGGCTCTAACACATCCACTCACTGACCCACTGACACCCTCATGCACCCACTCACAGACCCAGGCACAGACTAATGTAACCACTAAAACACTAATGTACGCACTCTCACACCGTACAGACACTCTTACCCCCAGAAACACTCTCTAAAACCTATTCTCACATCCATAGTCAACAGCCAACTCTCGCCGTGCATAACAAAAGGGCTGTGCACAGCATGGGGTTGGGTGGTTAGGGGTGTTGGCTGCAGGGTCTGGCTGCAGGCCAGGTCTTGCCGGCTACCTCCGCTGTGCATGGGTAAAGGCCATGCATGGTGCAAGGTTGGGTGCTTAAAGGGGGTTGGTCTCAGGGCCTGGCTGCAGGCCCTGCCATCGGCCATGCGCGGTGGTGGTTGTATTAACATATAGCAATAAAAATTACTATATGTTAAAAAAAAATAGAAATTCAC